>NW_023596576.1:50747380-50797380 GCF_011947565.3 Pollicipes pollicipes
AGCACTTGCGCGGACTCCATTGTCTTTGTGATATTTTCTGGATGTCTCTTGATATCACGCTTTGACTGCTCTAGTACGTGATATGAAATTTGGCATCCTTTCGGAGCTCTTTACTTTGTTAGTGCCTGAGAATCCTCTCGGGGAAGTACGTGGGCTCGTGCGTGATGTGGGGCTCCTTAGGTCATTTTCCAGAGCGACGTCATGCGCCGTGTGCACGGTCAACTCTATACAAGTTTACGAAAAGCTAAAATCCACGGGCGCTCATAAGGCACCGACAATATTAAGTGCCTGTTTGGTTCAGTCTCTTAGAAACGCTTTCCAATACATTTTTCAGCCTTCAACTAATGCATTTACACTGGATCAGCTTCAGATTCTGGGCGGAACCCTCCCATGCCTTAGTTAACCCCTCCAAGCTCGTATCAAATGGTACTCTACGTACATTGCTGGCCATTCTTGGTCTGTGGTTAAACCCATCCCACCAGCGACGTAACAGCTGCATAACAGCCAAAGACCGTATATCCTAGACCAGTTCAGGACCAAAAATCTTGTCTGAGTAGAGACTGTCCCATTTCGGCAAATATGCAGCGTTCTTCACATTTTCATTTGCTGGTAGGGCAATCACCATATTTCAAGAGCAGTTTAACAACAATGAAATGTCAGGACAGGTGGCAAAACTAAAATGAATAGGGATACATCTTCTGAGCGGTATTTGCTCTGATAACAACTGCAAACAATTATTGCACTGGATTCTCCCTGCACACTGCATATATAGGCGATAATTGGGTAGCATCGGATGTCGGCCTGAAATAAGTCTTAGCTTATTTCAAGATGGTCTCAAACCCACCAGATGATATTTTCATGCAGGTCCATCTTTTTATTTAGCAGTTTGTAGTGCATCTTGCTGCTATGGCTATTTCTTAAACTGCAGCAAGTTGGTGCCAAGTAATTTGGACTTGATAGAATACTTACACTTAAATTTTCTATCTAGTCCAAACATGGGCACCTGAAAGGGAGGTCTCTTAAACAGGCAGCATCTGGCAGCACAGCCACATCGTATTCATATAAAAGCTCCAAAAACCTCTTAAAAGAGGCAGACGTATAAATGAAGATTAAGAAGACAGCCATGCGTAATTGCAGTTGTCGCGGTTCCATGGTACATGATTGAAAATGAGAAGTAGAAAAATATAAATTCAAGGAAAAATCATTCAACAATGACATGCAGCGGCCAAACGGAGTAAGGCTGATATTTTGTTGGGCATTGCAAAGCCATCGATGTCTGATGTCAGAGAATCTGTGTCAAACTGATACTGTTTGAAATCGCATGGGATTTGATCTACACACATCTCCTCTAAGAAGGCAGGTTATTTCCAGCCTGTTGTACCCAAGACGCGTGCAAACAGATGCTCGGCGATTCGTAATCAGCATGTGAGTAGCCCATATCAGAGCATAATGCAGTATTAGACTTACAGACACAACCGGTTCGTTCAATTTTTGGAAGCGGACACATTGCTGAGCATGACAGGTCACGCTCAACACATGATCATGACAGTGAATCTGAAATACGGTGGACATTCACATCCGGATCTGGATCATCATGTGATCAGCTGGATAACATCACATCTGGATCTTGTAAATCCTCCATGTCCACATCTACGTTCATCACTTGATTCGCCCAATGTAGGTATTCCTACATTGTAGCATTCCTACATTCCTACATTCCTACATTCGTACATGTAGCGATGCATTGGTAGCAGCGGCTTCACCTTTATGCAGCCTCACCCAGCGGTAGGGAGCGCGGATGCCGAGGCGCACCAAGCTGCTCCTTCAGGTACCTAAGCACGTGGTCTCCGTCCGTCAAGGCCAAGACATGACAAGCACGGTAAACCCGGAGATTCCCAGCGCAAACCACGCGATTTGTGAGTTGTCTGAGCTCCCCGACCAAGTGCGAAAAAAGCCCTTTGGATGGACAAGGCCACGGAAAACATGAATGGTGGCCATCCGCAAGACAGCTGTTTTAACACAATGACCAAACACATTGTACCGATGCATGGGACAAAGTGCTTCCCCAGGCAAAAGAAACGACGGAAGACGTCGCGCCGCTCAGAACCATTGGATACTTCGCCATTACCATATACTGAATATACACAGTGCGGCCAATTTCGGCCCACAGATATTAGCATATGAATGGCCGACAATGTTCCAGGGTTTTAGCGTCTGTCCATTAGTATTCTTGCCAAAACAGGCCGGGGCCGTGAAATGGGGCGGTCCTAAAGTACATTAGCGTAGATACTACACTACATGGTTACAGCGCGGCTACTTAAACGGACACGAACAGAATGTCACGACTATCAGTTCGCACACATCTCTTGTCACCAACCCATGTGCTGGATCAGATTAGAACAATGAAGATTGTGAAGAACGTACGCGATTTCTGACATAAAACAGCCATAAATAAAGCGTGGTGACACGACTTAATCGGAGTACCACCTCTATTTAGAAGAACTGTGGCCAGCCATTGCCAAACCTAAGTGTAATTATCCCCGAAGTGTTATTACCGGGAAAGGCACGTATAGAGCACCGTTACACCGCATAACCGTTATAAACAACGTAACACCGTATAGGCTACCGTAACGTTCAAGACATATTGAGGCTGAAATGACGTGCTGGGTATTCTCTGTTTATGCGTTCCCATGTTTGTTAACGGGTTTTATTTCTAAGCTAGGTATTAATGCGCGTTGAGGGGCATGCCAAATTTTTCCGAACACACCCCGCGGAATATTTGAGCCGATGTTGTGAAATGTGTTATCGGGCCCAAAGCTGAGCACTTGCATTGGGAATTTGGAACATCTGACATATCCAAAAAACATCGCTAACATCAAGCTTAACCATCTTAACAGCCAACTGGGTCCTTGTGTCTAAGGTGGTGCGTTCAGGTACTTCCTGTCGAGCGCAGCTGTATTAGAATATTACTCGAATGCTCCCGCACCCTAATGCTGGGGCACCGCCGGTATACCAGTCAGAAGTAGGGTCGATGAATGAAGCAGCGGTGCGCATAACTTCGCAGCATTAGGATCGAACGTCTTCCAACTCGACAATCTCTTTCGTTCAAGACGAACTGCCACAGTACTCTGCCCATATTTGAAACACAAAAGTTTTTGCTGGGATCATTATGCCTTGGTTCACTCAACCAGGGGCGCATTGTTTTATCTCTTCAAGTGGTTTTATATGGACGAAAATATCGTGGACCGCCGATGGCATGATCTCCAATGACGTCTGAAAACTCAATGTCCAGAAACGTCTGGCGTAATATAATTGGTGGACCGCTCTATTGTCCAAACATTGTCAGCACATTGTCAGCACAGCAGTAGCTTGACGGACGAGCCTCTCAGCTTAACAGGACCACCGCCGCTTCGTGGCAAGGAGAACGAACAGTGCATTCGCAAAGGTGACTCGATATGTGCAGCCGTTCACACGCGCTGCAGTGCAAGCCATGCATGCTCCCGTTCTCGGTCTTTCTTGAGAGGATCGGCGGCCCACTAAACGCTACGAATCTTGCTTTCCCCAGAGCGGTCAGAACATTCTCATAGCAAGGAGTGGCTACTGAATTCCAACAAATCCGAACAACTGAAATATATGTATGTCTATGCTTTGTCTTCGGCGGTCAAGCGGGGCGCTAAAACGATGGCTCAGTAGAAATTATAGTATCGCGTATCACCCCCCCCCCCCCGCCCTGGATCCATGCTAAGCCAAACCGCATATAACGACGTTAACAAAGAACGTTCGACGGGAATTAAAACACCTCATAAACCAGGAGCGTGCGCTGCCAACTGTATACGCATTTGAACTAAAGTGCGACCGCATGGTATGCCCAATGTATTTAAGCTTGGATTTCGGATATCAGAGAGCTGGCCAGGTAATGACCGCTGGACTGACTACATGATGTTGGCGAAAGCATCGTTCATAAGCCACACTGAGATCTGAAAACTGCCCTAACGAAAGCGACGGCGGCAATCGAGCAGGAAATGGGCCGTGCCTCTAATTCAGTAATTACAGAACAGCACAGCGTAATAAAAAGGACTGTGGCGATCGAAGCCCCACATGCGAAAAATGCTGCTTGAGGTCTGACGGTGCTGTGGCCGGGGACCCGCGAGATCAGGCGGAGCCGGGGCTGGTCCATCGCTCGAGCGAAGGGCAGGTCGGCACACCTGAGCCCTTTGTTATCACCTGATTGTTGTCACCTTTTTATCACCACACCTGAGCCTCCTTGGCGCAGGATAACAGGTATCGGGTCAAATGAAGCTCAGAACATACATTTTAGCATCAAATTAGAAACACATGAAATGTGCAATATTTGCTGAATGTTTAGTTTATACGAAACATTGGACAGCCTGTAACCAAAGTTTGCCTGCCGCAGATCCTACAATACTGAATGTATTTAATATTTAAATGAAAAGCATGTCCACAACTTTTGTGAGACACTACCAGGGAGCTTTACAATACATTGCACTGACAGTACGCATTGGCTGTTTGCAAACAGTCGAGCATATTCCACAGGGAAATGATAGATCAACTTTGGAATACCCCGGCTTCCAACGCGCGACCTTTCGATTATCGATCCTTCTCGAAAGTTTGGAAATTAACGGCGTACCGTGCACGAAAACTTTGACCCGGTGCGCCTACGGAGTTTGGCCTTCTTGACAGAAGATGGTCAATAGATGCCTAGGATGATTAGGCAAACTTTCTATTGGTATCGGGCCCATTGAAATTGTCGAAATAGAATTCGTTCACAGCTCTGTAAAAAGGCCATCTGAAACGTCAACGGGATGGGCTGTTGGGAAAAGTACGCTGTAGAGCGATCGTGCTACCAGCGTACTTTCTTGGAGCAGCTTTGGTAAGCCCTTCGCTGTCCGTCCACGCGCGGTTGGAGGCTACCGGTTCCTGCTGAACGTCACGCATAGGAAAGGGTCACCTACGTGTCAGCGGCGACATTCCTTGTAGCAACGGGACAGCTTCCTGTCTGCGAGAGGGCGGAGAACGGGAAGGTCTTCAATGCATTCAGGCCGACTGCAGGGCAGGGTCATCTGCTCTGCACAGCACGGTAGGGGCAAGCAATAGCCGCTCGAGTGCGATTTCAGGTGGGCAGCGGAAGCGAACTTGCACAGCCCAAAGGGTGTAGACCAAATGTGAAATGGAACCAGCTCAGTTTCAAAACAGAGGTTGACACGAGCCAGCCAGCATGGAGCTGTTTGGTCAATGCCGATTTGCTCTCCCTGTTTGGTTAGCTATGATACGAGTGGATGGTAGATTTTACGACCTCTTGCGGGTTTGCGTGTCACTAAATTGATATCAGTGTTAAACACTAGACCATGCATTAATTAACACAAAATCAACAGAGGTCACTCATCAACAAACCAAAAATTGCCTTAAAATCCTACCGGAGGCATTCAGAAAGGCTTTTCGCTACGGACGCATCTACCGTCACAACATGGAATTCCACAGTTTTTCATCCCCCGCCCCGAATGTCAGCCAACTGAGCCAAACAACTGGTGACGACCAGCCCGCCACTCACAAACTGCAGCACGACAAATGTGTTTGCTCCCGCCGACGCCGCGTCCACGTGCCGCACGCACGCGACCTCAACAGTGGCCGGGCCGCTGGAGCCCGAGCCCGTTCACAGGCGTGCCCGCCACCCACCCCCGTCGCACCTGACCCGCTTTTTGCCCGCCAAAATCGGCCAGAGGCCTGTTGTTTGCTGCAGGGGCGCGGGGGCGGAGCGGAGCCGGTTTCGCCGGGCGACCAGCCCGTAATCGGCGGCTGGTCTTATCAATTAGCAGCCTGATGTCTGTGATTATCGCCGACTGCGCCGTTTTCGTCTGCGGCGGCGGACATCGCGTGCCGCAGCACCATTGCGGCGACTACTAAATAGCCATGCCGTGTACACGGAGCGTGAGGCGAGGCCGCCGACAATGACTGCACGAGACGAGCGAGGCACGGATGCCCGCCGATCATGTGTGCCGGATAACAGGCGCCGGACGGTCGCTGCGTCGTTAGCTGACAGATTCTGTCGGTATTGGTGTGTTGCTGAGAGCGGCAGCGGGTCCACAAGCACCGTTTAAGCAATGACGACACGGTTAGCCATTCCGCCAGTTATTTGCCGCGTCACTGTCGCGCAGCAGGCCAGGAAATGGCTGAGCGGACTAGGCCATCAAAATATATATTTTTAGTTAGTTATGTAAGGAGTTGCGACATCTCGTGGTTAGTGTGACAGTTCCTTTGTCCAGGCCAGGACAACAACAGGCAGCATGTGGGTGGCATCGTTGTAATAATTATGCCGGCTTATAGTTTTGCCACCTAATGCTATATGGGATAGCGGTACTTTCCTGTAAGCAGCATTTGGTACTGCAGACATATCGCTGCTGATCCCTTTAACATTACGCTGATGTCGTCTGCACAAAATTCTACAATGACAATCACTCCTTTGCCCTATATCTTTTGTAGCTGAGAAGATGTCTTTAAACAATAAGTTTGGCCTTGCTCTAGAAAAAAAATTTTGAAAGCTGGTGGGGGCGTTAACGTAAGAAGCCTTGGTGCATCTACGGTGTCAATCGAAATCCCGCACCTCGATGAATAAGTTCATATCTGAACGCATATTGGTGTATGCACCCAGTCGCGCCAGTGCGGTACGCCAATGCACATACATTGCAGAAGGTAGCTGACGCAGTGAACCACGCAACCCAATGCCATAATCTAGCTTTGGTAGGCCAGCAATAATGCGCTTTATGTCATTAATACCTCCAAAGAAGCGATCCATTTCCATCAAACCTGCAGTCAAAGTCGGCCGATGACTACTATTACCCCAGCGAACCTTCCACTTCGTGGTCCTATTTCAGGACCTAGAGCTCGACCCATATGCATAAGATTGCGACGTTTCATAAATCACTTCTGCGCGGATCAATTCGCTTGCGGGCCGAAAGCGAAGCCACGGACTATGACTGAGGCACGCCAGCTGACGATCCATCTTGCCTGGGCCGCTGCAGTTTCGTCAGACCTCATTGGTGCCGACTAGCGATGTCGGATGCGGCTAATTTCAAAGTACCGCCCAAACCGTACCGATCAGCATGTCACCAGCGTAACCGAAAGCCGACAGATTTCCTTCAGGGTCCAAAAGCTAAACGGTTTCTAGAATGTTTAATAACTGATTTTCACATATAATTTCTGACATGTTACCTCGCTAAGACATTGATCCAGCTGTTTAGGGGCTTAAGGGGGGCCTTTGCAAAAAGGGCCAAAAGGGCCTAGGGCCTTTACAAAAAAGTGCATTTCTCATGTTGCTCCAAATAACCATTCATTCAAACGTCGCATCTTCATTGATTCTAAAAAGTGGAACACAACGCAAGCTACTGCCAACACAAATTGCCTTAAAGCTCATTACACATTTACCATTACTGTGGTCCTGAGCAGGGATTTTTCCCGCTGAGATCGTTAAGGCCACCCTATTGCAAATGACGCTAACGCTAACGCTATCAAGACGGCAAGGTCTCCTGTGCTAGGGTGGTCAGCTGTAGGAACTTACCATGAATTCAAACAGAAGGCACAAAATTGCAAACTTTTAGTAGTGATTCATCACTCACCGCATCTATTTCCTTCCAACATGTAATATGACCACCGCCCAAACTTCATTTATTACGTCACTCGACGGCGGGATGACAGACGCCAAAAGCCGCTCGTGAACCAAGCATTGCACTACTGCGTCATCTTTGCATCAACTGCGAAGATGGTGTACTCTCTGTCTGTCTGTCTGTCTGTCTGTCTGTCTGTCTGTCTGTCTGTCTGTCTGTCTGTCTGTCTGTCTGTCTGTCTGTCTGTCTGTCTGTCTGTCCGTCTGTCTGTCTGTTTGTTTGTCTTGTCGTTGACACCCTAGTCAGATGCAAATAATTACGCAAAAATGTTGTTTTCCAGGCCGCAGGAGTGGAAACGACGATCACTACCGATCCTGTTCTCCTTTTATCGGAGCCCCTTGCTGGCAATGCAAACGTAATACATGACTGAATAATTAATTTTCCGCAAGGACGCGGCATTCCTTAAACTGTGGACTGTCCTAAAAAAGTTAAAATTGGCCAGCGTTGTTTACATCGACGTCCGTTGGCATCGAACAAATTTGTAACATTGGATGTCGGTCGACCAGAGTGATGGACTCGGACTGACTTCACTAGTCCCCACGAGCGACGTCCATGCGACTGCAGCGCCGCACTCTGCCCACTTCCCTGGTGCAGACCTCCAGAGCCAAGGCAAAGCGGTGTGCAGCTGGCGCACCTGTGAAGCGTGACCTTCGCACCGGGGTATGACCTTGACGTTTGCCCCGTGTGCCGCACGGCGCGCCGTGTTCGGCGCATCACCATTGGGGGAGGCACGTTTGTTTTGATGCAGCGCCCGATTCGTCGAAGATCTTTCCGTGTGCGGGCTCATAATAAGCCCATGCATTACAGATGATGCCTCTGAGAGACATTTGGTGAGTAAAAAAGTACTATGGTTCAGCTGTTCGTAGAACGGGGAGAGGATTTGTATACAAAAAATCACCTCAAGCAAATTTAGAACCTAAATAATGCCTTGCGTAGCTGAAGCAGTCACTATGTGACGCTTGCCATCCAAAGAACACGTGTTGTATTTATTTTTTCCAGAATTAGCACAGCGTGGTTAAATATACTTCTGGAAGAAAGAAGGACACAAACAAATGATAATGACGATGTGCCGCATGTTTCTACACGATTGGCAGTATTCGTCTTGTCCTTTATGTTGGCATGAATAATGGATGTTTACCAGCAGCGGCACGCAAGCATTTTGGCTGCTCCGACTATTATGATTGCTCACTGCACACCACCTGTTGTGAGTACTGCGTTGTTTATGAACGTGAACGATGCTTATCGTTTTTCCCTTTAGGTTCGTGCTGGCATTCTTGATACGCACGTATCGTCCGAATGTTAACTGAAGCTCATTTGTTAAAGTCTTGAATCCCAGCAATCTCATTAGATTATCTCCTGCTAAACGAACTTACCCCGAATGTCAATAATGTGCTACCGTAAGTAGGGAAAACAAAATTTGTAAATCTGTATGTTCTAGTCTTGTGAAGTACTTTTTTACACGGCATGACTGAGAAGTCCCTGAATCCTAGATGTGCTTTATTACATTATGTTCACATCGAACTTGATGAAAGAAAAGCAAGGAAATCGTCATTGCAAATGAATAATGCCAAGTAATGAGATCATTCGGGCACACGCATTTGCAGGCTGAACTGGATGCTGTCGGGCTATAAATGTCAATACGCAGTTACATTATGCCATAAAAGCTGGCGCTCTCCTTATCAATGAACAGGACTGAGGGCTCAACGCAAATGAGCTGGAAAATCATTGTCTGAAACTAGCACTAATTGCGATGGCATGCACAAATGCATTCATTATTGTCATAACTGGCAGCACCATTACTGTACGCACGTTCCACAAACGCGCCATATAAGACCAACACCTTGCAAGATTTAAAAACAAGACACCAAAAGGCGTGAAAACGTGCCGCAACATTCCAGGCATGTATTCACAAACGGCTCTGAACACGCCGAGTCATTTTAAATCCTGATGTATTAATCGCTGATAATGGAAAACATAACATGGGAATAGTACACATTCATAACGCAGCAACAGAGACATTTCAAAGTGTCCAGATGGTGAAAATCGCGTGTAAGGAACCACTGTGCCGTCTTGATTGGCTAAATGTAAAATTGAAGTGAGCCACGACGTAGTTCCGCTGCCTACGCTATCGTCCAAATCACTATTCGATCATTTCAACCAAGCTGAATCCATCAAAGACATCCATAGACCCGCCCACCTTTCTAACAGATTGCTGGCGCGCCAGGTGTTAAGCTTGACACTATCAGGCTCCCTGGCTGCGAATACGATACCATTAAGCGCCTGATTCTGGCTTGATGAGGTAGTGAAGTCGGCCACGGCCCACTTCTTGCACGCCAACACCCTTTGCTTTCTGCAGAGGTGCGACTGTTTGACACGATGCGTGCTGGCGCCACCGGCTTATAGCACGCACAAAGGACGCACCATGAGGGCACAGAGCCTGCACGTTCAGATCTCCTAAGCTACGGCTGCTGTATGATGGTGTGCACCTGCCGAACATGACGTTTATTGGGGCGTTTGGCTGCACTCACCGCGAAATGAAGGGTGATTCGGCCCGCCCGATTTGCATATCAAACGTCACAAGTGCCCCTCGCGTGAAATCTAAAATAAGCACTAAGTAGGTCAAGCAGGGCGGCAATGCATTATTCTGGCATCCAGGTTACCTTGCGACTACCTTGCTTAAATCCATTAGCAAGACAGTCGTTAATAGGCCTGACTCGACACTGCTATCACTAGCCACTCTGCCTCCTATAATCGTGACGAAACATGCGCCGCACACGCTCTGGAAATTGGCCGAAAATTGGTCGTTAGCAGAAGGGTAGCATTAGGGGCTGGCGCTCGGTGGCTGGTGATGATCGCTGGCGGGGCTGACCACGCCGCAGAGCGGCCTGGGATGGTGTGGCGGTGTAGGATCTCGAGAGCCGCGGTCAGCTGGTGACAACAGGCACGGCTGGTGAGGGTCAAGTGGCAGTTGCCTGGTGGGGAGGTGACGGTTGCCTGGTGAGACGGTGATCGTGACTCGGGGAAGGAGCAGCGGAGGGCGGGAAGACGACTGAAGATGGGGCCCGGCGGACGGCTTGTGTTCTATAAATGGCCGATGCATGCCTAACTGACAAATTGATGAAGGCGCGCTGGTAGGTGAAACACCTGGAAACATGTGATGGACAAGGCACACACTGTTATTCCAATTGTGTGACGTTGAGCAGCATGCCAGAATACCCACGCGCTGATGAATAAGAGTAGGCTGTGCGGCTTCTGCTGTCACATCAACGGCTCATACAAAACGTACCACGAGCACATAATTCACATACAGAACGTCTAAGAACGTGCCATGACGCGCAAAGCTCTCCTGAGAAGCCGGGAGGTGATGTAGCCCGAGGGCCGTGTGACCGACAGACGATGGAGCGGAGGATAGCAGGTGCACAGCGCATCTGCCGGCGGTGCGCAGTGCACGAGGCGAGGCGGAGCCGTCAGCCGATAGGCCATTTCAGCTCAGTCAGCAGGCCAACCCAGCTCAGCAGGCAGGCCACCCCAGCTCAGTCAACAGGCCATCCCAGCTCAGTCAGCAGTCCACCCCAGCTCAGCAAGCAGGCCACCCCAGCTCAGCCAGCAAGCCATCCCAGCTCAGCCAGCAGACCACTCCAGCTCAGCAAGCAGGCCACCTCGGCTCAGCAAGTATGTCACCCCAGCTCACCCAGTCAGGTGCCCTAGCTCGCAATCAGACCACCGACATCACCACAATTAATTAAGTGAAACGCTCACCTTCACGACGACACAGTTGGAATGCAATGCACCTTGCGCTGGAACGCGAATGCGGCCAGTGTGCGGGTTCCTGACAGCATGCGTCAACCGAAACGCATGCCCGGCGTGTGGAAGCGTCCAGCCCCACCCTCTCGCTCCCCCGGCCGCATTCATAACCGCCTTGTTATAAACGAAAACTATAACTGTCTCATGAGCCTACATTACCACCGTCGTAAAATGTGATCAAGGCCGCGTCATCATCGGCGTAGGAACTGGAGGGGCATGAGGTTATAGCACCAGTGCGTCGATGCTCAACATCAACACTACAACGGTACACCGAACGAATCGAACTTAAAACGGGACTTCGCCCTCCCGCTCGTTGGCACGTGCTCACGCCGCTGTGCGCACCATTACCATTGGCAGCGCGTTCCTAGCCGACAGCCGCCGCTGGTGAGCGGCTGCGGGAGCCGTCGTGGCGTGCAGGGAACGGGCAGTCACCCGCCGCCGGCTACCCCGACTAATTTATCGCCCGGAGCCGGCGACCCCCTCCCCGTCCCCCACCCTGCCCGTCCGCTTCCACCGAGCTGCCGGGGGTGCTGGCAGCGCGCACCACACTGCAGCAGCGAGGGTGGACTTGGACGTAGGGCAGGTGGAAGTGGATGCAGGACGGCGGCGGTGGACGCAGGCTCGAACCACGCCGAGCGCTGTCCCGACGAGCAGCACCAGCACGGGCGGCTCGCACCGGTGCGGCCTGCCGGTAATGGCGCATTGTCGACGGCTAATCGAGCGACGTGTCACGACACGTGGAATTAGGGCTTTAGTTATGTTTTCGTGAGGCAATAATTCTGTCGGCGTGGTTCACGGGTGCGAGGCGGTCGGCGTTCTCCGCGGTTTATCAGAGTTAATGATGACAGTCGGGGGTGATCAGAGCTTTACACCGCTCCGGAGCCGACCGTAAACGAACCGGCCCACACGTTCAGCCCACTTTCAGTATGGATCACCAGCTTTGGCACCGGCACCTCCTTTGTTCGCACTGAAAGGAACATATGATGTCCATATACGGGATCAATGAAATGCAGCACGTAACGACAAAAAAAAAAAATTGGTGCGATGTTCCAGTTTTGTTGTCACAATCAGCTGATAAAGTCAGCTGAGCTCCGCGATGTAACACGTGCCAGTTCGACGTCCACAAATGATGCCCTCGCGTCACTGGCGGACACGATTACAGTGGCATGGTTAGTCCACAGAATCGCTTTGTCACCTCACACCCTCATCGCCTCAAACTACTTTTCCTTTGGTACACAAACAAAAAACACGGTAAGATTAGACCACACTGGTCTCCACGGAAAACCGTTTCCCCTTGCTGGCCATCGCAGCTGCATAACCGGGCTCTCAGTGAAGTATTTAGGGCTAACATAAAAAGCGCTATACCCAGTAAAAGCCAGGGGAAGGGGAAAGAGCATCTGTGCAGCTCTCACCGTATCTGGTCAACTTCGGTTTTTATTATTGCATTTTCCAGAAGCCGGTTTTACCACGCCACAACATGGAGTTACTGTGATCTAGAAAAAAAATAGGGACAGCCCTGCCTTTCCTTGGTTTGGCAGTCCTTGGCTAGTGACAACGTGTTCACTCGACGTGTCCTCTCACGTGCCACCCCGTAAGCTAGCAGGACGCCGTAAGTCGTCCAATGCAGACGGCACCGTGTTGACCTCGGGTCTTTGACAGCCGGGCGGCCTGCTTATTCGTGGATCCCAAGGCGCCTTCAGCGCCGGCGGGACGGAAGTGCGAACAGCTGGGATTGTGGCGACCAGATCAAAGGAGCCGCCGCAGCCCCACAGGCCGGCAGCCGTGTAGACAGCCATTTGCGTGCAGACCTTGCTGCATAATTCCCACATATAATTTGTGCCCGACCACAGCGTGGGGTATTGTGTGTGCGTACACGGGTGGGGGTGGGGGCGGGGGTGGGGGGGGGGGGGGGGCGTTTTCGCAACTGGCCCGCTTGTTTTGTTCATTTACGA
Organism: Pollicipes pollicipes; assembly: GCF_011947565.3. NCBI lineage: Eukaryota > Metazoa > Arthropoda > Thecostraca > Pollicipedomorpha > Pollicipedidae > Pollicipes > Pollicipes pollicipes. The sequence goes on from NW_023596576.1 coordinate 50,760,816, forward strand.
GTAATTTCAAGGTCGTGCTCAATGTCAAACCGTTCTGCATTTAAAAACTGTCCAATAAATTAATGGATTGATTTCATTGAAAATACAAAACGCTTTAGTTTCCGCAACTGTGGATATCGAACTCCTGTTCATGTTTTCTTAACTATGTTTAAAGATTTCTACCAGATTGTCTAGATGAATGGGTTTTTGGGATCGGGGCTCACGATAAGCAGTGCCTGTTTTCCGAGAGTTGTTTGCGTAGAAGTCGAGTAACAACACTTCACACAGGTGGAGGGACCAGCTCAGCTTCACTGCTTTTGTCTTTTTCTGTTGATGTGACAAACGTGTCATAAACATCTACGCGACGACATGCATCCAGATCCCTTTGTTACCAAGCATATGAATCCCATGACTGCTTTTGCATGAAATTCGATTGTGGCTTTAGGGTCAAGTACGAAACACAGGAAGCGCCCACTACAAATGCTGTAGTAAGTAGTAACTACCACCTATCAGCTACCAACTATCAGCTTTCCAATTCGTCTCACTCTTCCACTGTGTCGAACAAATCGTTCTACTTCCAGCATCCTTGTGGATAAAAAGTGCTGAAAAGAAAGCACTTAAGTGTGTTAAGTCAGTGATGTTTTAAGTCTGTCAAAAACATATTTAGAATAAGGTCAGAAATGTCTAGTGTGTCCAAGCTGCAGGCCATTTAAGAGAATTGTGAACAGTTATATTTACATCACATCATTTCTTATTACATTGCACCACACGTTCCCATGCCTACTCGCGATTTCCGAAGAAAAATGGAGGCTCACAGAATTGCTTGGCAACATCTATAAGCATTCACCTCCAGATCACCTAAGACGCGCAGACTTCTTAGTCACAAATGGACGAGCGGGGCCGTGTCCCACATGGTGCTGACACCAAGTCTCCAGGCCTTCCTTCTGGTGGTTGTGGGCGCAAACTGACAGATGTGTAATTTACATTGAGGAACCTCATGAGAAATGTTTTGCAATACGTTTTTACCAGGAAATGAACGTGACAATATTTTCATGGAGATGTCTTCTCAAGTTGGTATTGAAATCGTTTGACCACGCTCGGTCGAACGCAAGCCATTTAAAGTCCCACAATTCTGCACCCGCCCAGTTTCACTGCTCGCTAACGCTGACGACCGATGCAAAAAAATCTGTTTGCCAAGACAGCGGCTGCGCTTCCTAAATCTTGGCATGAATTTGCAATACAAATAACACATGAGCTAGCCCCAGGTTATGCCATGCTTTTGCCTTATGTCGTATGAAAAGTATAACCCAAATGGTTTTTCTACATTTGAAGTTAAAAAAAACATTGCACAACTTCTTTTGGGTAGAAAACAAGTGATCTTTTCATGGCTGCGTTGAATTTGAGGCACATCTGTGTGAACCAAAAAACACATATCTGTTACCACTATGACTGCGGTAGGCTTGAGATATTAATAAAATCGGACTGACTAAACAAGCCTAACCTGATAACCAAAACGCAACCTAATAGCAGGCTTCAATCTCCGGTAAGACAGTTGATTAGGCTGCCCGAAAACACTGTTTGCTATCATAAGCTAGTCTTAATCATATCATATCATGTCATAATTAAATGATAAATTAGTCTTAAATGCATTTAAACCTTACTCAGATTCACCGTTTTTCATGATACAAACGGATCGGGAAAGCGCCAAAGCAATTTTCCTTTCTCTGCTATATCACATCCAATGACGAAAGAGCTTCGCGAAAGAAAAAAACAAACACTGTATTTGCCTCAACAGCACGTTGCCAATGGTTGCAATGTTTGGGCTACTAGATCACAACTGACCCTACCAGGACAGCTCAAGTATTCACTTCTCCAGAAAACCAGACGACTTCCGCTCTGCGTGCCAATATGTCCAAAACCATGCAACGTAGCAGTATGCAACTTATACAGACATATTTCCGATTTCATGCAGAGTACGTCGGATCTGGCACGTAGTTAATGCATAACGGGTAATATTTCAAACAGCTTGCTTGCATTGAACGGGAGATTAGGGATAATCACCATCCTTTTTCAGACTTCGCTAAGGAGACAAACAATTATTTGACAATGGCTAAGGGAGAGGTGAGATTATCTAGAAAACTCCCGTTCATTACCAGCAGGCTGGTTGAGGATCATCCCTTCACATTAAGGGTACAGGGTTCCGCAAATATAACACTGCCAGCCTGCCGTCCGTGATCGGCGGATTCGTCGGCTGCGGCCGGAGCTCGCAACGGCCGTAGATCGCTGTGCATTACCCCTAAAAGTGTTTATTTGGAAATAAAAAGGGCTAGAGATAAGCCTTCGACGTCAAAACACGCAAAATGACTACTCCAGGGGATGACTTAGGCGTGATTGGGCTTAGCAATTGGTACGTGATTACGAGACATGTCGGGGAGTTTCACGAGAAAACGATAGGGGTCGCGTCGAGTCCCCTTCCCCCCCCCCCCCCTCCAGCTCAGAACGGTGGTTACAAAGCAGCCGATCAGTTATTTCTGATGGCATTGAAGTGATGCCTGAGGCTGTGAAAACTAGGTTATCTCACAATGTGTATTTAAGGGCGATGCACCTTGGGGCCTGTTAACGCATGTCAAGCAGTCGTTATCAAGTAATAGCTCCGATAAAATGGAACAGCACGCATGCCATTTATCCACATAACCGAAGAAAAATGCTGAAAACCTTTTCATGACTTCACCCTCAACTCGCTGTTAACTGCAGCACACCGAAACGTTCCCTTCTTTGTTCTAGCTGCGAACAAGACAGTTTGCCTTACAAAAGGCATGCATTCGTGGCCAACTGCGCGAACATTTCTATCGTTGTTACCGAACGTCATTATCGCAGCTTCTACTCCTCTTTTGTGCTGCTCCGTTGAACAGGCGCAGCAACACACAGCAACCTTTATGCACACGCTGGGGACGACATTGTGCATTCTTACAGCGACTGAAGGCTACGCAACTTGGCGTCGAGTTCGGTCGATGGATGCCGCCGGGGGTTCAGCAGGGAGGTGGCCACCTCAGTCGAGCCGGCCGTCCCTCGGGGGGTGCACGTGCTGCCCACCCCTGGCACCATGTCGCGCGTCCTCTCACCCCGGACCTCGGTGGCGTCCGCCCGCTCCCTACTGGTAATCGGCTGCCTCCTGCTGGCCGGCTACCAGTGCTTCACGCTGCTGCAGCTGTACCTCAGCGAGCCCGTGTCCATGTCGCTCTCGTTCACACCAGGCAAGGAGGTGGCCGTGCCTTCCGTCACCATTTGCGGCTTCCCTTATGATCGTGTCGCGAAGGCGCACCGCCGCCCGCAGAACGTCTCGATCGCGGAGGGGTACTGGCAGGCCAGCGTCAACCTGGGCCGGCAGGTGAAACGCTGCTTCCCCAGCTGCCGGCCGGACCAGAACATCCCATACCCTGGAGGGAAGACTCCGGTGAAGACCGGAAGCTGGAGCTCCTGGGTGGCGACGGTCGAGCACGCGCTGTGCCACACCTTCACACCGAACGTCACGTGGGGCCAGCTGGTCGATCTAAGCTCCTCAAAGAAGTTCCAGTTGAACATCGAAATATCAGTGAAAGCCAACAGAGCCACTACGTGGGATCACCGTGTTTTAATCCACCCGAAGCGACGGCCGCTCCTGACCAACCTGGACATCAAAGGAGTGCAGGAGGATCCGCGCTTTGAACTGAAAGGTCCGAACATCATGCGATTGCAAGTTTCCTCACGCATTCACGACCGCGAGAGTCTGCAACGTGCCAGATGCAATTCGTCTGCCGGCTACGGCTACGAGGCCTGTGTCGTCCAATGCTACCACACCCTCTGGGCGAACACACTGAACTGCTCGACTCCCGAGATGCTGGACGATTTCCTGCACCTGCCTGAGTGCTCCTTCCGTCAGCTGGGCAAGCGCAGCGTGTTCGCGCGCGGCTTCCGCGGCTGCCACTGCCTGCCCGCCTGCAGACAGCAGAGGTACGTGGTCGACGCCACCGTCCAAAAGCTGCCGGAGGGGATGTTCAGCAGCACTCTGATCCGCGTGCAGTTGGGTCAGATCCCAGAGGAGGTGGCGACGGAGCGTCGCTCGTACCCGCCGGCCAGCCTGATCAGCGAGATGGGCGGCTACATCAGCCTGCTGCTGGGCGTGTCCGTCCTCTCCGTGGGGGACGTGCTGAGTCAGATCATGAGCAAGTGCCGTGCCTTGTGGTGACCCGTCTGCCGTGACCCCACTCAAGACGAGATCTACCCGCGCAGATGTTCTGTAATTTGACCTTTATTAAAAGTTTAAATTGCTTGCAGTGGTTTTGAGGGCTCTGGCGGCGGCCACCAGGTTTATTTCTTAAATGTCCTGTTGTTGTTATCGATAACTCGACAAGCAGGAATATTATCTCCCACGACATATAGGCTGGGAAGTGAATCGCATCTATGTATGGAATGTGCACTGCGTGTCATGGACTCCAACATACCTTTGAGACAATGGTCACAAGTTGTGATCCACACGACCAAAATCGTCCTCGTGTATGCGTCCTAAGGCGTCTTCTAAACTTCGTCAGTTTACCGTATATGTACGTACAAGTCCCTGGAAGCAGGTGTAACCGTATGGCAAACCTTCGTTCAGATCAGGGTAAGCCAACAATACCCCTGACGCTAAAATGTTGCGATCTATATAACAGACCAACTGATACCGCGCCCAGTCGGAAGGTCGCCCAGGGGGTCGCTTGACCGCCCGACCCACGATGACCTACTGCTGGGTTCCCGTGTTTGGCGTGGTGGCCAAACTGTGTAGTGATTAACAGTTCAAATAATTGTACGTGGAACACTATCTAGCCTGCTTTACACAATCAGCGCACGCAGAAAGAAATAGCTTGATGCCACTCGCTTGCATTGAACATTGCAACGTTGTCCCGCGGACAAATTTCGGTTCATTATTTGCTACAGAAACAGATGAAATGGACAGAATGTGGGGCATATCACCAATGCAATGTGGTGTCGTGAACAATTCATGTTTCGAAATCGCAGCACTACTGCCAGATGAAAATAATTCCGCGGCATCGAATCACACAAACACCGTTCGTGTTAGATCTCGGATTGCAAGTGCCTAATATTTTTGCAATTTTGTTAAACCGGTCTGAAATTGTTTGACAACTTTTCCAAATGATAACGCCCTGGTTGAGATAGAAAACAATCGACTGCAATGTGCGGCAGGTTATCAAAAGCATAGAGTGGGTCAGGTTAGAGTTAACACATGTTTTCTTCAACAGTGACAAGTGCATTCACCGCACAGTCGTGGTTGTGGTGGTTATACAAAACAATCCACATCAGCGGTATTTGATCAGTGACTCCTGACTGATGTATGCTAAGATATTTTTCTGTCGATCACAACCCATTCTGAGCATTCCACAAAAAGACAGCTAATTTGCAATGGACAGTCGTTCTTCCGCAGAAAACAGTTTGAAATCTGCGAAGCATTAAAGTGTTTTTAATCTCAATGATGAGAGTGCAGGTTACAGTGCCCGAAATACTGGGAGATATCAAGTTCTGGAGGCAGGCTTGGTCGGCCTTTTCGGCTGAGCCCCAACTGATTTCAGAAAGTGTCACCCCTGGGTGGAGCCACTTTCTTATGTCTGGAAGGTGAGCTATGTTAAAAACCGTCGACTTGACATTCTGTTGATGAGCCTCTCAGAGATGCATGCCTTGAATTTCAGCGTTGAATGCAAACTGAGAAGCTGACGCCTTTTCCGCGCGTCAGCGGAACCATTGGAACTCCCATTCACGCTACACAAAGTCTCTTCCTTTGCCACCGCACGCATTCGAGGCAGGTGCGAAATATTCTGATTGGGTTTGAAGGGGGTGCCCGATGATTAGCCGCTTGCATTATGTATGAGGTGTGAAAGCGTGGATTTTGTTTATATGCTCTGGGACTGGGTCTGAGCCTCCCGTCCAGGACAGACGACTACGGTCAGTCGGAGTTGCTCTTAGTCGAGAGGTCAGCCGGGGCTGCTCATAGTCGAGAGGTCAGTTGGAATTGTTCTCAGTCGAGAGGTCAGTTGGAATCGTTTTTAGTCGAGAGGTCAGTTGGAGTTGCTCATAGTCGAGAGGTCAGTTGGGTCATCGAATTTTTGGCACTGCTCAGGTTGTCACTGTTCCCGCATCTCGGGGCGACAATGTAAACCCTTGGCGGAGGAGCCGGGCCGGCTCCTCCGTCAATTGCTTCAATGCAAATGCAAATTCAATGAGCTCCTTTCAACGAGAGCTTGAGCCATGAAGAGCGGGTGTCACGGAGACAATGACGATCCACACCATTTTTATGCGACAGACATACGTACATACATACATACATGCCACATATACATCTACCCATATACATATACCCAGGAATGGCGCTGAGTAGTATTTCGGCAGTGCGTTTTTGTTTTTCTTCAGATGAGCTTCAAGCGAGCGCCCCAATATCACAAGACTTGGCTCGTGACACTAAGGCTGAGAGTTCTATACCGGGTGAAGCCACCGTTTATTGGATCAAATGTGCCCATGGCCGCATATGTGTAGTTACGTCAGAGTGCGTGCGTCTAAAATTATCACCCCAGCCACAATATACCACGCACACATGGGTTAGCCCGCAGACGATCGATTCATTGTGTCACCACCACTCTCAGAGCCATGGGACCCCACGCCGAGCAGTGTTTCACCACTGCCGGGGCCCGCTGGTGCCGACGCCAACTCGGGCAGTGTCTGCCACCTCCACCGGGCCGCTGGTGCCGACGCCGACTCGTGCAGTGCCTGTCACGTCCGCCGAGGCCACTGGTGCCGACGTCGACTCGTGCAGTGTCTGTCACCTTCGCTGGGCCGCTGGTGCCGACGCCAACTCGGGCAGTGTCTGTCACCTCCGCCGGGGCCGCTGGTGCCGACGCCAACTCGGGCAGTGTCTGTCACCTCCGCCGGGGCCGCTGGTGCCGACGCCAACTCGGGCAGTGTCTGCCACCTCCACCGGGCCGCTGGTGCCGACGCCGACTAGCCGGGCCCTGCCGTGCCTGCTGTCCGCCGTCGCTGGCTGTCCAGGCTGACACCGCGGACTTGGCAGGCGGTGACATCCGGTGCCGCGCCACGGGGCGCGCTGTAAACACACGTCGGCGCTGCCGATGGCCCCAGACGGCTGGCGCGATGGCCGCAGCCGCAGTCTGCGAGCTAGGAGCGAATAGACGCTGCAACGCGGGTGCTTCTGCGTATTCCTTTTCTTCAGCTTGGATTGAAACGACACATTTGAGTCCTGCTCCACCAGAAGCAAGTGTAACGTCAGCAACAAATGAGTATTCACTTTCGCCTTATGGGGAAAGCGGGGACAGTTCAAGCGCTAAGTTCCATGTCTCCCGGTAAATTAAAATAAACATGGTTGGAAACGGCATGATTCAAAAAGCCAACATACCAAGTAAAATGCAATGCTTGCTACGCTTTGCATGCTTGGCATGTATACCACAAAACACCTGAAAGACCAGTAAAAAACATTGCCGTTTTGCCCCATCCCGTCATTAAGATAAACATTTGGAAGCATTCACACCTTCAGAGAGATGTGAATGACGCTTGAAAGGAGTAGAAATGGGATGCATTACTTCAGCGAACAGCACATCCCTTATATTTCATACACTCCCTTATCCTCTTCTCGCCTTATCCTGCATCACCGTGACGCCGCGCTTGTCAGGGCTGGCTGCACGCGCCAGCCACGAGACGGCCAAAGTGCCCGGCACAAAGTGCCAAAGAGTCCTCCGTCCGAACGCCGACCACACCTCCTCGGAGATGGGTCTCTGTGAGGGCAAAGCCTCGTCGGATGGCCCCCAGGCGCATGTAGTTCTGTCCCAACGTTATCCACTCCCCTTCCTTCCAAAGCCTTGAAATGACTACCACAGGCTCTAATACAAACAAGCAAGTAACCAAACAGCTACACCTGGCTATGGCCTTTTCCTTCACTGGTAGCCCATGTTGGCTAAGAGATGGACCGCCTTTGACTGTCTAAGTGGTCGCCACCTTTCTCTTAAGAAACAATAAATTGGTGAATCTTCCGACCAATCGATAGAACGGAGTGTTTTCTGGTCGAGGCACCAATATTGATATTGATGATATTGACACCTTAGAAAGATTCTGGCTGGGTCGTCAACCAACGGAAATTAAAAAAGACCGAGCATTATGTCTTCGGATCAAGCCATACGAAAACCAATCTGACTGAGACAACCAAAGTGAAAACTTCAACATGTGTTTATTAGCACATTCCGGCATGCAACCATGTCCATGTGCCAATCGAAAACGGCATCGTTGTTATTCATCAAACTGAATTTACTGCACTGCATAGTACACATGCGAGTCAGTTATGAACAACACGATCAGCCACATGCGGCTAGGCGCAGCAGATTTTTCTTGGTTGAGATACAAGTCCGCGCGCTAAACCGCAGGGTGCTGGAATGTTGCGGCCACCAGACAACGATGGAAGTGGAGCGGACAGCAGCAGCCGCTGTCTTTGTGGAGTTCCGAGTCTGCAGACACTTGGATCTGCAAACTCAACGCACTGGAATGTGGAACGGGGAAAGATATGACAAGATTGCCTTCTAAGATCTTTGGAAAGATCGGACGCACTAGTAATTCCCCCGCCATTTGTGTCAACCCTTCCCCGAGGCGGCTTTCCGAAAATAAGGCCAATGGCATTCATATATCTCATTTCGGTTATAGTGCGTGAGCATGAACGAAACAACAGCTTGAATGTTGCTGGGCTCTATTCTATATTGGTTCCATTTCATGTGGTCAAAAGGAAAAATAATGCAACCTTCCCCAAAGTTACTGAGGTCTGGACTCCACCGTGGAGCTCAATGGTGCATACGGTCATACCTGTGATTAGTTTCGATGTAGGGCTAATCATCAGCTAAAGGTGCAATACCACGTGCGTCGTGCTAAGGGCATGCAAGAACCTGGTATGCACGGACAAAGAAAAACACGATGGCGGCGAAAAGAACGCTCCTACATCCACAGTCTGCCGGCGGCGCTACATTTGTGGCATGGTATCGGCTCCAGCGAAAGTAATGATCACTGACTAGGTTCAGGGTTTTGAGTGGCCAGTCTGTTATTGCGCTATAAATGCCTTTCAGTATTCGTCGGGCTAACTCCCCAGGTATTTCCCTTGAGTTTTTTTATTGGCGTATTAGTTCTTTGCACATGGTCTCGCTGTTTACCACTCTTGTCCAGCTCAGCAGACCATGTCTGCAACATGCGTCGAGTGCGGCGAGCGGTGTCATCAGTTTTCCGCGCCTAATTACGGCGAAAGTTGCGATTCAAAAAGCGTGGTCTTCACTTTTGGACGCAGCCGCCTTCCAGTTGCTCGATCGACCCCAGCATGTTAAGTGTGACACCGGCACTTAAGGACCCAGTTAGCCTAATTGGAGGCGATGTGCATAATTTTATTAGCGTATCCGCTTCATTGCTTGACCATGAGCATGTGCGCCTCCCACGCCCCCTTGCTTGAATGCAAATGCCGGTAACAGCTCCTTTCCTCGCGGACCAGCTGTCGCTTCCGCTCCGCCGATTATTTTCCGCGGCCGCGGAAGTGACATCTTTGTTCAGGCGCGCTGTTTACCATACAATGCCAGGAGCAGGCGCGGCGAGCGCACACAATGGCCGCCCGCGTGGTCGCCCGCTGCATTGGCATAATGAGACCCGCTGCGGACGAGCTGGAACGAGCCGGAACGGAGCGGAACGAACTGCCGGCTAGGCGGCGGTCCGTGTGCCGACGCAGCGCGCTGGTGTGCCGCGCCGTCACGCTCGGAGTCACGCTCTCATCTCGTGGGGCCCCACTGACGGCCGGTGCGGCCCTCAGTCCTGTGGTGCATGCGGGACGGGCGGGGGCAGCGGCTTAGCCTCCAGCAGCAGCGGCGGCGACAGGTGTTGGGTGCAGAGCCTCGCGGGACGGCCTCTGCTCACGGGTCCGCAGAGACCGCGCCGGCTGGACGCCAGCCCGGCGCGGTTAAGCGCCGTTAATTGGCGCTGACCAGTGGAACTGCAGATGGCCAGGGGATGTATGGAAACACGGAGGCATCACCTCCAGCCTCTTGTTTAGTCCTTAGACTGATAACAATTGACAACTTGCAATACATTATGTAAAGTATATGCCATGTGATGCAACTACCAAGCTGTTCTTGTCGGTATAATCACATAACTTATATTGGCAATACAATTAGCATGTTATTGCCTATCAAGATGGCTGCCACGTTCTTGCGGTGGTTGAAACCCAAGAATAAAGATGGTTCTCTAGTTAATGTCACATAATGCAGTTCTCGTCGACAGCGAAACACATAGCTCGTAGCACTAAGCAGCTGCATGTTAATGAAATGACATGCAAGCACGATCATGTCCGCCTCGCGTGATTGGTACCACAGTTCAAAGAGAAAAGGAATGCGCTGGGCGCAAAAGCCTGTGGAACCATTTAGCCCACTTACCTGTCGCAAACAGGAAGGTCTTCTGAGAACTACCGCGTATGTTATGTAATACATAACATTTTTGATACACAGCATGCAACATGTATTTAATAATTAATATGTGTTGTATGTGTGGATGTACGTGCAAAATATTGCAAGCAATTACAATGCAGGCACTTCAAGCTACGATGCATGCGTATTTCAGATCGGACATTGGACCAGCTAGGTGCAGAAACATCTATTACCCAGTGGGTTTGACTGCCGCATCAACATATCCAATCATGCAGAGAAGCGCGGTAATACCTGTTGTTAGGCGGACAGCGAAACTGGGTATCAAAAAGGCAGTAAGAAACTGTACGTCGTGCCAGACACAGAATATTTCCCATGTGCGTTGACCACAAGTTTACAAGGTCTTGCCTATTTAGGTGTAATATACCAAAAGTATCACATTTAGGTATCATATATCGGATATGGCTAATCGGGACATTTGACGACGACGTCAAAAACAAAATGTGCGTTAGGCGCAGGGAGGACGGAAGCCATTGGGCTTCACCAACCAACATCTACCGAAGTCAGCGACTTTTGCCGGCATACGTGCCACGTGACACGTCACAACGAAAGGCACTCTCTATTCTTCAGGGAGTCATAGAGATTTGGAGGGGAACGCCAGGGTGTGTCCGATATCTGGCATTCCGATCTTGCCCGGGATGAGTGGCCTCTTACGCAGACAGCACCACCGCATAATAATGCGCGGACACTTAATCTTTCACGAGGCACGTACATGGGAGTGAGGTGGTGGGGCTGGGCTGGGAGGATGCGCTGGTGGTGATGTGAAGGGAAATCATTGAGTCAGGTTCGGAGCAAACTAACACTAAAAGCACGCACAAGTCTACCGGGAAAACATCTGTGTGACTGGCTACACTGAACAATCTAATCGCATCTAAATTTGAGCACACTCGTTCTTTATGTACTCTTTCTAAAAGTTATCCCCCGAGGCAAGTGAGACAGCTATCAGGTGGGAAAACCCCGCACAGCGCCTTTCCGGAGCGGGCACTCTCCCACGTAAATGGTCCGACAGAGATGATAACAGCGGGCCGAGCACGTGACCCTGGGCGACGCCCTGCACGCCTGCGCCGATAACTGCAATCGACTGTCATGGCCAACAAATGCGGCTGCAGGCCTTAATGCACGGTGATGACTGATCGATCAGCGCTGCGTTCCATGCAAGGGCAGCGGTGAAATTGGCCTGCCCGGTGAGCGTTGTGGGCGCTGACGAACGACATACGAGCCAGCTGTGCGGTAGAGGCGTGGACACGTTATTTTCGCTTCGGGTGATGTCACCACCTGACGTTATGTTGTCACGTGCTGCTTTAAGACGAAGCTGAGTATTGTCCGATGTTTCACTGCTTCCGGTCTTGTTTTCGCAAGCGTAAACATGAATGTGCGCTCGTTCTAGAGGGGCTTGAGGAAAAACACACATGATCTGTTCGGTGTAGATTACTGCGCACGGATATGATAAGACAAGCTTGCATTAAGCGTGATAACAATTTTTGATGGTTTAGGCGCGCTACAACGATACGACGGCTCTCGTCCATTGTGTAACATATTTTCCTCATTCATGGACATTTTTGCAATGCTGTTCTAAGCTCTGTGGCCGGCGCTACATTCTTATGTGCCAACAGCTGTGCTTCATAATATGGCGGACATTCCGAATCTATCAACATTTTGAACACACCTACTCTTCTCATACAGTTTCTGAAAATTGTCCTTCAAGACAACCTTTTCTATTGGCGTTGGGCATCGAAATGCCTGGCTTTTTCGACCCATCGGGCTCGCTTAACGTGCGTCCCCTTTTCTCCCAATAACGAATTGAGCGCCAGGTAAAATCTTGGACCCCGAGCCTCCTTCTCCTCTGCCCTACCAAAACCTCTTTACGGTGATTTTTCAACGGTATTCATGCATGCTGGCAAGGGGCATGGTTCTTGTTTTCTGCACTGACCGCTGCCGTTAAGCGTTTTGTTAAGTCTTCCAGATGACGGCATACTATTTCTTTTCTCCCTTCGTGAAAGCGTCCGAGCGTCACGCGTATGCCATCTGATTTATCGATTACCATATACCACCTATAACGCATTAGTCACTGTGCAGCTTATTTGTGCCTGACCATTTCTTCCCAGAAAATCAAATCTGATTGCGTTAAGGCACAAAAAATGTAAGAGATTCGGGATTAGGGAATGTTAAAATATACATGAGCGTGTTGCTTGTCATGAGAGGAAGCGCCGAGTTTTAAGAGCTTTACATTCTAAGCACCGTTTAAGAAGATGAAGGAAGAAAAGCAAACTCCATCGGACGCTTCAAATGAAATGTCCCAATAGGATTTTTCCTTTGAGACCTCTTTGCTGATTGCAATTATATTTCTTCGTATTCTAAGTAATTTTGCGAGCTAGCAATTGCTTTTAGTAATTTTCGTTGCAAAAAGCAGCCATGTTATCGGATCAGGCAAGGCCGTATATGGGAATCAGGAATCAAAATTTGGACGGATGGCTAAAAGCTGGCTACCAAAAAAGTGAAAATATTTTGAAAGGATGCGGTGAATAAAACAAAACAGAAAACAACGATGATTTTAGCGCGGTTAAAGTCAACGAATACTCGTCTTTTGTCTTGCCTCCATTGGGATATAAGACATGCATGATCCACGTCCTGGGGTTCGCACTTATTCTATTATGTATTGTGAAATTGTGTTACTTTCTAGGGATTTTCAATTTGAGGTCGGGCCCATACTACAGCCGTGCATGTGATAGTGGTGTGACGCACGTGGAACGTGACAATGTGGCCATTTTTTGTTTTGTTTTCCTATGATAAACGCAGCATTTGCAAGTAGTCCAATACATCACATGACAGATGAACGCCAGGTTCCTCTTTCGTCACGGGGGCTTAAGAGTAAAACGAAATCAGCACATCGCGACTTGGAAAAGAACGGACAGTCGCTCTGACAAGGATGTGAATCGGTGTGTACAGCCATGCAAGCGCGTTCGTGCAAAAACCACGCATTCGGAGGTTTCGTAGCGTATTTCAGGATTGATGTTAGATCTCGACAGCCTGGGCAGATAGAGGCATAAAGGCACCTATGTCGTGAAGGACGATGTACCGTCTACAAATAAATTAACTTCCCCAACGCTCTTGAGCTCATAGCAACGCCAATAACCGATCTGAAAGCAGTCAATGATGTTGTTCGAAATCGACCTCAAACACCATGGTGCCTATACCATACGAAGCATGGAATATGCTTGAAATGATGCACTCTCAAGGATGTTAATGTATGTGTGTAACTGATGCCCCAAGACCTCGCATTTGCCAGCGGAGAGGAACAGGAATTGCCGTTGCTCTGGGACTTTGGCTTTGGGACGAAGCAAATGGGTCCAAACTGGACGCTGTACGGATTCAACCAGTTAGAAGGTCGAAACTGTAGCGTAGCATTGCAGGTCATAGGGAACGATTGGGCATGACAGACATGATCAGGTAAAGCATAGTTTTAGGTTGCAGTTTTAGTGTTTCAGTTTTAGGATATGGCGAACGATAAGACGAGGCAGATAAGCAAAACTTAGCTTTAGCTGCTGGCAAACGACCGAGCGATATGATATAAAGCATAGGATTATTTCACAGCAAAAAAACATGACATGATAACTGCAGTCCCACCTTACAGCAGAAGAGGAATAAAGATAACTATACAAAGTGCAGACTCTGGATTACCGAGAGGATTAGGTCAGATGATCAGGCCAACTTGAAAAACATGTGCTTTGTTAAGAGCAACGGCAATTGATCTCCAGAAGACTGAGCGTATTTGCAGGCATATTTTTCCCTAAAGCGAACGCCATGGCGAATGATTGGGCAGAGCTGCCATGTTAACCAGGGTCTTGGGTTATTTCATCACTTGGATAAAGAAAATAGACAAAATATAGCTTAAGTCGTTCGCAAACCACTGGACGAGGTGAATCTGTGAAACCTTGGTTTACGTCACTGCTAACGATTAGGCGAGTGCTATGTGTAAAGCGTAGGTTTAAATACTAGCAAAGGATTAGGCAAACCCGATGCTAAAAGTATTTTTAGGTTGCATGTCTGTTTTGTGCAAAATCGTGATACTTCATAATCAGTGAGGTTATATGCATGCTTTCCATTCTTCCATTAACATTTCACCGGCTTCCTTCCCTGTGCTCGACACTGCACTGAACCACTGCCCAGGAATGGGCAAGACTATCCGAAATGCACGGTTTGTAGATCGACCGACTTAAGTAGCGCTAAAAAATTGAGGCACATAGTAGTCTGAACGTTAGCGAAACGGACACATCGCGCGAACACCTTTGATGTATTTTCAAACAACCAAGACAGATGACGCGCCATAAAACCACCTCAACTTCGATGTATTGATATTTTGGTTTTATTTGCAATGTGCAAATAAAATCAATTTTTTGTTGCAATGTGCTTTTAGAACTGCCCTTTCCTTCATCAGCTAGGTTTTCGTCTACCACAACCATTTGTTAAAACATAAGGTAAAAGCAATAGCACGAACGAAGCATATCAAATGCAGCAGCGAATGTCCTGCATTCGCTGTTAGACATGTGATTGTGCACGGGGCTGGCTTCCAGGTGTTCGTGTTTCCACTGAGTTGCATGATTATGAAGATGAATTTCGCGGAACCCTATACATAGATAATTAATTGCTCGAGGTCTTATCAACGAAGAGGTCAAATGACAAAACTCTTGACGCAATATTGTCGGGTTCCGCTGAGCATCCGATGAATCAGGTGATGCTGCCGTCATCCTCTAATACCTGAGCTCCTATGCACGCCTTTGGTAGCATGCCACTCGAAAAAAACTCGACAGCAATACAACAAAGCATAGGTCAAGGATAGACATCAAACCACCTTTGGTGGCGCCCTTGCCGATTGCAAAGGTCGCGAGGCCCTTGCCGCACTTCTGGCACACTCGGTAGCTCCTGCCTGCTTTGTGCCCGACGCAAACACGTGGATGGAGCCACTCCGCCCCATCCTCCGCCCCATTCGCACACAGGAAGCGACGCCTGCGTACATTGGCAATGACGACGCTTGTCGTGAGCCATCGGCTCTAATACCTGAGCCGATTTTCCTAATCTTGCGAAGGCGAGAGAGAGAGAGAGAGAGAGCACAACGCGCATTTTGCACCTGCCCCCCTCCCCCCGGTGGCGCGCAGTCAATCTAGGAAATGGAGCCGTCTGTTTTCCGGACTGCCGTCGCCATCCCCATTTCCTGCGTGGTGAGGACATAGGGCGGTCTGTCGCTGCACAAACGCTCGTGTTTGTTTTGGTCCATTCTTTGCCTGTCCGCGCTCCATTCACATTACCGGCACATCAGCCGGAGCACCCTCGGAGTGCACCAGGGCATTAATACGGCGCTGGGTCCAATGGACGTGTTTGCAGCGGCGGTGACCTGGATGAATGCGGTGATGTAAGACGTGGCCGACTAGCGTAGGGCGCGGCTAATGGTCTGATATCATCTGACCGAGTCCTTCTTACAGCAGTCCACTCAAACTATCAGGCAGGGTGCAGCGACGTTCGTACATTTTGGGACCAGTGAAAGGGCGGCTTTCTATTTCGCCACATGGCCAGCAATTAAGCCGTCTGAAGTGCACTTCCTCTCCTGCAGTAACTGACACGGTTC
The DNA here is from genome assembly GCF_011947565.3 of Pollicipes pollicipes. NCBI lineage: Eukaryota > Metazoa > Arthropoda > Thecostraca > Pollicipedomorpha > Pollicipedidae > Pollicipes > Pollicipes pollicipes. The sequence goes on from NW_023596576.1 coordinate 50,776,947, forward strand.
TATTCAGAGTTATTCAGTTGTCGCCTGTCAGACAGAGGATCCAATCTTAACCCATTTCAGCTCATTGGGTCCTGGCGCTTTCCCGAGCGCGCATTCGGGACGACTGGCTCCATTGCTGCACCGCTCCTAATTGATTTACCAGCTGCGGAGCAGCAGACACCAGCTCGTAGGGGAAGGGAGGAGGCGGCGCTTCTGGCTCAAGGACCCAGCTTGAAATCGCGTGTCAGCTGCACTGTGAAAGGTGTAACACCCGCAAGAGTGTTCTGCGGGGAGGGAGTTGGGCGTCACTCTGTTGTGGTCGGCTCGTCAGTCAGGACGCGGTCCCCGGCTGTTCTGCTTCGGAAGGAGAAGGGGGGGGGGGGGAGGGAGTGTCACTCTGCTGTGATCGGCTCGTCAACCAGGACGCGGTCCCCGGCTGTTCTGCTTCGGAGGTGGGGGGGGGGGGGGGAGGGAGGCGTCACTCCGCCGTGGTCGGCTCGTCGGTCTAGGACGCGGTCCCCGGCTGTTCTGCTTTGGAGGGAGGGGGGGGGGGAGAAGGCATCACACCGCCGTGGTCGGCTCGTCAGCCAGGACGCGGTCCCCTGGATGAGGTCGCCCCACCGCTGCGTCCCGCTCGCCGACTCGGCGACGTCAGTCCCCCCCCCCCCCTGCCGGAGGTGGGGATACCTCCCCCTCCGCCGGATCTTAGGTCGCCACATTGCTCTGAAACCAACGCCGTCTTCCGGAGGCCGGAAGGCCAGCGCTGAACAATCCGTTGACGGTGGTTTGGGCTGCTCGGGTGCATCAATGGCCGCTCGTCATGCAGGCCCCACTGTCAACCGAAGACAGGACAACGGCTTCAGGAATGAACGCACGTCTGATGTTACCCCGTGGTGTCAAGCTTCCTTGGAGCTGCGTAGCATCCGCACAGTCCTTATTCAACACCATTCATGGTGAGTTATGGGTGCACGCAGTTTGCCAAACCATGCCCTGCTGTCAAGTCTTCAGCTGACTGATCCGACCTTGAAAAACTCACCATATTGACGACTATTTTCAGACTGTTGACATCAGTTATCTTTACTTGCGGTGAGCCTAGATTATAATTTTGACAGATGGATTATCAAGATTGAGCATTTAATCAGCGCTCATGGACAGGGTGGTAGCCTCCGCTATGATTTTGCTTTCTAAGCAAGTGCGAATACTTTCACGACACCGACCAGACAACAGATCCGCTCCGTCAAAGCTGCCAGCGGTCCTTCCATTTACTTGGTGGATAAACCTACCACGCAGGCCGGTTTCTTACGAGCGCCGTGTCTCAGGCGTGCTTAGTTCTGTCGTCGCCACTTCACATTCTCGGCGCCTCGCGGCCACGGCGGCGCCGGCGGCAGGTCTCCACGCCTCCGGTGCTATACCGGCCGAACGGACAGGACGCAGGCGGCGACAGCGGCCGACCCCCACGCCTCCGGTCTGTACCGGGGCGAGCGGGGCACACGCCAGCGGCGCCACCTGACCGCCGCCGGCGCCAGCGCCGACAGTCGGGTGGCAGGCGGGCGGGGCGTGGACAGCGGTGGACCGTGGCTAATGCGGCCTGTACCAGCCCGTGCGCGCAGGATGTGCGGGGCCGGCCTGTGGGGCAGGTGGGACGCGTCAGGCTGGGGCGAACACGCCGAGTCAGCCGGCCGGCAGGTGCGAAGTCATGAGCACGTGCACGCCGACCGAGCACACACCCGTCACTGTATTGGCCTCGACGAAGGGCGCGCCGGAATCCAGGGCTTGTTCTTTGGTGAAGAAAGGGGCTCTCCGGCTCTTTCCGTCAAGTGGATGCGTTCAGGGACGCCATCGTTCTAATGGAGGCCACCACGAACGCTTCTCTGCTCGAGCAAAACCTACCCTTCTTGTTATAGGATGAGCTTTCAGAAAGCAGGGTCTCTGGCTGTCCAGCTTTGAAAAGCTAGCGTAGCTCAGCAAAGTTACCGCGCCAACGCTGCGTATGGTTCGGCATGGCTTTACAGGTTCGACTGCTGGAGGACGCCGGCTGAAGACGCGGGTAGAGGAGCGGGGGTGACTCCCGGCTGGTTGTGAAGCCGGAAGCAGATGACTCAGAGTGGGCTAGGAAAGCAGAACAGCCCCGGATGCTGCACCAACACCGCCCCTGCACCCCCGGGCGTTGCGCTACCACCTGCAGCGCCACGGGCCCTGCGAGACTCAGGTACAGCCGACTCATGTAGCGATAGCAATGTGAGCGCAAGGTTCTTTCTCACCATTTTTTTTTACATTCCTGTTATTTGTGAGCGTCATTCTGTGTGCTGTCACTTTTAACACAGAGGAATCTCCCCTTCTCAGTGTCTTTGCCAAAACTCAGAGTAGCGGTGCGACAGTGAGTTGACATATACCTGCCAACAAATCGCTGAGATAAGTTGCGACAAAAATTGCGGCCAGGGTTTCGTAGGTTTGGCCAAAGTGACGTCATAAAGTGGACAGACAATGCAGAAATTTTGGCTTTCTACCTCACTCCGTGTTCACGATAGTAACTTTGAAAATGCAGCACGCTTATTAGTCCTGACATAACATGATTCATCATAATGTCATAACGGCCTATGTAAAATACAAGGTTGCCCTAGGTAACCTCGTAATTACCTTAAAAATCGATATCTTGTGTGCTAAAAGAAATTGAGCAGGGAAGACACACTTCATTCTATTCTTGTCAGGATCATCATCTTGTTGGATCCAAAGAAACGTGTCTTATTCTTAAATGCCAAGTGCTTCCACATTGTTCACATCGAAGAGGGCCCTAAAAAACAATGGCAAGCGTCAAATCAATCGAAAATGACGGTGGGGCGCAGAGAGTTTAACCACTATAATTCCATGCTTCTCACGAACCTTACTCGCTAGATGAAAAGTCCTTGGCCTCTTCAAATGGCAAGGATGCAGAAGCTTTTTGCGTGCCACGAGAAAACTTTCCGCGGGGCGTCACAGCAGCCAAACACATAATTTCTGTTTACTCTATCATACATAATATACTAGAAAATATACAGTATATATTTACGTTTGGCAGTGATGTAAAGCTTTATAACGTCGGCAAAGTCCCTCACGTACTCTCGCAGTGGACTCCACGCGACGTTTGTTCCGTTGGGTGTTACATGTGCTCACAAATTTTGTACCTGGTTGTGGATCCGACGCCAATGGTCTACAATGGCTGATGCGTCGATAATGAAGCAATTAAGTTAACGAGCAAATATCGTCGGTGGGGGCTGGTCGTTGGAGGTCGCAGCGAATAGCAGCAAATGGCAGCCTTATTTATCTTCGAGCGGAAATGCGGCGTGAGGCAAACGGAGCGCTGACTGCAGACAGCTTCATTTATATTGCTCGCTCAGGCGCCCTGCCTAAAGGAAAGCAGGGATTTTGCTTCTTGGACCAGAACGTCGTTCTTGTACGTGACGGGAGCCGGAACGTGTGATTACGCGGGTGGAAGCTCAAAGTGGCCCAGCGACGCCTCTCTACCTTTTGGCTGAGTTGTATACGCGGGCGAGAGAGTCTGTACCCGCGCGATGTCTGGAGCACCGAAGGTTTGAGCATGTAAAGATGTTAGCGGAAGCCGAAGTCATCATGAAAGGTCCAGGACAGGGATAGTGGTAGGTAAGCAAAACTAAATAAAAATACCAGAGACGGAGATTTTTCTTACCTTGCGTCAGGTCGTGACGTTGAAGTGGACTTGGACTGGGTGTAGAGCTGTGAACGAGCGAGTTGCGTGTTAAACAGCATGTTCCGATGCGGTGACTTTCTTGTGAACTGCAACGATTCTCAGAAAAATCGTTTTAATGAAGATAAATTACTCAACGTTTGAAATTCGACAATCAGGGGCGCAAATCTCGGCAGTCTTGACGGAGAGAAAAATAGCGATTGATCTGTTTTGAAACCGGACATTTGGAACTGGCCCATGTGTAAACGAGATTGATAAAGCTACTGCAATGCTATTTTAATCCCCCGTCATTCATCGTGTTGTAAGCTCGTGACCAGTCACCATGAACTTCTTAAGGTCAAAAAGGTCACCGACCTCGAATGGACACCAGTGACCTTTTGCTTTGAACCAGTATCTAGGTTCAAGGTGGTTGCTAAAAAGGTCTGGGTGCACTTTGGACACCAATCTTGAATTTGGCCGTGTTTGACGCAAAGGTCATAGCCTAGGAACCTCCAATTTTGACACTAATGAGTTCACGTTTAGGCCAACCCACCCGGTGGATTTGGTGTCTTAAGCTCCCTCCATTCTTGATATCTCAGAGGGCGGGGGTCAAATTGACCCCCAACTGAAGGAAGGGTATTCAATCAGCCACTTGGGAGCGTGCTAAGGCAATGGGCAAAGCACACCGGTGCTGGAGTTTGACTAGCAGCCAGTGGTCTAGATTGCAGCTTGGACCTTGGTAAACTTCGACCTTTCTGCCTATATTGCTGTCAATCCACCACGATTTCACATTTTGAGCTGTTGGCGACGCGAATTACTGTCTCTCTGGGCGCTTCATGTTATGCAGACGACATTTCACCAATCGCGTACGCATTACGCATCGCGTGCCATTAACCGACAATGTGATTTCATGGAGAGTCTCGGAAGAAACCAGGAAGCGTGAGTCTTGAGGCTATCGCCCTCCGACAGCCAAGTGAAATGACCTAAAAGTAACGTATGGAGATAAAGTGGGCAATGCCAATTACTTTCAGCTAATTTAGCATAAGTCCGGACACCTCCCAGCAATTAGGCGTGTCTCTCCCTTCCCTTTCCTCCGATGGTGATTCGACTGCGATTTAAGGGATGTCCTTTGACATGATTGTGTGGTATGAAGTGTTGTCAAGCAACACCTTTGTCGCACTGTTTACTTGTAGATTACCCGTCTTGGGCGACGTGGTCTCTACATACATCCACCCACCAACACCACAACTAGCAGCCTCACGCCTCACCGAGTTCTTTGGAGCCGGGATCGCTAATGATGCGCGCTGCGTAAAAACGCCAACGCATGCATAAACCAACAAAGGCTTGTGTAGTGTGCCAATATGTACATGATTTGATGACAGCGCCCTTCATGCGATAGGGCTTGGAGTACATTGAGCTGCCCAACTTTCCAGTCGTGAGCGCACGCAGTGTACATACACGCCATGCCTGGTCGCACCGCGGCGTCCCGGTGTTCAGCAGTTAGACGTCACCCCATTCAAGCTGCTGTGATCCCCCAGATCCCTCGGGGAGATGGGCGCGCCCCGAGGGCGCCCGCCGCTGACCGGAACGGCGCGCCATGTCGTAACGCTGGGTCGTAATGAGATCCGCACTGGGCCACGCGATGCCAAAAGCAGGCCGCTGCGACTGCAGTGCGGGCGGCCGCGCCGGACGGAGCGCGTTACGACGTGACGGCGAGACGGCAGGCGCGTCACGTCTGGGAGAATGCCATCCGCTGCAACCGCACCCGACGCGTCTCTGAACCTCTGCCAGGCTATCACAACTGTCGGGATCAGCGGCGGCATCAGTTTGAACCTGTAAAGCGCGGTGGAGGCCTTTTGAACAGGACGCTAGGGGAGCCTGAGCGTGGTGCTGCGCTGAATGCCGGTCAACGCGGGCGGCGCGCTGCGCTGAGCGCCGGGACGCAGGTGGCTGCCGGTGCGGGGAAGGCGGACGGCCGGCCGACCGGCAGTCTGCAGTCAGCGAAGGGTGGGGGTGCGTGTGCGACGTTCGGTGATGGTCGGGCGGCGGCGGTCGGCACAATGCGCGCCGCTCGGGCTGTGATCGCAGCGCTGCTGCTGCTGCCGCTGCTCAGGCGCGCAGCCGCCGAGCCATGCGAGCCGCGGGGCGCGGACGCCGCGCGATGCCGGCTGGACACGCTGGACGCCGGCCGCGTGAACGTGACACAGCTCGGCCGTCTGCGGCGACTGGAGATCGAGTGCGCCGACTCGTCGCATGTCAGCGTTGACTTCGCCGTTGCGCTGGGGCGCGCGTTCGGCGAGCTGCGTGAGCTGGCGGTGGAGCGCTGCGCGCTGGGGCACCTCCGGCGAGGGGTGTTCCGCCACCTGCGCGGCCTGCGGACGCTCAGCCTAAGGACGTTCAACCGCGAGTGGACGTCGGCGGAGATGAGGCTGGAGCGGGGCTGCTTCGAGGGCCTCGAGTACCTCGAGACGCTGGACCTCGGCGAGAACAACATGTGGGCGCTGGAGTCGGGCGTGTTCGCGGACCTAGCGTCGCTCAAGACGCTCAACCTCACTGGTAACAGCTTCCAAGAGCTGGCCGAGCTGCAGGACGCTGGCATCAGCGACAGTCTGCAGGTGCTGGACGTGTCTAGCAACGGTCTGCTGGAGCTGTCACCGGCCGGACTCAGCTCATTCGGCAGCCTCCGTGAGTTGCACGCGCGCGCCAACCACCTGGCCGTGATCCACGACGGAGCGCTGCGGGACCTCAAACGGCTGGAGGTGCTGGACGTCTCCGACAACCGGCTGGTGGCGCTGCCGGCCATGATGCTGAACGAGACGCGTCTGCTCCGCGACCTCCGCGTGCAGAACAACAGCATCCGCGTCCTGCCGCCGAGCCTGCTGTCCGACCTGCCGCAGCTGCAGGCGGTCAACATGTCCCGTAACAACCTCAGCTCCGAGTGGATCCGAAAGGACACCTTCGCCGGCCTGTTCCGTCTGATCGTGCTGGATCTGTCGGCAAACCAGCTGGACTCGCTCAGCGTGGACGTGTTCCACGACCTCTCAAGCCTCCAGGTGCTGGACCTCAGCCGGAACGTGCTGACGTCCGTGCCAGACGGCGTGTTTTCGTCGCTGAGCAACCTGCATACGCTGTCTCTTTCGGACAATGCACTTGCTCGGCTGGGTCGCTACTCGCTGGCCGGCCTGCACGTGCTGAGCCGACTGCGACTGGACAACAACCGGCTGACTGACATCGCCGACCTCACCTTCTCCAACGTTACCAGTGTGGAGCACCTGCTGCTGCAGCGCAACCAGCTGCTGTCGGTGCCGGCGGCGCTCAGGCGGCTGACGTTCCTGAGTCGGCTGGACCTGGCAGACAACTTCATCAGGGACGTGCCGGTCGGCGCGCTGGCGCCGCTCCGCCAGCTCAGCTTTATCAGCCTCGCCGGCAACCAGCTGAGCAACGTCTCGGTCGGCTGTCTGACCGGCCTGAGCTCGCTGGCCGTGCTCGACCTTTCCCGCAACCGCATCAGCGGCGTCGAGAGCGGCGCCTTCGACGCTGCCGCCGGCCTGCGCGTCGTCCGAATCGACGCCAACCGGCTGAGCAACGTCAACGGCCTATTCGCGAAGCTGCCGGCGCTTCTCTGGCTGAACGCCAGCGACAATCAGATCGAGTTCTTCGACTACGCCCTGATTCCGGTCGAGCTGCGCTGGCTCGACCTCCACAACAACCGGATCCGCAAGATCGGCAACTTTTACAACATCGAGTCCAAGATCAAGCTGGAGACGCTGGATCTGAGTCACAACGAGGTGTCGCACCTGGCCGCTGCGTCCGTGCCCGACGGCATCAAGTACTTCATCCTTGCCAGCAACCAGCTGACGACGGTGGAGCTGGGGACGTTCGAAGCCAAGTCCCGGCTGATCCGAGCCGACTTCTCCTCCAACCAGCTGAGCGAGCTGGACCTGCAGGCGGTGACGCTGGCCGGCAGCGAGGACAGCGTGGCGCCGGCCGAGCTTCTACTGGCCGGCAACCCCTTCTTCTGTGACTGCGCCATGGACTGGCTGCTCACCATCGACACCATGACGCCGCGACACAAATACCCTCAGGTGAGGCCTCACTGCACTCACCGTGATGGCGAGGCTTCTTACTAATCGCCAAAGTGACTGAAGCACCATTGGCCGGAATGGACCGAGCGATAAACCGATTTATAGTTGGCTTTAGTCATTGGAAAGGCTCGCTTGAAGTGGATCGGTTTTGTTGACGGCAGTGTGACCGTGCCGAAGTTTTGATGACTTGAGCTCGCATTTCGATGGACGACAGCAAACACAGGAGTCGGCAGGAATGGGAAATGAGCGCGCCCAGAGAGAACATTGCAGTTTCTTGAAATAATAATTTAACATCTGTTTTGGTGAACTTAGCACAGCCTTGTAGCAGAAAGTCACGAAATTTGATCCCTTTTTAGCGGACGTCGATCCGCTGAGCCCAGTCATTTCACCAGCTATGTAAGACTCCCGTCGAACAAACCTAAAAGCAGCGGCAAATGCCGTCTCTTGCACGACTATAATTTAAGCGTTTTCGCACGGACGCGAAACGGGCCGCATGTGCCTGCACATTCTCCCACGATCCGCCATAGACGGATGTGATTGGATCAGACACCGTGGTCACCCGCTCGCCGCAGATCTTTTCTCTTTTGCTGCAAATCAAGGTGGTCACCGCTCGGACAGCGCAGATAACGTGCTGCTTTGTCGGCGGCGTGGATTTGCGCAAGAACTGCCTCTGCGCCGGATTTCCATGAGTGATGCCAGCAAGATAGAACAGATCAGACAAAATTGGGAGGACAGGTATCGCTAACGAACTTTGCAGCGAATGTGCTGGTCATTGGCGCCGGCTCGAGGTCTGGCATGGCCAATAGTGAGGCGCGTGAAGCATGGCGACAGGCCTGTCGGTGACTAGATAAAGGCTGTCGGAGATGCAGGTGCGCTGATCGGAGCAGGGAGGCTCAATGCATACACCGTCGCCTGCGTTGACCTCCCTATACACTTTCCTGTGTCCAGCAAAACTATGCGTGGACAGGACAAAATTATTGCACATCATTCGAATCGGTGGTTGTTGATTGTCAGAACTTTTGTCGTGAAGTGTATCGCAACATTACTTATCCGCTTAAGTGGATTCGTCGTTGAGCAAGTATGGAGCTATGAAGCGCACCGGACTGAAGCAGTGAAGCAGTTAATCTCTAGCAGGCTGCTGAGTCGGTGATTTGATTCCATGGATGCTTGTGTACGCTGATGTTAAGGAATCATGGGCGAAGCATCCTCCGAGTAGTTTGGCGCAAGGGTGCGAAAGGCGATTTTATCTTGATTTTATGCCATGAAACGCTGTGGGTTTGTATAAATTTGAGGAATGGTGCAGACGGGATTTTTATCTCCATTTTATGCCATGGAACGCTGTGGACTCGTAAATATTCCAACGGGGAGATGGTATTCCCCACCCGCTTTCGCCGCTCTCGTCTACATCATCTCCCGGAGACACTGTGCCAAGCATGAATATTCTGAGGGGCGAAATGCGACGACGTACAGCTGGTACGTAATCAAGAAGGGAGTGATGATTGTCGTTTGGCTGGTTTTGTATAATTGCCATGTGAGTTGCATAACCCAATAGTGCAGTTTTCTCCGTCGTCCAGTGTAGTTTGTCTGACGGTTTTCTCGCTGCCTCGGCAGGTGCTGGACGCGGAGCGGGTGATGTGCCGCCTACTACGGTCACCGGGCCATCCGATCCCGCTGCCGCTCACCAAGCCGGCCGACTTCCTCTGCAACTACGAGCGGCACTGCTTCGCCCTCTGCCACTGCTGCAACTACGTGGCCTGCGACTGCGAGATGAAGTGCCCCGACGGCTGCTCCTGCTACCACGACCACACATGGAACACCAACATCGTCGACTGCAGTAGCCGAGAGCAGCTGGCCATCTCGCGGGAGATCCCGATGGACGCCACGGCCCTGTTGGCCGCCGGCAACAACATCCGAAGCCTGGAGAGCCACACTTTCATCGGGCGCAAGCGGATCCGCCTGTTGTACGTCAACAACTCCAACGTGGAGGAGATCCAGAACCGCAGCCTCAACGGCCTCTCGGCGCTCCAGGTGCTCCGGCTCGAGAACAACCGTCCTCCCGGAGCTGTACGGACACGAGTTTGACAGCCTGCAGTCTCTCCGCGAGCTCTACCTGCACAACAACCGCATCGCGCGCATCCACCCGGCCACGTTCGCCAAGCTGCACGCGCTGGAGGTGCTGACGCTGCACGGCAACCAGCTGACCAGCTTCCCCGTGTGGCAGCTGACCAGCCCGTACCTGGTGGAGCTGACGCTGGCGCGCAACCCGTGGTCGTGCGAGTGCGCGTTCGCCGAGCGACTGGCCGGGTATTTAGCTGACAACCGCGCCAAGGTGGATGACGCCGACAACATCCAGTGCGAGTACGCCGCCGCGCGGCCCACCTGCGCCGGCGGCCTGACGACATCGGCCGTGCAGCGACCGGCCACCGACGGCGTGCTGTTGATGGCCGTGCTGGCCGGGGTGGCGCTGGTGGTGGCGGCCGCGGCGGCCGCGCTCGTGTTCCGCTTCCGCGCGCGTCTGTGCGGCGGCGCGGCGCCGGCCGCCGCCAAATCGTCGCTGGCGGGTGCTGCGGCGGTGACGGTGGCGCGCGAGGCAGAGACGCAGTTTGACGTGTTCGTGACGTACAGCGCGCAGGACACACGCTTCGTGAACGAGGTGCTGGCGCCGGAGCTGGAGCACGCGACGCCGGCGTACCGGCTGTGCCTGCTGCGGCGCGACGCGCCTAGCACCAGCTACCTGGGCGACGCCGTGCACCACTGCGTGCAGGCGTCGCGGCGAACGCTGCTCGTGCTCTCCAGGAACTTCCTCGACAACGAGTGGTGCCGGTTCGACTTCAAGTCGTCGCACCTGGAAGCGCTGCGGCGCGCGCGCGGCGTGGTGGCTGTGATGCACGGCGTGGAGCGGGCCGAGCTGGAATCGGACCTGCGCGCGCTGCTGCGCGGCGCCGACTGCGTGCGCTACGGCGAGCCCGACTTCTGGCGCCGGCTGCGCGCCCTGCTGCCCAGCGGCCGCGGCCTGAAAGCGCTGTACGGGTTCGGGCAGCCAGCATGCGCGGCTCGCGACGCGGCGGCGCTGCGGGCCGTGCTGCCGAGCGACTCGCCGTCGCCGACGTGTTCGACGGTGGTGTCGGACGACCGGTCGGACGGGCCGGCGCACGGCCGCTCCGACTCGAGCCACGCGCTCGTCTACAGCGCCCAGGCGCCGCACAATAACAGCTACAGCAGCATCCAGCCGAGCGAGCACACGTACATGACCATCGAGCAGTACCAGACGGCTGGCCGGCCGGCCACCGACGCCGACATCTACTGCACGCTGGAGCCGGAGGTGCAGCCGCAGATGCCGTCGGACCCGGACCATCCGGGCCACCAGCACCACCACCAGCGCTCGCTCTCCCACTCGCTCTGGGTGTAGCGCCGGCGCCACGCGGCCGTCTGTGCAGCTGGCGGAGTCTGCGAGCCCCGGCACCCCGCGACCAAACGCACCGGGCCGTGGCCGGCCGGCGCCGTTTTAGGGCATTCTCTCATCGGTATGCGGCCCGGGCGGCCGGCGCAAAGGTCGCTAGCCTCGTGACCCGGCGCTCATCATCCCTTTCGGAGGCGCCAGCCGGGTGAGCGCGCCGCGCACTTCACCTGTTCGGAGTGTGTTGCCATCGGGCGTCGATGTGCGAATTACTGGAGGTGCCCCCAGGGCTAGTGATGTGCGAGCATGTGTTGACTGCCGACCAATGAGATTATCGTTCCAGTGATTTCCCACCTGTTAAAGAGGGAGTGCGTATGTGTATATATGAGAGGAGATCGCTTATTTTGTTATTCTAGTCACATCGCCTGATCTGTAATAAATTATTGACTCCACAGTACCTCCACAGTTTGACGTATTGTTACAGAGCGATCGTAGACAAAAGACCAGGCGGACGATGACAAATGAAGTTTCGATCTCGAGATAAGACGGATCTGGCTCGGCGCGGCTCGGCCAGTCGGCACCTGAACCGTCTGTTTGATATTCCACCCCACGACGGCGACGCTCCTGATCCCCGCACAGTCGGCCCATTAGACCCCATAACGGCGCCGAGGCCTCCCATCGGGAAAGACTGGCGGAGAGACGGCCGGGTCAGGCGGCCGGAACCGAACCGGGTCATCGCGGCCAGGGTCCGACCCTCCGACCCTCCGAGCCTCCCCGGCCGCCCAGGCGGCTCCGAGAGGCCGCGCCGCCGACGGGCTGGCGGTCGGCGGCCGTTCGCTGACGTCGGCGCGGCTCGACGGCCGGCGCCGACCGACGGAGGCGCCGCTTCGCCCTAATTGGGCGCCGCCCGAACGGCAGGCACTTCGCCGCGTGAATGCACATGAATCAGGCGGGGACGCCCGGCGCGGCATCCTCAGCACGTGCAGCCGACGCCCCTGAGCACCTTGCCTTGGTCGGCAGACGGGAGGCTGCGGCGCCGCAGTATCGTTACGCTGCTCCGGGAACGCGGTGGCACTCGGAGGAAGCTTCACACGGAACGTCCTGAAACGCGGCTGGTGAGGCTGCTATTGCGGGCTCACTAGCACCCAGCTTAAAAAGTATATGAAATGAGATTGTGCGCGGAATCGCAGGTACCCGTCACAAGTCAGAACCTTACAGATTCACGTTTTGACGATCTGCTCTGCACAGGCGTGGTGACGTCACGCGCACACCACATTTCTTTGAAATGAGCAGTTTTTCCACTACGATGTAGTAGATGTAGTACGATGGACGGGTATGACCCAGACCTTGGCGACATTTCCGCGTTTTCGTTGCGTCTTTTGTGGCTTTTTGTTCACTGTTGTCATTCATGCTGTCAAAGTGTCCGAATGCACACATTTCCGAATTAAATCCGCACGGTTTTTCGCTAGGCCAGCTATTTTCGCTTGAGCACTAACATGGTGACTGCATGGAATAGATGGCGTCACCCCGTGTCGGCCAGGCAAAGACGCACACCGGCACCATTCCAGAATGCATCGAAACATGGAAGTAAACTGGACTCAGCAAGCATCAATGGGCGCCTGGTTGAGTTCCTGCGAAGGGGTATGACTGATGCCTTTCAAGAAAATGCCTAACTCTTGTTCCGATGCACTCACGAAAGTATGCAACTGAAACGGTCACCAGATCCTGGGAATTGTGCGCTTGCGGGAAAGTGGCCAGAAGTCCTTCATCCGGCTGGCGTGAATCACCAGCTTTAGCAATTCATTTTTGTAATGTGAGCGTGATGAGAAAATTACAGCGATCGGCAGATTAGGCCGACCACGACGGAAGTGGTGAGGCAACCGGTCCGCTTGTCCAGAGTGAAATGACGTCACCAGAGACACATGCAATCCGTCTTCAGCTGATATCTAGTGGGAAAACGCTATCTCCTTAGCTCCACGGGCGGCAACAATGGAGCATTCATTATCCCGCCATGACCGAGGGCGAGCCATGCGGAACCGATCAGCGCACACGCCACTGCGTCACAGACAGAGTAACGTGCCTCAGTCACAATGACCCGCTCGCTGAAAGGTCAATCAGCCCATCTATCGTCCGTAACCGATCTCCATGCAGGGCCCCTCCGATGTGAGCGCGGGCCCCTGGCTGGCAGACTCGCGGCGCGTCCCCCCCCCCCCCCCCTCCCCTCAGGTTGGGCCGATGTCAACGCAGGTCCCTGGCTGAAGGAAAAGGCGCGTACCTCTTCCCCAACCCCTCCACCCCTACCCGCACCCCCACTCAGACTGAGCCCATGTCAGCACGGGCCCCTGGCTAGCGGACACGAGGTGCGTCCCTGCCCCCCCCCCCCCCTCCACCACACTCAGGCTGGGTCAACACCGGCACAACAATTATGTTTGCCCTGGGGCCGAGCGCCATTTCCGGATGACACGTGCAGTTGGGACCGGCCGGTACTTTCGACCCAGAAAGGCCGCCATCCGTCCGCGGAATGGTCAATATTGTCGGACGTCCCAGTTGACGGGGAAATGGCGATGCTTGACTCAAACGAAGCACTTGGCGAAAACCCATCCAGAGTGGTTCAATATTTGATGAACACATGGAGTGAGCCATTTCGAAGTTGAAACGTTTAGTCATAAGTCAAGCGCTCCTAGCAACAGGTTCCGGAAATCGCGTAGTTGGCCCCAATTACCCCATCGATTTGGCCGCCGCAGCTGCAGTTAAACCGAGGTTCGGGTACACGACACTGTCGGATGATTTTAGATGCCACTGACGACGCCATGAGCCCTCGTTCATATTTGAGTGCCTCTTCCGCATACTTTGCTGTCCGCCTGCCCGGCGCAAGTGCGCTGCGTTGGTCACAGAACTCACTTGCTCCACCGACGGCCCCTGGACCATCGGCCGATACCGTACCCTCGAAAAAGTAGTAAGAACCCGACCGCTGCGCCCGGACACATCCGGAAAAGTTGTTCAACGCCGCCCGGCGGTAAAAGCCCGACCGCAAAAACCGCAGACAAAGCCACCGGCGCCGTCCGCTCGCCGCGCCACTCCTCGCCGCCGCGGCAAAAACGGCGCGCGCCGCGGGGCATCGCCAGCCGCCGATCTCTGGTCGGTTGTTTATTTGCTCGGTTGCATGCCGCATCGGCGCTTTTTGTGCTGGTCGGGATGTCGGGACTTTCACTGATCGTCTCCCCGGGCGCCCCTCAGAAGTGGCGCCAGCGGAGGGGAGAGTGCGTCGATTTGTCACACGCTGCGCTGCGTTCGTCGTTCAGCGGTGCGAGGCTTGCATGACTTTTTGGCAGGGGGTATTGGGCTGAATCATTTCTTCCGGGTGGGGTATCTGAGGAACGCGTGGAAGGGATAGTGAGGGCTACGGAAAGAGGTCCTAACCGCAGCTTCGGGAAGTTAAACCGATATGGAAGAAACGAAAGACTCAGAGCTTTTAGGTATGATATCCCGCAGCCACAAATAGTGGTGCAAAAAGAACACAACATGGCGTGCTTGTGGTTAACCTTAGACTTCAACTTTATAAAGATCAAATACAAACTGCCATCGATAAAAATAGTAATTCGGTGAAGCTGGAAGGTTTCGGGTTATACGCCTAAACGGCATGATTCGCGAATGATGTATGTTCTGCGAAATAGACCACTGTGCCTGGATGAAAAATATCGATAATATGCTAGACCACATGATGCTTTGAGAAAAGTCTTCTGAATTTTTTAGGTCTACCTATCCAACCTTTCACAGTTTTGGAATTCTGTAGGTACGCGGGGGACGGGCATGGGGCATTTCCTTTATGACCGACTAGCATGGCGTTTGCGTCGTCTGGCTGACCAGTCCACCATAGGGATGCACCGAGACTTCATCAACTGCATGACACACCTTCGGACTACATCGACTACATTGGCTTAAGCAGCTCCTGTCTTCGCCTTGGTACGTTAGCCATGTCCTGTATGTGTGCCGTCTACGCCTCCAATCGCGAACAATAGCCTTTACAATGCATGCATTTGAAATGAAATATTATCTTATTCCCCTGCGCCAGTTTGTCATCCAGGGTCACTTGTAGCCCGACCTTAATGCTTTTTTGCGGTCGCTGTGCGGTGCTCATATTGCAACAATCAGATGTATGGCGATTTACATCGTTTTTGCACCGATGATTAATATGTGCACCGAAATTAGTTTGCTCTGAGAATGCATAGCTTTCACCCATGCTCAGGCTGCATCCAAAGACCGCAACAGATCATTTTTATGCTAAGCGCGCAACTATAACGTCATTAATTGACCCTAATGGCCAATATTGACCTGCACAATAATATATAGCTCTAATATCAATTCATATTATCTGTTTTCTAGACGTGTGAAAGCGATATCGATGCTTTCAACAAGGGCGCTGATAGACAGATCATCGAGCAGCCCATTATCGTCTTGAGGCCACCCAGGGCGGAAAACGTCGCACCAGCGGGGGGAAATGGGACGGCATTGAAGCAGCAGCAGTTCTCCTGAAGGCCCTTTTGCACAAAATGATCTGAAACGTTTGATTATTTTGGACAGGATGCTTGCGTATTCATGACGCAAGATTCTGCAGCATTTTATTTCTTGTCAACAAGAGACTGCTCCATTTACAGGTGTACTTTTGGCTCGCAGTGGTGTTTGGAGGGCCTCCGATGCTAAAAATCATGCATCAATTGTTGAAACATGCGTTACATAAAAAAATGGTTTGAAGCTTTTAAATCTTTAAGCTCTTAATTAAGTGAGTTGTTAAGTACATTAGTGCAGACATTGTGCACATAGATAAGACAGTAGCAATAGCCTTATTTCTCGGAGAAAAAACAGGAGAATGGAGCTAAAGATGCGTTGATATTTCGGCAACATGCCTTTATCCAAACGGATAGCTGAAGCTGCTGTTTTCTTTTTTCTTCTGCTTTTCGTTTCGATAAAGGTATCTTGCCGAAATATCAACGCATCTATATCTCAATTCTCCTAGTGTTTGTCCGAGGAATAAGACTTTTACTACTGCCTTATCATTAAGTTCTCCGTGTAAATCTCAGATCGTGGACCTATTTATGTGTTGTGGAGCCCGCAGCACAAGTCCATGGGTGTGGAAACTCCCAAAGAAGTGCGAGGGCGAAACTTTTTTGTCCAAGTTAATTCTTATGTCTAGCGGCAAGAGTGGCAACCCAATGTTCTCTCTTCTCCGTCTACCCCGCCACCCTTATTTCTATGCATTATTGCCGTAGAGGGTACCTAAGTAGAGGTCGCTGGACAAGGCACGTGTCGCTGGTCGCCGAATTCGAAACCTTGGGCCGTGCTGCACAACGTAGCTGCTGTGCGGAATAGGTCATATAACGACGTCCCAGGCTGACATTGCCAGCTTGCATGTGCGTGCTGCACAAGCTTAGGGCTACGAGTTCGGATGTAGGCAGCCAAGGTATCACTGGGGAGGATCGTTGTTGTTACGCCAAAAGTACAAAGCATTTATATTCGTACTTTTGAAAATGAAAGATGAAAAATGATCAATAGATGAAAACGGATGAAAGGGGAATTAAAAGCTGTAAAGTGGACAACACGTCCTTTTTTGCTCGGAATAACTCTAGAAAATAAACCGTCGTACAAGGTACGAAGAAGCAAAAACCATACAGCCAAAATTTGTATCTTCCCTCGGTAAATGTCAATCTCGCTATCCTTCAAGATTGCTATTCACCTCCACGAATGCCATCAGTTCCATTCATCACGTGAGGGGAGGGTGACGCACCCTCCCCCTTAACTTGGTCGTGCTTACAGCGTCTCCTCAGCGGATCCGCCATCACCGCATGCAAACTGAGTACAGAGAAGACGGGCCGAGAGTAGCAGTTACGGCGATGAGAATGCTGCAGATGTGTGGATGTGGGGCGAGGCAGGGGACCTCATGGCCTGTCAGCCTTGTCACCCTCGAATGCAGCCGTGCTCTCTCGCGAAGAGCACCATAGCGTTC
The DNA here is from genome assembly GCF_011947565.3 of Pollicipes pollicipes. Taxonomy (NCBI): domain Eukaryota; kingdom Metazoa; phylum Arthropoda; class Thecostraca; order Pollicipedomorpha; family Pollicipedidae; genus Pollicipes; species Pollicipes pollicipes. The sequence goes on from NW_023596576.1 coordinate 50,794,088, forward strand.
TGGAAGATTATCAAGTGCAGCGCTGTTACTGCTCTCCTCCGAGTATTTTCGGTTGCAAAGACCTGCAGATATCCGCGTTCGCCTCCTCCGTTTTTGTTGTTGTATTTATCGATCTTGCTTGGCACATGGGGTAATTTCTCATATCTTAACGAAATGAGCTGGAAAAATGACGAGATCTACCCACTGTTGCACAGAAAAACAGATTTCGTCCCGAATTCGATCAGCTTTCTTCTAAAAGTGGTAGGATCGTCCCCCCCCCCCCCAACACACTCAACTGAAAAGGAAACTTTATCCCTGCTTTGAGCCCTCTATTTTGCCCTCTCTTTGTTCTCCGCCGCTCGTGTTCTCCCATCCTCCCCTCCCCCGCCCTCCTCTGGGGCTCGTTGCCCCAGGTGCCGCGCCTCCCAGGCAGAGCAGCGCACCTGGGCCGGAACACCGGCTCGGCGAGCGGCGGCGGCAGCGGCGGCGGCGGCGGCGGCGGCGGCGTATGCGACCAGCGCGGCGGCTGGCCGGCGCGCGCGCGTCGTGACTTGCGCCGGCGTGCCGCCCGCCGCCCAGCCCGGGCCGCGCGCCGCACAGCCGTGCCGCCCTACCGGTCAGGGTGCCACTGAGCTGGCGCAGAACTGACGCGGGACATTCCAGGGAGCGCCGCAGCCGCCGAGTTACGGCGACAGTAACGTGTGCTGTGCGCGAACAACGAGCCAAACTTGAAATGCTGCTCGAAGCCAAAGAGTGGCCAGACCAATAAAAACCGACCATGTCAAAATAAACTCCATCAGCTTTCAATCGCAGGTCATCTCGCAGGAGAAATATCATGCTCTCCGCCGTCCCTCGGCCGCTGCTTGCAGTATTTGCACCGACGGCGGCCGCGGCGCCGAACCGTTCAGGGGTAGCGGTACGCCCTCCGCCGGCCGGCCGACTCATTACGGCTCGGGATGCCGTGCCTGAGCAGCGTCCGGAGCGCTGGCATGTGGTCGAGCTTAACGACAGATAAACGTGGCCATCATGAGCGTTCCCGGCGTTCAAGCGTACCAGCCGGGCCGGCACGAATGCCCTGTCGTGCGGTGGTGATGGAGAAGTGCGTGCTCGCATGTGACGCATGCGGTGAGCAGCGAGCACGCCCGCGAGGACAAACAAAACGGACGTGTGTAACGGTAAGAGCCGGGGAGCACCGAGGACATGCCTGGACATTCGGTGATAGGTGGGCGGCCTGTTGAGCTTGCGCAGAGGGCAAGAGGGAAAGAACGCTGAACAGAGTGGCGTGCGATGCAACGTTCTGTGTGGATCCTTCTGTCGGAGGATAGCCCTCAAGTTTCCACGGACCAGCCCAGTCTGACCAAACCGATCCGTAATAAGGTCACTGCTTGACCCAATGGAAATCGCACATGATTTTGCTGGTTAGCCAATTTGTTCATTCTGTAACATGGAGTCAGACGACTAGTTCACAATGATAAGCCATGAACAGTACATATTGTCAGCACATTATCTTGCCGTTCATTTTCCAGCGAGCCACCATGTAATTTATGCCCTCTAGTTTGCGGGGCTGCGTACCTATTGAACGTGCCTCCAAATGGCGCGTGCAAAGGCCAGTCCCTGCGCGCGGTCGGAGGTCCACCTAGCTCCGGTGTACCCTTTGTCCTCCCGTGCCAAAGTCAGTGGTTTACGTGCCCAGCTGGTCCCAGTAACTCTTCGTCACCGGTCGACCCGTGCTGCCGTGAGAGCATCCTCTGTCCGCCCCACACAGCGGCGCGACACCTCTCCTGGTGGCCCGCTGTCCGTTGGCCCCAGCTGTCGTTATCTGTGGCAGTGGCGAGGCGCACCACGACAGAGCCGCCGGCCAGCCGGCCGCCCCAAACCTACCGCACACCTGCTCTGAATGGCTCATTATCTGGGCCGGGACGGCGGCGCCGGCGGCCGGCGGCGGCCGTGCGGCATCGATTGGAGCGCGCGCGCCGCCATGGTATGCGTGCTCTGTCCGTCGGACCACGACAAAGGTGCGATGTGACAGGTCACGGCAAAACAGGCATGAGGGATGAGGCGGTGCGGCCGGGCCAGACACAGCAGGCGGTCCCGGCCGGCGGCGCGGCCGCCCAGTCCAAGCGGGGGTCGGTGTCACGTGCGGCGCCTGTGGAACCGTGTGTGTGAGAGAACGTCGCCGCGTGGTCCATCTTTCACCATCGGTCTCCGGCCGAGTCACGAAGCCATGCGTCGAAAACACAAGCACCCACCGCGGCTAGCTGGTTCTGAAAAGGTTCGGTCGACCAGCAACTGCATATCGCCATGAGTGCCACATGCTTTATTAACAAGGTAATGGCGACAAGCTCGGTTCCCCTCATCGGTTCAGAACTTTTCGGGCTGGAATTTTCAAGCTCAGCTTTGTTCACCCACCAGTGCTCCAGGCGATGCGCGCTGTACCCAACATGATTTATTGAAATGGATACATGTGTTTTATTCCAGTTAAGTGACTGATTTCACACGGGTAAGTTTACACATGACATGCCTCGTCATAGGGACGATCGGCGGAAAAAGCAAATAGCCAGTTATATCGTGACCTCTCTCTGACCTACTGCCGTACGTAGCGTCAGTAGGTAAGATCATCAAATGTACATGCTGCTACCATGTCCCAACCCTGTCATCATCGCACTGTTGATGCGGCAAATCAAACTGGGGCGGGTATGTTCCGTTCTGGTCCGGCTCCTGACGTGGAGCCCACCCGCTCCCACCGCCCAGGGGTAGTGGTCCTCCGACCCTCTTTTTAAGTCCCAGGTCCGTGCCCGGTCCGTGCTTAGTTGTTCGATGTTTGGTCCTTAACAGGCCTCCGTTCCTGTGTTTCTGCTGTCGCTTCCTCGCACATATTGTAGCCCGTCCATTCCGCTTGCTCGGCTTCCTCGGTCGACACACGGCCCAGGTCTTCGGCGGCCCCCCGGCTGTGGGCCCGGCCGTCCCGCCGCAGGGACGCACGCGGCGCAGGGACGCTGCTGCAGGGACATACAAGGCGTGTATCTCGGCCGTCGGCGACCCTCCCGGCTGTGGGGCCGGCCGGCCCGTCGCAGGGACTCCTCTGAGTGACGTCGCCGGAGCCGGCCGTGGCTGATAGGGCGGCGCCTGCCGGACGATAGCGGTTCGAAGCCGCTGTCGCCGTATCGCCATCAAAGCGCCGTCGGCCGCCACGGTCTCTTTCAAGCACGATAAAATAGCGCCCACGCGGGCTTTGCACTGTGTCAACGGTTCTCCAGGCCGGGCACCATTATGGCCCAATCTACGTGGCTCAGTTGACGATACCGGGGCTGTTA
>NW_023596576.1:50799880-50972624 GCF_011947565.3 Pollicipes pollicipes
CGTTTCCATAGATAGGATAGTAGTAACAGCCTTATTCTTCGGAGAAAAACCTGTAGAATGAAGATATACATGGGTTGATATTTCGGCAACATGCCTTTATCGAATCAATAGCCGAAGTAAATGAAACAAGTCTTCTGCCATTCTTTCAAGTAAAGGCATGTTGCCCAAATATCCAACCCATCTATATCTCTGTTCTCCTGATTTTTCTCCGAGGAATAAGGCTATTGCTATTATCTTATCCATGTGAATAATGCTCCTTGCTAATGCACTGAACAACTTGAGTAGTCTTTCGTTTCCAATATGAGTAACTGAAACCACAAACGTTAGCATCTGCTATCTGCCCCGTTGCCACGTTGTTTGTTCTCGTTTCCTTTCCTATTTCCTACGCGGCGAACATTAGAACTATGCTGTAGTAAGCTGACAGCGCTTGCAGAGACAGCAAAGTGGTGTTCGATTGCGCGCTGGGCCGACTTTTCCTTTTTTACCACACGGGAGTAAGTCATTTCATTGCAACACAACGGCTCCAACGGCCGTCCTCCCGGCTGGAGTATGGAGAACAAACATCACATGAACAGTCTAACCCGTCTGTCGCATTTCAAAGAAATTACCCACGTAAAACGAGAACAACGCTGAGAACACGAGACGTTGCGATGACCCACCACGTCATGCTTCGCCTCCGCGCCCGCCGTGAGAACGCAGTAACATCTGATGACGATCTCCCACCTCGCCTAGCATCTGATGACGATCTCCCACCTCGCCTAACATCTGATGACGATCTCCCACCTCGCCTAACATCCTGATGACGATCTCCCACCGCGCCTAAATCTGATGACGATCTCCCACCTCGCCTAACATCTGATGACGATCTCCCACCGCGCCTAACATCCGATGACGATTTCCCACCGCGCCTAACATCTGATGACGATTTCCCTACCTCGCCTAACATCTGATGACGATCTCCCACCGCGCCTAACATCCGATGACGATCTCCCATCGCGCATAACATCTGATGACGATCTCCTACCGCGCATAACATCTGATGGCGATCTCCCACCGCGCCTAACATCTGATGACGATCTCCCACCTCGCCTTACATCTGATGGCGATCTCCCACCGCGCCTAACATCTGGTGACGATCTCCCATCGCGCCTAGCATCTGATGACGATCTCCCACCGCGCCGGATCGCCGTGTGACCGTCGCCAGGGACACGGGCCGGCGCGTGACCCGCCACCTGTCGCTGCCGCTGTCCGCGCGGCCGCGGCCCGTGTCAGCCGCCGGGCGCTGTGGCCGGGCAGGTGGAGCGAGCGACATCGCCACAGAATCTCTCTCTCTCTCTCTCGTCCGGGCGGCGGTGTTTGTCGACGGGCGCCTCGCCGCGCCAGTGTTGACGCAGCTGGCCGCGGCGATGTCAGCCGCAGCCGCCGGTCACGAGTGCCCGTCGGCAGGGGCCTGCCGGCCCGGGTCAAATGAGGTCAGCTGCCGGGCGACTAGGTCATGCAGCCCGACAGCCTGTGATCTGCGTGCGAATTAAATACAATTAATCCAGTTGATCATGCTGGAAACAAGTTCTCATGATGATCACGAGCCTTATGATGGTGAGCACGGCTTGAGACGTCGAGTATTGACAGTTTTGCCAATGTTTGATCTATAACGCTGTTGCACCAGTACTTCCTTGTATATTAAAGGTCCATAGCTCAGCATAAGACCTTGGGGCAGATTGTCCCAAAAAGAGATCAGGCCTTCCTGGCTAACATGAAGCATTTAAGATATCACAGTGATGCGCAATGGAAATCGCTTGTAATAATGCAAGCAAAAGTGCTGGAAAAATCCTGCTTAGCACCTGCTTATTTGCTTAACTTTGCTGTTGGCTCGTGAGCTTTTTGCCTGGGTCTGTTCTGATGCGGCAGTAATTAGCACACAATTGCTGCTCGAAAGCATGACAACACCACAAACAAATGTGCTGCGGAAATAAATACCGCGGCCATGAGTGTGTTCGCGGATTGCGTGAAAGTGAATGCGTATGTTTTTCAGGGAAACTAATGGGCCCACAAGCATCCCCCTCTATTTTCAAAGCCCGGCCACGCCACTGAACATGCCTCTTGGTGCCTTCGTGGCGTCGTGGCGCGTGGCTGGCATGACAAAATTGCATGCACTGGAACAGGCCAGCTGGCCTGATATGCCTACGATGTCCGCTATGTGTATGACGTCCACAATGCGTAATTCGCCAGCGGTCGCCAGGGTGACCACCAGACGCCGGAGGTCGCCGCGGTGTCCACCAATGGTGACGCCCTGGGTCGGTCTGGTGCGCTTTTCGCAAATACGACCAGGCATTCAGCAGACTTCTACTTGACTCCGCTTGATCGGAATCGATTCCAGCTATCCACTCATAGCTTACTGTTAATCCAACTCAGACACAAAGTGAAATTTTAACTGAGCCTTAAGTGCATTCTGGCCTTCAAAATTACGGGAGTCATTTTTAAATCTGATTCAGCCAGCATTGGCCAATTTCAGGGTCGATTCGCAGTACAGTCGACTCAGATAAGTCAAAAGATCATGAGAAACGACTATCAGATAAATGAAGCATAAAAAGTGTGCACCTTCTCAATGAGTTATAGTGAATTTGACAATAAACATTGATCAGCTAGGGCATTCATTAATGATTATATGCACCATTCCCGCATTTTGTGCAGACCGACTGTGAGCACAGACGCACAAGCATGACTCACCTGCACACCGAGCTGGCTGTGGGACGTTTCCTGGTGCTTATCCAAACTAGGGGATGGTAGTGGAAAGAAAATGCAAACAATGATGCTTAAATTATTAATGGCATTGGCTTAACGCTCGCTACGTATCGGCTACATAACGCTCACCCCATCACACGAATCTCAGAAGGATTTACTTTGCCAGCACAGCAATTAATAGCTATGTAATACTTGGAGGTGACCTACTGAGAGTTCATTTTTTTTTATTCGTTCCCTAACTTAATACCCTAACTTATGTTGCAAATGTACGCTCCCGTTTCATGACGTTAATTGCGCCGCATCAGCATTAATGATTTTAAAGATTAATTCATGAATATTCTGTGCAGCTTTAATAGTCTTAGAATATTCTCAGAATATTCTCGCACTACATCACATGAATGTTCTTTGTGGTGTTGCCATAAGTTAGGGTATACAGGCCTCCTTCATCTATGGTCTGGCGTAATCTAATATCGAACACAAATCTCCACCTGTCTAGGTGCGCGTGCCCCTGAGGCATGTGATGGTGTCCTCGGCTTTCGAGAGCTGAATCCTGCGGTTGGCTTGCAGCCACCTTGCACCGCGGGCCTGCCGAGTATTATTTCACGCCCTCCGCCGTCCGGCATCGGTTAGCTCTGAGGTGTCAGCGAGACTTCTGCTATTGTTTCGATAAAGGCATGTCGCCGAAATATCAGCCCAACTTTATATCCATGCTGCATATTATTTCATGCGCTTTCAGAAGCTTGAATTGAAAAGCTTGCTGCAAATGTACCCACCTGACAACACCCGGAGCTTCATCCACATTTAAAATCATCCCTCCAATTCAACCCAATCCAGTCCGACCATCCATCCAAACATCTGCAGAGCCTTCGTCTGGTTTGGTTTGGTTTGGTTTGGTTTGGCTAAGAGCCTTTCGGGCAATTCATGACCATTTCAGGGCTGGCAGATGAAGGAAAGTGATAAATGGTGGTGCAAGCCTGCCCGTTCCTGGGAGTGCTCCGCCGTAGCGCGCGCGGAGAGGGGTGTGCGCCCGGCGCCCGGACGGGCCCCTGCACGTGGGGTAATTAAGCCCATGACTCATGGCCGGTGCATGCGGCTTTCCCCGAATAAATGGGACGTCGCGAGGCTCCGGAATGAAACATGGATGAGAAAGGACGTGTATGCAAAGCCTCCATCATCCGCGTGCATGTTTGGCGCGACGAACAGCTTGGTTTCCTTAAGCACCTCTGCTCTAGGGTTTTGTACGGAGCGCGGCTGACGCGCAATTAGCGGTATGGAGCGGGGCGTATTTTTGCAAAATAAGTGAGGATAATGAGCAGGGAAAATGGCTAAACCTTTCCAAAATACGCCCAAACACGGGTTTCCGCCCGGTTTTCACTATGTGTTCGGGAGTAGAGTCCCCCCCCCCCCCCCACCGACTGAAAAGGAAACTGCACCTCTATTGTGGCAACAATTGATGGTCCAAAGCGGTATTTTGCCACAATAGCCCTGACTTTACTGATGGATGTGCCATACCCTTCGCTCATCTATGGTTTAGCGTATTCGATTTATGGAACAAAAATCACGGTCTGTCTAGGTACGCATGCCCCTGAGGCTTGTGATGTTGTCCTCGGCTTTCGAGCGCTGAATCCTTCGCTCGACTTTCAGCACCTTGCACTGCGGGCCTGCCGAGTATTATTTTACACCCTCCGCCGTCCGGCATCGGTTAGCTCTGAGGGGTCAAGTCACGGCAGTACCCCGCGCCTCGGCTCCCACACGCCGCCATACTATCCCGATTAGTATGGCTTTCGGCAGGCATGTTGACTCCAGTATTTGCGCGACAAATAAATTGGTAGACAGAACACAAGCTTGGAGCTCTTGTGAGCATTCGAAAGACTGGGCAACTGAGAAAGATGCAATAAAGACGCAAAAGCCGAGCTTATAAGGAGGCAATAGCCGAGCTTACTTATAGGGGTGGGGGCAGGGAATGACTGCCCTAGGTGACAATGCGCTACCAGATCACCTGTAACCACAAAGTTTGGCTTCTTTTAGTGTTTCTGGTGTTTTCGGATGATTTTCGGCGCGCATTATGGATTGAGGGAGGGTCAACGCCAAAGGCACGTCAAAGCTCAATCTGTCTACTTCTTAGTGTGGTTTTCATCACTTGCTAATCCACGGCGATAGGTGAACTCCAAACGTTTCTCAGTACTGGAGTTCCAGGCCCCAAAACAGAGGCATCGCCAATGGGGGCGGACGGAGCGCCACGCCCTTCACGCCCGTACTTTGCGAAGCCCGCGTTGGAGCCAACGTTTCCTTTTCCATATCTAAGCTTGTGTGGCGAAGGGGGAGGTAGAGAAGCAGCCGGAGCACACGCCCCCCCCCCCCCCCACTTTTTGAGAAAACGTAATATTTGTCATGCAGCGTTACGCGTGAAGGACCAAGACCAAAATTTCGCATCCAATAGTTGATTAATTCATCCACCGTGCCATGTTTTAGTTCACGTGGTACCCTATTGCAGCGCAGGGAACCAAGCGTCGTAATTTTTCAGCCTTCAAAATACGGGAACCGGTCTCATGAACCGCTGGGGTTATTCGAAATACCTCATGCTGGGCACATTTGCATTTGTAAAGGTATGCAAATGTGTGACGACCAGCAGGCTCAGAGGTGCTGGGCCGTGAAAGGCTCGTGTATGGCAGTGAAAGTTGGCTCGATAGTGACCTTATGTCAGTGACAGCTGAACTGGTAGTGACACCATGCCAGTGCATAGCTGGCCTGGTGGTGACACCGTTCCGGCGGATCGCTGACCTGATAGTGGCATTATGCCGGTCGAAAACTGGCTTGGTAGTGGCACTATGACAGTAGATAGCTCGGTCTAATAGGGACATCACTTCAGTGGATAGCTGACTTGATATTGACACCACGCTGGCTGATAGCTGGCTTTATAGTGACACCATGCCAGTGGAAGCCTGACTCGAAAGTGACACCATGCCAGTGAAAGGCTGACTGGATAGTGACACCATGCCAGTGGAGGGCTGGCCTGATAGTGGTATCATGACAGTGAAAGGCTGACCTGATAGTGACACCTTATGTACATGTGAGCCGTGCTACATTACCTTCACGGGGTGATTAATTGCCGGTGATAGGACATTCTTATCTGCTATGGCCCGCATCGTGAACCCATTTTGCACTGATCAAGCTGGCGTTGCACGGTCGCATTGCCCTGCAGCATCGCGTCAAATACCTTGGAATAACACGGTTTGGTGTAGTTTTCCCCGGTTCATTGACCATGGTTCTTTGAAAGCTTACTGTGTTTTGCCGTGCTTCGAGGAGTGCTTTTTATTGACGGCTGCCAAACGTTTCTGATGGTGGTTTGAGGTGGTTGACGGCAAAGCTCCATACCATATTAACATGGTGGTCTACTCCGCTATGTCTCACAAAAACATTTGTCAAGATAACGTCGCACCTTGAGTGGTTTGTTTATCCGCCAGATCAGCACGCACGAAGACAGAAGATTACGTGCGCCAACTTTCTGTGAACATCACAGCTGACGCGGGTCGGAAATATTGGCTGAAAGATAGCTTATCGCGCGGCTCGGTGCGCGTGGAATTCGGTGCTACATAATTCCCAAACAGCACATCAATTAGGACAGCATAGGGCATGCAGCGAATTATTTCGATCATATATATGTGCATACATTCCGTGCCTCGGAACAAACCGGGCGCATCGGTCAGGATGAAATGTACGTTCGAGGTGAGGTTTCACTGTTTCCTTGATCTCAAGGTGGTTTCACCGTTTCCTTGATCTTAGGGTGATCTCACTATTTCCTTGATCTTAGGGTGGTTTCACTGTTTCCTTGACCTCAGTGTCGTCTCACTATTTCGCATGAAACCCTCACCATGTCAGCTTTGTTTGGAGTCCTGTCCTCCAATCCCAGTACGCAACACTATGATAGCGTATTTGTGTCAGGTCGACCAAACATCCTTCTTTGTACCCGTTTTTCCGATCAATGACCAGACGATCTTCGAAGGTTAACAATTTACTGTTCTGCGCTACTGCAATAGTGTGCATGCCGCATGCGTATCTTTTACCGCATGCATCACTAACGTATCGCAGCCCCTAAATCACGGTATTTGAATGTATGGTCGGTGATGGGACAGCGATTGTGGCACATCTGGCGTGATTATCAATGAAAGAGCGCGAAATGACTTGCGCGCTGACGCCTCCGAAAGCACACAAAGTGACGCCATCCTTCCATGCTCCTTCGGCAGCTCTGAGAGCTATAGCAGCTCGCTGCTACTTACACATGATGGGTTAACAAGCGCTCCAGACATTCGTGTAGTTGCCTGGGGCGCTTACCGGCTGTTGCTGAACGACGGCCACTATTCGACCCTCTCCGTCGAAAAACAGGCACGCTGGGGTTTCCGGTAATTTGTTCAGGAGTCTTCACTGGTAATTGTTTCGCCATTTTATCAAGTCCAATAAAAACACATAGCCAGGCGGCTATCACGGCGCCCGGATACGTGGCACGGACGTGTCTGTGTGTCTGCGTCGCCGACCTTCGCGGAAGACGCACGGCTGCAGCCCAGCAAATTATCCCCCCGCGTGTGAGTTAAATCTCATCAGGGGCCTCTGAGAAGCTGGCGCCACTCCAACCTTATCTGTGACGCTGGCGCCCCACTTCCGAGACGTTGTCCCGAAATAAATATGAGATCATGGAAGAGTAAGTCGGTACCTGGTTATGGTGGGAGGTCTGCTGGATTTGAGCTGCCAGTGGGCGAGCTGCCAATGTATTCAATTATCTATCGAATTATCTATCTATCTTTCTATCTACCTAATATATGTCCGTATTATTATGGTTTGGTTTGGGCAGGAAGAAATGTGCAAACTGCATCGCACACTGCAAACATATTATTGGTTAATAAATGTTTTATGTAACTGCACAAAATACACGGATACCCGTCATTCCTATTGATGTAGACAACGCGATTGCGCTGTGAGGGGATTGTCTCTGGGGATTGCGCTGTGAGATGCTTTATAAGCTATCAGAGGGACTGACAATCTTCAAATGCCACGGCTGCTAAGAAAAATCAGGTATTAATAACATGCATGGCAACAGGACTGTCTGCGATGGCGCATCGTTAAGCCAAACCCGGCAGGTGCCCCACAGGTGTCAAATAAGGAACAGATTCAGCTTGCTTTTAGTACATTTGCTCGTTTATTGTTACAAATGTATAACACTACAATAATCTCAGATGAATCAGTGGAGCCGCAGGCGCATCACTGGCTACGGAGCCACAGAGCAGATGGTTATGATGATAGATGGCGGCACCTGGGTCCTCCCGAGGCCCCCGCTGTGTCGCCAGACGGTTATGCGGACGGAGACGCACGACCTCTTTGGCCCGGTGTCCAGAATTCGCGCTGAAAAAAGGATTCCCACACTACCCTCCAACTACGCGAGTGGATGGATATCGCTTTTTGTGTGGAAACGTAGAAAAGCTTGTGGAAGTTGTGGAAAAGATTGCATTTTATTATCAGATTTGCACAGAAAGCTAAGACACGTCAATGCATCATATTTAAGACGCAATCAAACGTGCGATATATCGCATTTACAAGACATAAGCGAAGGAGCAGACATCATATCCCTCCGGATTGGAAGATGAGTGGTGTTATTTTTCTCATGCACGTAAGCCATCAAGCTCGTGCGTTAGAAGTGAAAAGCCTACCTGTTTTTATACTGCTTTCTCCCTTGGACATGTGACAAATGAAATGCCTAACTTTGCATCCTACGAGAGACAAAAGTTACACTCAAAGTTCAACTTTTCAAAATAGAGGTCCTTGAAGTCTCAGTTGAGGATTTTGGAACTCTGATCAGCAGATATTTGATCTCACGTGCTAACCGTTAGAGATAGATGTATTTCCGAAGCATCGTATAGTGTTGTACCAAACAGATAATTTTTTCAGATAAGACTACAGAGTGGAAACACTAGCGGCTTGAATTCTATCCATTGTTGCTTGCTAGTCGTGCACGGCGGTTCTTTGCTTTAACTATCTGCGTCAGACTAACAATAAGGCGAATTGAATGCACGTCACTAAGGGGGATCTAGAACGACGCTTGGGTGTTCAACTTGCCTTGCTGGTGCTCTAGTTAGAAGTGTACTGATTAGAAAAAAAAGTCATCGGATTTCGCTTGTCAGCCCAAGGGCATTCTTACGCAACCTCCCTTAGGCGAAGTGCCTTCGATTTTGTTGTTAAGTCTAGGAATGCGTCATATTTTCTTTACTTTAACAATCATGGATTGTATGGCCCGGTGCCCGCCACCCCTAGTTCCTTCCTGAAGCGTCGCGGTGCGTACGACCGGATGACGGCCCCACGAATATCAACGGGATCTCCTAGCAGCTGATACGACGAACTGAGCCTACACCGACCCCAGGTGACCCGGTCAGCTGAACCAGGTCAGGCGATTGCAGGGTGTGAACAGGTCAACCAACCGTAGCTGGAGTGCAGACGGCGGCCACGAAGCCGGGGCGCGGGCAATCCCGCGGCGAGGCCGCCCTCACGGTCACCGCGACGGAAACGTCCACACGGGAAATCAACGGCCAACAATTAGCTGCACTTTACTAACGGCTTTTTAGACTTCAGCCTCCGTGGTCAAGCCGCGAGGTGCGAGGGAGGGAGGGCTGCGATTCGTTCGCGGGCCGGACGGGTCGCCGGCCGCAGCCGCGCCTGCGTCGCCCTCCGAGCCGCAGTCCGTGCCGCCGTCTGGCGCGTGGTTTCACGGCTCGTCGGCGGCGTCGCGGTCGACGAGACGACGGCGACAAATGGCGGCCAGATGGCGGCCGTGTCCGAGTGCCAGTCAGCTGATTAACTCCGCGGCGCGACGTCGGGAAGGAACGCTCAAGGCCAGGCCAACCGTCCCTGCTCTCACAAATTGTGGGCGGAGGCGGGCAGGCGAAGCCCGACTGCCCGACAGGTGAACATCTGTGGTGGCTACCATGGACCTCCGGAGAGGTGCATCACGTGACCGCAGACTTGGAAGGGCGGGCCGCCGCACAGCGGCGCACAAAGCGGCGCGGCGACCAGCCCCCTCCCGCGCTCCTCTCTCGGCCTCACGCGTGGCGTTGTGCCTCTGCTCTCCCGGCGGACCGCGCGCCGCGCCTGGCCCGTGCCCCAGCTGGGGGAGGGAGCCCTCCCGGCCAGGGCCCGCCCACGGTGCCGGCAGCGCCGTGGCCGTCACCGGCGACCACTGAGCAGTGAGTCCCGGCAGCGCGGCACGGGCCGTCACTGCCGGCCACTGCGCCGCTGATGGCAGGACGCTCCGCCGGCCCCGGCGCACAGACTCCCGCCGCCTTTCAATGCACCGCCCTGCGGCGCCGCGCGCCGGTCGCTGCAACGGCCGTGCAGTATTGCAAACGTTGCAACGTGGCATGCTCGGCAGTGTGTGGCGGGACGCGTGGCGCCGACTCGCTGAAGGCTGGCCAGGTTGATGGGAAGTGCAGGGGCCGTAGAGGGATGAGTCGGGTGGAGGGACTGATGTCCGCGCAGGATCGGCTGGACGAGGGAATGGTGTAACGGAGAGGGATGAGTCGGTTGGGGAGACTGATGTTCGCGCAAGATCGGCTGGACGCGGAATGAGGACGAGGACGAGGACGAGGAATGGTGCCACGCGGCGCGAGCCGCCGCGCTCAACGGCAATTACTGAGGGTCATGCAAACGCTTATCTGGCTAGTTAATCGGCCGATGCAAAGTTAACGGAGACGAAGGCATTATCGTAACGCTGAACCGGTAAAATCAATCTCAGTGGTGAGATAGCACCCTGCACCACCCAAAAGAACCCAACTGATCAATGTTGAAGCTGACAAATTGGTACCAATTGAGGCTATCCTGTAGCGGAATTTTTTAGAGGGTATGGTTCTGTCCGTAACGTACCCAAGTGATGCCCGAGATATGTTGGATGACCACGAGCGGCATGAATAGCTGGTGTCATGCGTAAATACCGACTTGTCATGTCTGACGGACAATGTCTGTCTACTCTCCGACGCTTTCCCAGACCTAAGTAGAGCTGGACAGATTGGTGACGTAGCCAGAGGGTAAGGTAGCTGTGTCATTTCACTGCCCACGATCAGCCTAGAGCTGACTGCTCGGCTAGTTATCGACTACCTCTGGAAAAGGGCATCCGTGTTAGCCGATGTCAATGCAGACGTGGATCATTCCCACATGACATTTCAAAGGCCTGTTTTCCATTTAGCCCCGTGTGATTGGAGTCAGTTCTGGAACAGGGTGTTTGGCAAAGATGTTTGGGAGCTGCCTCATTATTCGAATCAGAGGCACTTTTAAGGGAGTGAATCGAATCAATCTATTATTCAGACCACTCTGTTTTGTAGATTCTGACTATGAATCGCAAAAAGGACGAATCAATAATCGAATCAACTTGATGGGAATCAAACTATGTAAACGCCAAACACAGCACCGCAAAGAAGCGGCGCGCCCATCCAATGGCTTCACTGACTTGCAAAGGTATTTTGACTACCAGATTCACGCACAGCCCACTAAAGGAGCTTCCACTTGAACACGAGTCCCCGCCATGATTGCACTTTCACAATGTGACAAGAAGCGTATCGTTACTCGATAATCCGTGGGTGCGCTGCATGAGATAATCAACATAGGGCCAATATTGTGTAATGTTGTCTCGGCAACATATTCCCTGCAGTGGCCAATAATGATTTCTATGCGCATATGCATGTGGATGTGACGATGCAACCTGTGACCATGTGACGATGCAACCTTCTGCAACATAACACCCCGTGACACATTGCTATGATTGCTGCAACATCACGTGCTCATTGCACACTATATACTGCAAATGATGCTTAGTTCAGTTAGCTAGCTAATGAGTTAGATGCTTAATATGCTTTGCTCAGCAACGGGAAGACATCCCGTCATTTTTGCTGGTGGGCTCTGCTCAGCTTTCTCGCCCCCTTCTCGGTACGTGGTGGTTCGAGGCCGCACATGCTTTTGTGACCGATCTGCCTTGACCCGACGTCCTACGTGACTGCACCGCCCATGAGGAGCACTTCGTCAACGCGGGCGCTTGTTCCGGCACATTTCTCACAGTCCCGTGCGTCCAGTGTGGGATTTCGCCGCGATCGCTGGAGATGCTGCAGCGTCATTTCAGTGGCCCCGGTGGCCTCTCGCTGGCGCCCATCTAATTAAGCCGGCACTGAAACAAGACTGAGGTTCACTATCAAGTTTTGATTGGTGGTATAACGACTTAGCAACGGTTGATGTCTATAAACTTTAAAGATTACCGCCGAGTAATGACGAAGCTCTTAGACAGCTGGTCGACATCACGGGCTCCAAATGACGTGATATAAAGCAATGAATGCGTTTTCCGTTGCCAAACTTCCATCTTATGGTCAGCACAGTTAGGAATTTGTCCCGCTTTCCCGCTGATTTTACTTGAATATTATGAAGGTGATGGGGTCAACCTGGCCATTGTCGAGATGTCAAAATGCACCAAGCCGTCCTTATTTTTCGGAGTTCAGTCTGACTGCCAGAGCAATAACTCTCTTTTGACATATACAAGGTTTAAAATATTAAGTGGCCAAATCACGAGTACAAAAAGTGGCCAAAACACATTTGCGGTGTTTCGTTTTCCGTGGATTTAGTAGTGATTGAATCCTTGCGCATTAATTTCGGGATGTAAATCTGGCCCTTGATGGAGGCCTTTTAATCTAGTACGCTCACTTTGCCTACAGATAGATGGTGATGCAGATCAAACACGCCAAACAGAAGCACATGTAGCCTGTGCTTTTTACTGCAACGTCAACAAGCAGCCAATGTCACCTTTCATGCGAAGCCGGCTTTTAAGACCCTACGCTGAAACCTTAAGTGAGGCAGCTCAGACAATGCGAGCCGGGGCGATTCATAGCCCAGCTTTCGGCGGCCAGTTCCCTTCCGCAATGTCAGCAAGTTATCTGGTGTTTATTTCAATGGCATCTTAAACGGCTTCAAATTCAATCGCCTGCTCAATCAAGCTGATTGGGTCTTGGAAGGCCACATGCCATTCAATGATCCCGCCATATATCTTGAGTACGCGAACTCAAACCATATGCGAAACTCGCCAAGCATAAGTCCACCTCTGCCTGCCAGACGTATGAAAAGTAAAATAGTTGAGTGCATTGGTGGATTCTGGGAGGAAGGGTTTCCAGAGGTGGGGTTTCCCCTTGCTTATGTTTCGGCATGGTGGTAATAACAACATCGGTTATTACTTCGTTCGTCCCACTCTGGAAAAGACACATTACTGGTAACGTCACGTTGTTTCCATTGGCAATTTAGCAAAGTTCATGAGGACAGCTGGGTGCCCAACTTCTTATAGTCCTGGGTTGGGCGATGGCAACTCTCATGCAACACATTCATCTAAGCGTGATCAGTCACGGTGCGGTAGGCCGTGCCGCGGCTCAACCTCGCCAGGTACAGGCCGGATGGGGCCAAACAACCGCAGACGACGCGGCAGTCTCAAACCGTCTCTGATCTGTCCTGACATACCAGCCAATAGCCTTCTCCGGTGTTACCTTTGGGCGAGATGAGCAGTTCAGATGCTGGGGAATCATGCCGAATGGTCTTTTTGGAAAAGCCTCAAGTTTCAGGACGTTGCTTCCGTGGTTTTGAAATACGGCTGCAAAAGAGCAGCGGGCAGGGCCAGTATACGACCAGCATAAATACAGGATTAGATGTAGTTGAAACGGGTCATGTCCCGATCTCGTTATTGCACTGATAAGTCGCCAACCATCGGCTATAAACCCTGCTGCGAGCCAGAGTGGGAATAGTTTGATGGCCGTCTGCACAAAGCCGCGTTCCCCATACATCTTCAGATCGATTAATGCAAGGTGATACGCCTGGCGGGGCCCAAACCTCCAGCGGATGTGACCTCATTCCTTTATGCCATGGGAAGCCAGGACTCACGCCGTCGGCTGTTTGTGTCGCGCCGCTATTGCCACACCGCGTCGTAATCGGCGCCTAGCGATCAGGCCCGCTCGCTCCCGGCCAGGTCCCTGCCGCACTTTCACGTGCGCTCGGCTGCTTAGCATACTCCGGGGTGAAGGTAGCTCCGTTTATCAGAGGTCAGATACAAATCCGGTGATAGATGGGCCGATATTCACGGCCGACGCTGAGCCGACGCTTGCGTCGGTGGACGCTCCGGGACGGGAGGTCACCCGAGGCGACAGTGGCACGACTGAGTGCTTTGGCCCACGTGGAGCGCGCGGCGAGAGCAAGCTCTGACGAACGCTCCATAAAGGGCGTGCATTTACCACGTGGATGCAGGTAAAACAAGCAGGAGCTTCTCTAGGGAAGGTAAATCAACAGCTATGTTCGTCGGCCTTGCTCAGGATTGTATTGACTGAAACGTCCAATCACGTCAGACGCAAGGGATAGCCTGGATCGCACGTGGGCTGCTAATATTCTGAAAAGAGTCCGAGTCGGTGCGGATCTGTTGGTCTCACTTTTGTATTGACAAGCATTTTGCCTTCAACCTTTATATTTTTCTTGCTTTTATTTCACTCCGCAATATTGAGATATTAAACCGCTTTTACTACGATACTTAGAGTTAATTTTGCAGTCCACGAAAAATCGGTCACGGAGACTTTTGATATATATATATATATATATATATATATATATATATAGTGATTATATATATACATATATTATATATATATATATAGTGATATATATATATATATATATATATATATATATATATATATATATGTGTGTGTGTGTGTGTGTGCGTGTGTGTGTGTGTGTGTGTGTGTGTGTGTGTGTGTGTGTGTGTGTGTGTGTGTGTGTGTCTGTGTGTGTGTGTGTGTGCTTGCGTGTCTATGAATAGATTTAACTACATAACTATAACTTTCACACTATTTTACATGATATGTAACTTGATGTGGGATAATGTTTTGTCTTCAATGAATATTTGAATCAAAATTATGGGAAAGCAGGGTAACATTTACTGTATAAGTCAAAGAAGCATCCGTGCAAATGATTTACTATATATATTATTGAAATGTGCCAAAGAACTTACTGCTGGCCACAGTGCATACCAATACACAGAGTGACAAGCCCCAACACGTTTCGTAACAGCATACACTAACGGCATTTCTCCGACCACGTGGACAGCTCTCAATAGCAGCGCCTATTGGAATGTTTTCTCGTTATTTATCACAACACCACAACTATTCTTCGACACATCTGGTCACGTTAGTAAGGCATGTTAAACTTGCGAACAGAAGCAGCAGAGAGAAAAATCACCGGTGCAAGAAAGGGAAATAGCTCATACAATATCGTACAGGCAGTGGCGTAGCCAACGGAGAGTTTTTAGGGCCATGTCTCCGTACCACCCCCCCCCCCCTCTCCCCCCCCCCCACACACTGCAGATGACAAGTGTTCATCTGGGGCTTAAGTCCCTAGCTACTGTTGGCTTTTTAAGACCGACAGGCTTTCCAGACCATGCAAACGAAACCCAAAGACATGCAGATAGGAACGTTGGTGTAAGAAGTTCCCCAAATAAAAATAGGGCCTCTAAGCGAACAAATAAGAAGTCTCTTGACTGGAAGGGCCCCCTTTGACCCGACTCGACCCCTCCTAGGCAGTCATATGAACTCATAAGGACTCATATGAGCATAAGTCTAAAAAGTTGAAAAACAGGGCCCCTAAACGAACGAACAAGGGGTCACTTCACTGGAAGAGCCCTCTTTGACGCAGTCTCGGCGCCTCCTAGGTAGTTATGTCTCCGTCGCTACGCACATGGCGTAACCCCCCCCCCCCCCCACACACACACACGTCAAAACTCAGCCAAAAGGGCTGAACTAATGACAATCATCCCGCTGACACAGATGTGTTTTTCTGAAGTCTAGGAGGTGCATGATAAGCCTTGTGAACGTCGACCCATGTGATAACCAGCCTGGCGTCTCTTCACTCTTCAGTCAGCTACTATGGCTGCACAAGTCCCTTCAAATGCACTTCTTTGATTTGTAATAAGTTTCGCAATAACTTTTCTGGATGAAATCTTGAGTATCTCGTGCGAAAATGCGGTTACGTATAAACTCAAATGACCACAAGAACTCAATGAGCATGCAATAGCTCCATGTGTATGCCTGCGCAATGAACAGATCTTGAGGCTTACTATGTGAGACGCGCAGGCCGTTTGTATCGGATTCGTGAAACCATAGATAATCTGATTTTGCACGTCCCAGGCTTGGGGGACGAATATGCGGCCTTATGCTTTTCATAATCCTCTTATTTCTAAAGGTCAATACGGATTACAACATGGCTTCTATCGACCGCTCAATCGAGTATGGCGTCTCGGTAGTTTATTCATCTCTATCCAATCGAAAGAAGAATGACGGCTTCTAGTGTCTGCCATACGCTGACTGAAACAAGGCTACATAACCACAATAGCCAGCTGACTTAGGGTTCGTGGTGTCGACGATTTTTATGCATTTTAGACGGCACTGAGGTGTCAATCGCACTAGCATTCACATTTCGTTAAGTGAAAAAGATTTAGCATTAACAATTTTCATCCTCGCCCTGAGTCACCGTTTTTGTTAACGCAGATTGATAGGGGCAGGAGAGGAAACGAACGGTGCGACCCCACCCACGCTGTTTCTAAACTGGACAAATAGAAACTCACCAAAAATAGTGGTGGATTGGCTTAGACGGAGCCACACGATCGCTAACGTTTTTTCCTGGGTAAATAATTAACCACACCAGGTCAGTTCAAAGGGCATTTTGTGTTGAAAATCAAGGCAGCCCGGATTTACATGTCAATATTTACGATACCATGCTAAATAGCGACATAACACTCACACAAGCGTTTCCCTTGTTTGGTTCGGACCACATTGGCATGGATGGGTTTGTGACTTGATTATACATTTATAATGCATAGCTCTGTCAATGTGACAATACTGGCTTGCCGGACGCGGTCCGCGGAATCACCGGCTGCCGCCCACCGTCCGCGCTGGCCGTGGGTTTCCGTGCGACGTTCCTAAAATCCGTCGCTACTCAGAAACCAGGAATGCTAGAGACACATGTTGATGTCAGTACATGCGTAGAGAAGATCCACGGGCTGCTGGAAATGCGGACACGAGCACACAACAGCGGACACAACGACAACGCACAGCGGGGAGATAAGCTCAGTCAACTTTTGGAGAGAGGGAGGGGGATGTCTCGATCCCTTTGTCCTGGCGAGGGTCAACACTCAGCCTTGGAAAGACTGCGGCTAGTTATTCATACCTGTTTCGTAGAATTCTTACGTTAGTTGGAGACGTGCTTGGTAATTTCGCTTTAGCTCTCCAGCGCCTGCCACATCGCAGCATATGAACTGGTGACCTCTGCTACTCATTCCCCTACTTTGACAATCGTTTAATGCAATAATGCAATTTCATAATCATTCAATTCTCTTCCTTCTGTCACGATGGCTCCGGACGAACGTGACAATTCTGGGGCCCAACGCGGCGCTGCTGGCCGGCCCGGGCGAGCCTCACCGGTGGCCTCGGCTCAGACTGACCCTGCAATGGCGGCACCACTACAGCACCGTCTGCTGACGGGGCCAGTCGCGTCACCGGCGAGATAACACACCGTGCCAGTGCCGAGCAGTCCCTACATCTCAATAACGCAGGGAAGACAAGACGGTTTTTCCAGTGCGGAGAGGGCACGTGACACCGATCGCACGTGCATCCGTCCTTGGTTTGATGCAGCAGAAGTGTTGGTACGGACACAACAGAGATTTCAGCGTCGGGATTCGGACAAGGGAAGTCGACTGGCGTGGACGCTGTGCCAGCACGGTGGGCGAAGACTACCCTCGGTTGATACACTGTAATCGCGTGCTTGGGGAGGATCGCTCTCGGCTGATACACTGTAATCGCGTGCTTGGGGAGGATCGCTCTCGGCTGATACACTGTAATCGCGTGCTTGGGGAGGATCGCTCTCGGCTGATACACTGTATCAGCGTGCTTGGGGAGGATCGCTCTCGGCTGATACACTGTATCAGCGTGCTTGGGGAGGATCGCTCTCGGCTGATACACTGTATCAGCGTGCCGGGGGAAGACCGCCCTCGACTGATTGGCCTTACCCTAACAACGCACCAGGTGACTTTCAGTGAATGGTACCTGACTCCGGTAGCCCCCTCCCGCATATTTTCTGCACTGCACCTCCAAAGTTGATATTGATAAACTGATAAAGCATTACTGACACCAACGCCAAAGGTTGCATCTCAGGTGAGGACAGGTGAGTGTTGTGAGACTGGGGCGAGACAGGTGATCCTTCTTATTAAACTAAGACGCGTGACGATGCGGGCTCGAAGTGTTATAGCATTGGGTTCATTCGTAGAGCAATGATTTCTGCCGATTTTGGTCAAGGCGTCTGCTACCTGCCCTAGATGCAAATAGATTTACAGCTTTCTTCTTCGCAGCATGTTTCGGAAGTGATCAGACGAATAAAACGAAACCACAAATTATGTTTTCAATGTTTGTTTGTTACGTACATAACAACTGGTAGGTGTGTAATAACATTTCATTATATTCGTGCTTAAAATTTTTAATATTTCATTGGGTATCTCGGAAGTGATCGAATGTGGAACAACGGAGATTTTCCAACCGGCAGTCGTAAGTTCCGGGTTCGATCAAACGAAGAGGCTGTTCAACAAAAAGCCAAAACCCAAAAGAAAGTGAGGCCCATTGCAGCTGGTGGAATCTGTAACACGTTTGCCCTGGCAACGGATCGCAGCCGTTCTGGGTCAAACGCGGACGATTAATTGACAAATAACGTCAGCCGACGGACTGACCCGGAGAGGTTCGACCAGTTTTGTCCCATACGGTGGTGATTAAACAGACCTTCGTTTGAAAAGGTTTTCCGAAGACGAGGAGCGCGGGCCGGGCGGCAAGCCGGCATCCAATCTAGTGGCTCACCGCGGAAACTGGTGGTCTTGGCTGAGCACCCTCGGTGTCGGCGAGAGAGAGGGAGAGAGAGAGAGAGAAAGAGAGGGTGAGAGAGAGAGAGAGAGAGAGAGAGAGAGAGAGAGAGAAGAGAGGAGAGAGAGGAGAGAGAGATAGAGAGAGAGAGAGAGAGAGACGAAGAGAGAGAGAGAGAGAGAGAGAGAGAGAGAGAGGAGAGAAGAGAGAGAGAGATAGAGTAAGATAGAGAATAGAGAGAGAGAGAGAGATAGAGAGACTATAGAGCGAGAGAGAGGGGGAGAGAGAGAGAGAGAGAGAGAGAGAGAGAGAGAGAGAGAGTGGGAGGAAGATATAGTGAGAGAGAGTAAGAGAGAGAGGGGGAGAGAGAAGAAGAGAGAGAGAGAGAGAGAAAGAGAGAGAGAGAGAGCGAGAGAGAGAGGGAGAGAGAGAGAGAGAGAGAGAGATAGAGAGAGAGAGAGAGAGAGAGAGAGAGAGATAGAGAGAGAGGAGAGAGAGAGAAGAGAGAGAAGAATAGATAGAGAGGAAGAGAGAGAGAGAGAGAGAGAGAGAGAGAGAGAGAGAGAGAAGAGAGAGAGAGAGAGATAGAGAGAGAGAGAGAGAGAGAGAGAAGAGAGAGAGAGAGTGGGATGAAGATATAGTGAGAGAGAGTAAAGAGAGAGAGGGGGGAGAGATAAGAGAGAGAAGAGAGGAGAGAGAGAGGGAGAAGAGAGAGAGAGAGAGAGAGAGAGAGAGAGAGAGAGAGAGAGAAAGGAGAGGAGAGAGAGAGAGAGAGAGAGAGAGAGAAGAGCGAGAGAGAGGAGAGAGAGAGAGAAGAGAGAGAGAGAGAGAGCGAGAGAGAGAGAGAGAGAGAGAGAGAGAGGAGAAGAGAGAGAAGATACGAGAGAGAGAGAGAGAAGAGAAGAGAGAGAGATAGAGAAGTGAGGGAGTGAAGAGAGAGAGAGAGAGAGAGAGAGAGAGAGAGAGAGGGGAGGGGGAGAGAGAAGGCAGACTCAGAGCATGGCTTCATAACTAGAAGGTGCTGGCCAGCCGAGATGCCCGCCGCATAGCCACGTGTTTTATTCCCTCGTGCCGCATGGAGTCTGACGAAAGTGTAGGGCATCTGGTAACCAGACCACCGTGCCGCGGATGACGCCGCATGCTAAAAGGAATCAGGTTATGCTGCGAGCGTCCTGTTATGGGCAGTCGCTGCAAAGTCTGTCAAGCAAAGTCAAGCAAAGTCTCAAAAGCTGCAGAACACGTACTGAAAAATGACCAGAGCCGGCGACCCGGGAGGGAGATGAGAGGGTCACGTTGCTCAAGGGAATGGGTGCATGTGGGTTAGATTCTGCCAGGACTTGACTGCCAAACCGAAGGGACGCCCATTGAATTGCTTAAAGCCGGTCTCCTTGCTGCCTCATGATATCCCGCGGGGCTTGCAGATCGCTTCAGTAATCCATCTATTGCGATATGATCTCAAACAATATGATCTCATACACCAGGAGTTCCCATGAGACAGGGATTCTTGCAAAGATTCTTTGCGTGCGGATAATGATAGAAAATCAGATATTTTCTTGTCATGTGTCACTAAAGTCACCGAGCATGATAATGTGGGAGGAGCACAGGGGGCGAGTTGCCGTGGGTTCTGTGTATCATTAGCACTTGCACGCGTCCCACACCAATAAGGGGTGGGTGCCGGGGAGGCGCGAGACCGGCTGATACCACCCAGACCGTGGGTGCCGGGGAGGCAAGAGACCAGCTGATACATCCAGACCGTAGGTGCCACAGAGGCGAGAGACCGGCTGATACCGTCCAGGCTGTGGGTGCCGCGGAGGCGAGAGACCCGGCTGATACCACCCAAACCGTGGGTGCCACAGAGGCGAGAGACCGGCTGATACCATCCAGGATGTGGGTGCCACAGAGGCGAGAGACCGGCTGATACCATCCAGGATGTGGGTGACACAGAGGCGAGAGACCGGCTGATACCATCCAGGATGTGGGTGCCACAGAGGCGAGAGACCGGCTGATACCATCCAGGATGTGGGTGCCACAGAGGCGAGAGACCGGCTGATACCATCCAGGATGTGGGTGCCACAGAGGCGAGAGACCGGCTGATACCATCCAGGATGTGGGTGCCACAGAGGCGAGAGACCGGCTGATACCATCCAGGATGTGGGTGCCGCGGAGGCGAGAGACCGGCTGATACCACCCAAACCGTGGGTGCCACAGAGGCGAGAGACTGGCTCACACCATCCAGGATGTGGGTGCCACAGAGGCAAAAGACCCGGCTGATACCATCCAGGTCGTAGATGGCCGCAGAAGAACGCGCTACTTCTCTGCCGCACCGGTCCAGGGAACTTTTTCTCAGACCCCATTACAATTCATTTGGCCTTGGTGCCACTCCGACCGAAATGTCACTCGTTGTCGCGGAACGTGCGAGACGCAGCGTGGGAGCCCGATGCCGAGTCGGTCGGCGTCTCCGAGTCTCCGAGAGACAGCTGCGTCCACGGCTGCGAGACTGGTGCGAAAGTAACGCCAACTGACTCGGCACGGCAGCAGACGGTGGCCCGTCCAGCCCTCGCGAGCACTATGCCTGGGTATACATACAGGGCCTGTCCAGGGCTGCAGCCTCCGCAGCCGCTGTTGGCGTATGCACGCGCGTGAGAACTGCTGACCGGCCTCGTGAAACGACATTCTCTCGCAGAACATTTTCAGAAATGGTCGGTACAGCCCCGCCCTCTACGCCGCTTTCACAGCATACTCCGCGCAGTTGCAGACGCTTGATAAGGAGTCTGAGCCAGCAGTCACGAATTCTGACCAAAGTGCAGCGAAATATTGAACCAAGAAAAAGAGCCTTCCATTGTCAGTTCCCGAGGCGACGTCATGCCTTCAGCGTGAGAATCGGCACACCTGCAGCCGAGCATGCTGACGGGGCTTCACGCCATGCTCCATGAATCTCAGGCCGTCCTCCAGAAAGCCGTGACCGGCCGCGCGTCGTCCGGCGCAGCCCGCCCCCAGCTGTTCACCAGCAGCGCCCTGCCGTACCGCCGAGCCACGGCCGCCCGGCGCAGCCTGCCCCCGTCTCGTCACCGGCCCTGCCGTACCGCCGAGCTGCGGCCGCCCGGCGCCGGCAGATTTAATCACGGCGGCCATCTTAATTACGTCGATCAAGTCCATCAGCGCCGAGGTAAGCCGACAATATTGAGGCCGGCGCCGAGCCGCGGAGGGCGCTCGGCAAGAGCAGTGGCCGCGCAGCAGCGCTCTGGCCAGAATGCGCTGCACAAACCGGTTATTGGAGTCAGAGTCATGGGGTTGGGCCGGTCTGCGTGTTCTCAATGTCGGCCCGCGAGGCCTTGACGGACGCGGGTTCTCCAGGCCAAGGACTCGCCAGACGGTGGGCGAATGCGGCCGTTCCGTCGTGTGGGAGAGGAGCGTCCCCTGGGGTCGCTCGCTGCGCCGGGCGCGGCGCGTCGGGCGCCGGTGACGACCGTTCCCACCTGCTGGGCGGAGGCGGCACCTGGACACGCCGTCGGTGACACCGCCTCCTACGAGCGCTTGTCTGACGCCAACACGCACGGCCGACAGAGACGGATGAGAGGCCGCGGGCGGCGAGGGGGGAGCGCGCCCCGCCGAATCTTCATAACCTCTGGTATGTTGCCGCTGTGCCATTCACAATGTTTATGTTCAATTAACCCGGTTGTTATTGAGGTGCAGGCGGCATTGTCGGCATTCTGGAGACAGGACCGGGGAGGGCGCGCGAGCTGTTGGAAGCGGTCGTTACCGGGCCGGGCCGCCCCTGTCCGGGTTAATGGGACCCGTGGTGGCTACTGCCGGGGCCCGACGTCCGCCCAGCGCCCGCTGCTGGGCGGCGACTTCGCCACGTCAACTGGCGCTCGTGTTTCGGGGCAGGTGCCACGACGTCCCACGAGCATGGCCGGCAGCTGCTTGTTGTGCTCGCCGGCCCGCAATTAGCCGACGGCATCGGCTCATTAGCAGCTGTTTACCGGTGTAAGGGCTCCTGTAGGGACGTCCTTGGCGAGCTTGTGAGCAGCGCAGTGCGCGCACAGAGCGACTGCGTCTCCTGACTGGAGCGTGCGCGAACGGTGTTTGCATGCAGTAGCGCAGAGTTGAGGGGCAGGATAATCAGCAGTCCAGTGATGCAGCGGGGTCTTTGGGGCTCCACTCTCTCCCAGCGCTCTTGCGTGGGCTACGGCGAGACCCGACGCAACGTGCCCAAGACGAAAAATGAGAGGCAGAGCAGAGGTGGTCTGTGGCTGCTTTTGAGATGCTTGAGTGGTAAAGCTGTTTTTTTTTTGTCATCGCACAGCAACGACCAAACAGATGTGGGCACCTTTCCTCATACTGACCCAGACTTTTGGTATTCAGACACTCATAGACAGAAAAGGGCACATACTAATCATGAAGTAAAGTATATACTATCGGCTTAATTCATGATTAGTATGAATTACTTCATACTAAGTATGCCTACTTCATATTATAACGCCTTTGTACCGTTGCCACACTGCAGCGTTGGCAACGGTATACAAGCCAGATCCTGACAGCCTGGAATATTACGATCATTTACACGCACTTCTGAACCAGATCAGCGATGACTTACTCAGCCGAGATGTAAACTTCAGTCCAGTAATGGGTCAAACGCTGCAAACAGACGCTGACTAGCGGAGTACAATGCGCGTGTTAAATGGCCATAAACGGTCTAATTCTAGCAACAGGTTTAGCAGAGTCGCGGTGATTAATGGATCCCGGACGGCAGATAATGTGTGACGGACAAGGATAAGCACATTTGTTCCTTCCGTGAAAACATAAGAAAAATGTCGGCACGTATCTTAAGTAGTCGAGATAACACGAACTTGTCATAAAAAGCGTGTACCATCCCCAGCCGTCACATGTAATCGTCTTGACCACTAACGAATTGGATTTGTTTCCTTCAATGGTGTGGGGTATCTTTTGTATTCTATGTGAAAAGGGTGATATGTCCACCACTTCGCAAATCCTCCAATTTGGAGCACTTGAAGTGCTTCGTAAGAAATGAGGGCATCAAGAAGAACGACATATCCTAGTTAAGTAGCATGGAACAGGCTTCTCCGGAATAAATTGGAGGAGCTATGTAATTCTTCGACTCCTAGCGCATGGGCACACATTCTGAATGCAGCCATCGACGTCTCCATCGTGAACACGCATGTATGCACTGCCAGGTTTTTTAGCATTGTTTGAAGTGTATATCGTGAAAACGTACGGGACGTATCCGGGTAAATCAATTGGGGCTTCAGTGGGGCAAACCAAACTAATAAAATACACATTTAACATCATGCAAACGGTTCTGGCGCCGTTTTCCTTGCCAACGACTGTGAGGTGACGTGAAGCATCACACTGCTCATCAGCATGGTCCGCTGGCGCACGGATTCACAGGGCCGGCTGTTACAGGAAGGGCAGTGGGAGAGCCCACGTTAACCGTGTGAGGGCGACGCCTACTTCCGTTCCCAGCTTAATGGGCCGCGTCCTGGGCGGAACCTGTCACTTCCGCCGAACGCCGTACTGAGGCCATTTCCAATTTACCCGAAGAGGGCCGCATCGTGCGGCCAATTTGTGCGATTTGGATCTGTAGCAGACGCGGCTGCGCCAATCCAGTCTGCCATGTGCGCCGCGGTCTTAGCCCGCCTGCACCGCGTTCTGTAGACATGGCCCGAGTCGCACGAGTCATCAGCCTCAGGAGACCAGTCACTAAATTATTCGCCTTGTTTTGCGAATCTAAATCCTGTTTTCGTACCGCTTGATCCGCTAACCCCGCGCTACAAAGGCCTCACTCGAAGACGCGGGTGAGCCACACAGAGTCTCGAGCCACGCAGCCATAGAGCCACACAGAACCACCAGCCACACAGCCACAGAGCTACGCAGAATCTCGAGCCACACAGCCACAGATCCACACAGAACCTTATGAGCCACACAGAACCTTACGAGCCACACAGAACCTCGGCAGCGGCAGGAAGCCATGCCTGCGCGCGCGCCCGCCGAGCAGTTCCGCCGCCGGCCACATCCGCGTCATCCGGCTCGCGGGTGTCACGAGGCGGCCGGGCGGCAGCGCGGCCCGGCCGTGACGCCGCCTTGTTTGTACACCCCCGCCGTCAGCCTCGAACGGCGGCCCGCATAATTCGCCCATCAATCAGCGGCCGGCAGCTCCAGGCCGGCCGAGTAGCCGCCGCCGATTGGTCGTTAAATTCGCCGCGGCTGGCCGCGCCTCGTAATGACCTCGTGTTTTATCAATAGCCGGCGGCGCCGCAGCCGGCGCCGGTCACGAAGACGGCGTGATCCGTCGGCGCCGTCGACGGGCTCGCCGACGGTGGCGGCGGCGCCGTGATGTATCTGTCGGCGGTGGGCTATTCAGCGCCGGGCCGCCGGCGCCTGGCACGGTCTCCTCCGATCATCGGGCTGACGGCGGTGCGGCGTCCCTGGCTGTGTGGGCGGGGATGTGTACGCATGTCAGGTGGGAACGCCCTCCGGCCGCCGGTCACGGGGCAGAGTAGAAGGTAGCCTGCCGCTTGCCCCGCCGTGAGTGTTTTTGTACACGGGATGCTGTTCAGCATGGCTTGAAAGGCTGACCGTCTCTCAGGTTGTTAGACATTGTTTATGATTTTTTCAGTAAATGCATGGGCTTTACAGTAGGAATGACCATTATTGATGGATGACCTGCAGGAGCGGCTTGTAATCGTATTTGGCTTGGAAACATTGCAAGCTTTCCAAGCTGGCTGATGTCGGGAATTAATGTCTGAACAAAAGTCGTGAAGTCTTTAAGGCGTTAACCAATGTCGGACTTCATATTGACCGGCGATGTGGTGATGGTCAGCCATTTGCGAGCCATTAGACTGAAATGTCAAGGGGTCAAGAGGGGGCAGTCTGGCAGAAGGAAGGTGGAACACGGAGCCAGATGGAGAGGAGACTGATGGACATCTGGCACCCTCCGTATCCCCGCCGCCAGGCACCGTCACTGTGCCTGCTCGTGGCGCGGTACTGCTGCTGCTGTTGCTGTGTAACTGGGAGGCCACAGAGTCGTCATGCAGCCAGTGAATATTGACCTGCGAACTGGCCAGGACTCACGCCGGCAGCAATCCGTGGGACCAGCAGACACTTTCACCTGCAAGTCCCACCGCTTGCCCCTCCCCTTCCCTCGTGCACCAGGCCCTCGCCTGATGTTTGGCGCAGCCTGGGAGCGTGCACCAGTATTTTAGATGTCGCAACGAGCGCTGGGCGCGGCAGTAGCCTGCGGTGGGCCGGTGTAGCCAGGTGGGGACTGCTCATTGAAAACGAACATACTTCATCAGGTTCACGACGTCATTTAGAGCCACTGCGAGAAAACCCCGCATTGGTACGCGTCGTGGTGGTTGATTCACAGAGGCATTTTCGAGCTGTTCGCACTCCACGCCTGGCTATCTTATTGAAGTTATGGTCAGGTCTTGTAAGACAATATAATGTGTTGTTTGTGATATATGTTTTCACACATGCATATATATATATATATATATATATATATATATATATATATATATATATATATATATATGTGTGTGTGTGTGTGTGTGTGTGTGTGT
Source organism: Pollicipes pollicipes (assembly GCF_011947565.3). Taxonomy (NCBI): domain Eukaryota; kingdom Metazoa; phylum Arthropoda; class Thecostraca; order Pollicipedomorpha; family Pollicipedidae; genus Pollicipes; species Pollicipes pollicipes. The sequence goes on from NW_023596576.1 coordinate 50,826,147, forward strand.
GTGTGTGTGTGTGTGTGTGTGTGTGTGTGATCTGAAAATATGACAAAATGTACGTCAAAGTACGATATTGCACGTCACTTGCTCGTGTATATTGTATGTAAAGTTAATGCTGGTTCCACCGGTGGTGTATTTCACGTGCCATATGACCACGCATTCACATGCTTTCACACAACGATAAGCAAACACTTACAGGTTAGTCAGGGGAAAGGGCGTTGTGATTCTATTCGTACAACCGCAATAGCATGTTACGTCTAATAATGGGAAGGTTGTGGGTTCAAGACTTATTGCTGGCCTATTTTATGGTTATGTCCGCCACCGTCAGCGCGAGGAGTTGCGAGGTTTTAAGGCAGCTACGACAGGATGTCATCCACTAACACTAGCGCCAGGATCGGGATGAACCGCGGCCGAGCACTGAGCGTTCCTGTCGTGACCCTGGTTGGCATCCGGGACAGATTTGCCGTTCCCTATCACCCGTTCGCGGGTCCGTCGGCTCGGTGCGCTTTCGCACCAGGATCTCACAGCGCAGCAGCACCATGCCTGATGTCAGAACGTCACGAAATCGACCTGTGCACCCACGCATGGCCACCTGTGCCCCACGCATGGCGACAACTAACTTGTGGGCCTCTTTCCGAAAAAGCGCGTCAAGCAACATCCCGATCGGCGCCGCTCGTCAGAAGAGTGACTCCTGACGAAGGCGTCGGTCAGCCATCACTACGTAAACGCATTCCACATCCCAGCGGCCCTGACGGCGTTGTTACCGCCTATGCCGCCAGTGCTCAGCTAGATCGCCGGTCTGTCCACGGCGCGGTACAGCCGCGAGCGCTGCGTCAGCTGGTTTATATGGCATGATTGCCAGAAGCCCTAACGTACGGCTCATAATAGGCCCTGGATTGTCTTGAGCTACGATTTTATCACATATTATGCAGATATGCAATTGTGACATGATGCAGCTCTCAGCAACTGGCCTAGCCACAGATGATTATCTAGATGCTGCGATCTTGGTCGATGACCATTTTTCGCCCTTGAGTCTCAAATTGAAACCGCATCGGAACAAGTCACCGTGCACTGTTTTGCTACGTGCCGGCGTTCGGTACTAAATTCCCCTCCCACGTATTTTTTGACAAGCGACAATGGAATTCAGTTTGGCAGCTCCGCACTACGTCGGCTTTCAAGTTCTCTTCAGCTAACGCCCGACGAAATTATGCCAACGCAAAAAGTTGTCTACTATCTCAAAATGCCTTATCTCTGCCTGGATGTAGTGAAAGTGCCGCTGGTTGGGGGAACCTGCGTCTGTGCGACGGATGCAGAGCAGAGGCACCTCGGCCCGCGAGGTTTTGGCAGCTGTGAGAAAGGCCGGCCTGCCGTAGCCGCGCAGGCGTCACTGTTTGACAGGCCTTTGAAGCCCCGGAAACAGCCGGCCGCGCACCTCGCTCCGTCTGGCCGTTGGCAGCGAAGTTCGAGTCGCCCGCGGCTACAAGACCTTTGACCTCCGCCGATGAGTGCCCGCGCGCAGCTGAACACGTGTAGTGCACAGCGGTGCTATTGCGCCTGACTGACTTCAATGGACGCACTTGTCGTTTGCGCGAATTTACGATGTTAAATGTAATGGTGCATTGAACTAAGGCATGTTGTTACTTGTCAAGCTGAACAGGTTTCAGACCGTTGGGAACTCGTGCATGGCTCTCATTGCAATATTGCAATCGACGGGGACGCTCACGGGGGGAGGAGGCCGCATGGGCCCATAACACTTTGCTAACAAACGAGGGACCCTTAGAACCCCAAGAAAAGCATGGAGTTAGTTCGCTTGAAAGCCATCCGATTTCGTCATGTTTAACAAACTACCAAGGAAAATGTATAATTCCCAAACTAGTTCTCCATTCAGTTGGGGGAGGCCTCCAGTCACCCCCAACTTGGGCTCCCTCAACCTCGGCCGTCGCGGATTTGGAAAAAGTTGGCCTAGTCTGTGGAGTAACTCGTTCGGTGGCGTATGTAAGGGAGAAGCGTTCGGCATTTTTACTGCTTAGCCCCCCCCCCCCCCTCTCCCCCTCCAACTCATTTCGCGAGATCACGTCCTTGCGACAAAGAGTCATAAGCGTCCGCGGCCGGTGTTGGCTAAACGACGTGGCAGTTTCCATGAGAGTTCCTGTTGGGGAACTCTCATCTCTTATGTGGGGAAACTATCACACTATTGACTGTATGCTGTGATTATGCGCTATAAATGGAGCTAGTTTTAGTGGATCGTTTCAGGCTGCCACAGACAGCCTGTCCATGACGTCGCTCCAAGCTGCCGTACTTGTCAAACCGTTGTTTTTGAGTCCCGTCCAACAACTCAAGGCCACGGTGCACTCCAAGCGAATTGGATAGCCAATGTCATCAAATATCCGCCGTTGTTCACTTCTCCAGGCCAAACAGTCCACACGGCACAATTCTGCCGCCATCATTTGCGTGCAGGTTTTCACCTTTGGCATAGTTTGGAAGCTTGAATATTTAAATTGAGGATATCCTCTACAGCCGAACAGCCGCGGCCGGCAGCGGGCCGCGTTGCAGCCGCCATCGCGGAATTGATTTTGCACGCATCAGGCGTGCAAAATCTACCGTGCTGAGAGTCTCAGCTCTACTCTCGGGATGGAGGTTGGGAGCCGTGGCAGTAGGGCCACGCACCCAGTGTGGAAGAACACTGCTGCAGTGGCCGGATCTGGCCAGGTTCGCTGCACCTCAAGGTACGCCGAGGCTAGGTAACGGAGACACCCTCGCATCAAGGAGCGAACGTGTCCTGTTTCTCGCCAAGCAGCAGCATACTTGCCACGAAGGCTTGCTTGTTTTCCTGTTGTAATTCATTACCAGTGAGCACGTGCGTCCGGGACAGCGCAGCCGAGCCGGCAGCACACTGGTGCTCAGTTGACATGATACAAGTTTTATACAGGCGCACACCACCGTCTGCACGACGTGAGACGATCAGGGTGGATTAAAGGGGTTCCTAGGTTTATCTTAAGTTTGTTTTGAGAGATGACACACCACAATGTATCGAGGTCAAATTCCCGAAGGGATGAACGCTGGTTGCGGCTCGATGACACTTCACTGAAGGCTCGTATCGTCGCCTGATTCACTGTTGTAAGGTCGCGTGCATGGCAGCGCGCGCACGTTTTGCACATTTCCTTCAGCCCCGCACCTGTAGTCGAAGCGTGAAGAGGTGAGTGAGCACGTGGCTGGGTGTATGTGAAGTGTTTGCGCTGAGTGTGATGGCGCTGAGTGTGCCAACATCGACTCGCCGACCCGCTTGCGTCTGATCAGCACGGTGTCAGGCTTGAACGCCCGTCATTGCTGTAGTTGTTATCGTTTCCTTGTCGAGTTCTGCTAGACAAGTGATGTCAATCACCCTCAAGGTATCACCTGGTAGACGAACATGCAGTCAAGATCACAAAGAGCATACCTATGATTCGCGGAAAAATCCCCTCAGGTTGTACCACAATCACTGTTATAAAGCTTCATTCACCATAATGAGATGATGGCTGTTTTCCCTATGCCGTCCTGATTTACAGGAATTTGATAAGCGCGGCGTAGATAAGTTTGTGAAAAACGGCCCCTTTCGTGGAGAATGGTAGAGAAAATCAGGAGGTACGACAGTGGGTAGCGGCCTCGTTCAGTGACGGCATTCAGAGCTCGGTAATCCCGTGGCCCGCTACTCGCCTGGATTACGCTTTTGGCGCCAGATGAATGGGCCAAGCCCACGACGAGTGCGGCGATTGCAGGACGCCATCTCTGAGCAGAACCGGGAACGACTCCTTCGTCAGCTTGAGCTTGTCAGGCGAAAGCGTATTCGTCATAGGAAGATTCTTGACACGACACACTCCGCTGCTGAGGCTTTGTGGCGTCGCTTGCCTCTCAGCCTGGTGGGAAGGGCGGGAACCGCCGGCAATCAAAACCCGTACCTCTGGTTTCCTTTACGCGCAGCTTAACCATTATGTCGTCGATAACCTCTGGAGTGGCGCCAAATATTGCGGTGGCAGTCGCTACGAAAAGATCATCTTTCGCTGACACTCCGAAGTCGCGCTCTTCCAGCACATTACTTTTGGAACTAACAAACCACATTGCATAACCGCCCTAGTGAAAATAAAGAAGTATTTACAAACCCACAGGCATTCAACATTTCTACGAAAACTAGAGCAAGAGGAAGTTATGCAGACACCGACACAAAAAAGAAGAAAAAGTGTGCAAATAGTTAGGTGCTACAAACCTATTGAGATACACCGCCGCGGTGCATTTTGTAAGACAATGCGGCACAAAAAAGATTTAGTTCCACATAGTATTTATAGGGCGCCAGGTTCTGTATCATCAGGATCCGCTGATCAGGTACCGAGGAAGGGCATGTTTTTGCCAGTGATACCACATCTGGAGCGTACGGATGGAGAAGCTTTCAATCGTCTTCTCTCACAGATTTGGGACCTGGAGAGAGAAGACGACTGAAAGCTCATCAGCAGTTGATCAAGCGGACGCTGATATAACGCGTTCCAGACGCTTTGCCATCCTGGGCCCAATAGGTACTGTTGTGAAGCTTGAAAAACCTGTGCATGTGGTCAATAAATGTCGTCAACACTGATGCGTGTCTGGATACCCACGTTGGCGGGAGACCATTAGCAATTGCAGATTGCAACCCTGAAAGACGTTCTTCCTGGGCCGGTCGACGGACGAGCGTATTTGTGATGTTAAACTTTATCTTGGTCGCGGTATTCCTGGAGGGGCTAAAGCTCTCTTAACTGCTACTCCTTGGTTTTATGCAGACTTATTCTTTTCTCAACCAGTTGATGATATATTCCACGCTACCTGTGCCACAATCGTCTTGAATATTCCATGTAATATGCAAGTGATGACCACCAACCGGTTTTACAAACTGTGTCAGCATCGAGGATTGTCTAACATTTTAGCCTCTCAGTCACGAGCCTCCAGTCACCCAGCATTGACAATCAGCTGTCAGTCTCATTCAGTTATTGGTGCGATTTACTCACCGGTAGAAAGCTGCCGTCGGTATCAGTTAGAGGTGTTACTCAGCTGCTCAAACGATTCAGTCGCTGGTGTACTGTCCGATGACAGATTTGGTAAAGCCGTTAGGTAGTCAGTCGCTTTTCGATGTCATTCGCGTTTCAGTCGCGAATGCCATTCAGTCGTCGATTTCATTCAGTCGTTGATGCTTGCTGTTGTGCGGTCACCGGTGCCATTCAGTCATAGGTATCATTAAGTCATCGGGCGTGTAAATCACTGGAGTTGATCAGTCACGGACGTCAGTTTGTGAGGCGGATCAGTCGGTGGCGAATGCCAATCCGTCACTGGTGCCAGCCGGCCGCAGGGGTGCCAGCTGCCGGTGTATTGGTCACGGGTGCCAGCCAGCCGCAGGGGTGCCAGCTGCCGGTGTATTGGTCACGGGTGCCAGCCATCCGCAGGGGTACCAGCTGCCGGTGTATTGGTCACGGGTGCCAGCCGGCCGCAGGGGTGCCAGCTGCCGGTGTATTGGTCACGGGTGTCGGTTAGCCACAGGTGTCGGTCAGTCACAGGTGTCGGTCACGGGTGCCAGCCGGTCGCAGGGGTACCAGCTGCCGGTGTATTGGTCACGGGTGCCAGCCGGTCGCAGGGGTGCCAGCTGCCGGTGTATTGGTCACGGGTGCCAGCCGGCCGCAGGGGTACCAGCTGCCGGTGTATTGGTCACTGGTGTCGGTTAGCCACAGGTGTCGGTCAGTCACAGGTGTCGGTCACGGGTGCCAGCCGGCCGCAGGGGTGCCAGCTGCCAGTGCACAGGTGTCGGTCACGGGTGCCAGCCGGCCGCAGGGGTGCCAGCTGCCGGTGTATTGGTCACGGGTGTCGGTTATCCACAGGTGTCGGTCACGGGTGCCAGCCGGCCGCAGGGGTGCCAGCTGCCGGTGTATTGGTCACGGGTGTCGGTTATCCACAGGTGTCGGTCAGTCACGGGTGTCGATCACGGGTGCCAGCCGGCCGCAGGGGTACCAGCTGCCGGTGTATTGGTCACGGGTGCCAGCCGGCCGCAGGGGTGCCAGCTGCCGGTGTATTGGTCACGGGTGCCAGCCATCCGCAGGGGTGCCAGCTGCCGGTGTATTGGTCACGGGTGCCAGCCGGCCGCAGGGGTGCCAGCTGCCGGTGTATTGGTCACGGGTGTCGGTTATCCACAGGTGTCGGTCAGTCACGGGTGTCGATCATTGACGGGGGTCGATCAGTCGCGGGTGCCGGTTAGTCGCGGGCGTCGGTTAGTTGAAAGTGGCTCGTCCCGCTGTGTAAGGACATAATGGCTCAAGTTCTGGGTCGAAACGACAGAAGACGTTGCTTTGTTAAGTAGGCAGCCTGATGAGTTATGATGAGCTCGATATCACCCATGAACGTAATCGTGCAGCGATGAATCAATAGTCGGAGTGCTCTCCGGAATTCTGCATCGGAGGCGTTTATAAAGTCGTGCCTTTTTTCTGAAATGACAACCACATTTGGTAATTCCCGCGTAGCATAGATCCCAGGTGGTGATCCACAAAGTGTTGAGGTAAGGCCAATGGCAGCCAGCGAGCCCTCCTGCTGGAGCTGTTCTCGCAGCGAACTTGGCTCTACTAAAACTCAATGTTGAGATGGCGAACAAAGGCACAATCTCGCTCAAATCTCTTCAGACGCCCTCAAGCGGGATTCCATCTCTTCAGACGCCCTCAAGCGAGATTCCAGCGCGAGGTGTCGCCGAGCACATTATCTGGAGCAGCAGCCGGCAGCGCACCTGTCACCTCCGGTTCCGCCCCGACACGACGGGACGCTGGTTAGCCCATTCTGGAAGCCGCTGCTCCACCCTCCCGGCGGAGGCGGATAGTGCACCAGGCGGCGGCCGCGTGGAGGGCCGCCGTGCACTGGAAGGCCGCAAAAAAGCCGAGCTCATTTCTCGTCCGTCGCCAGTCTCATTACGCTGTCAGCCGGGGCCGGCGCAGAGTGACGCGGCCGGCCAGATAATCGGGATGTAATTGATATAAAAACCCGGTGGGAAGGGGCAGACTGATCACAGGCGGCCGCGGCTGACGGCTGGCAGTTCGAGCCTCGACCTTGGATGGTGAACCCCGGGGACCTGTCCGATCATGACTGCAGGCACCACACCGTCGTCTGGGGTCGGAACGTGGGCATATGCGATTATCACGCCATGAAAATCTGGTCCTGGTCCTCGCGCGGTAATCGTGAATGTGCGAGGTGTGCGCTTCCTTCCAAAATCAAAAGATCGTGGCCCTTAGCGATCCTTCGGCAGAATGCGTACAATATCCTGAATCTCGGCAGCTAATTGCGCAAATGGAGCTATATTTCTTCCTTTTTGTTAAATCCACGGACTATTTTAGCTCCCTGTCCTACTGAGATGACAGAGAGTTACCAACTGGTTACATTTAAGATAGTTAAAAGGAATTCTTAAGGTTTTGTGACTCAGAAGAACTCCGAGGGCTTTGTGTGCATCAATAAGCGTCAAAAGGCCCGAAAAGTGTACACTACGCTGTCAAGTGAGAAAGCAGCGGGCTTCGCAGTGCAATGGGAGATAATGGTTAAGTACCGTCTAGGTGATACATGGATGCAAATGTAATTATTTTTATGTGCAAATTGAACGTCCCGTTTGCGCGATGCAAAGACTGGCTCAGCGGTAAGTTGTCCCCTCCCTCTGAGATGCATGGAGAACCTAATGTACTGCTCAATCACGACTGAAAGCAGATGAGTCTCCACCTTACTCAATAACTAGCCGCATTGATGTAATCATGCTGCTAAGCGCATGCGCTATGCGTGAAAATGTATGTTATCACCATATTAACGTTGAACTTATGGGTACGATAGAAGGGATTTTCCTTCATGATACATAGTCTAAGCGTGCTACTTCAGCATGCCAGACAGGGCCACATTTGAAATTGCATGTAGTTTCGGATTAACCATGGACAACAAAAAGGCGAAAATTTAGTTGGGGCTGAAAAACCACTTCATAGTTAAGAAGAAAACCTGAACTGGGCAATCCCGCTAATAAAAGTTCGTGGTGATGGCAATACAAACGATTATTGATTTATCATGCCACGTTGTTCCGCCGATTTGTCGTGCTTGGCGTTAAGTGCTGCAGTGGTTTTGCCAACGGAGTAGTTAAGGTCGCACATTTCTAAATCGTCTTTTATCGTGTAGCACTTCCACCTGGTATATTGCGTTGCGGCAGAAATAATGTCGCGAAAGATAAACACCGGAGAAATCCTTGCAGCAATAATATCGCATGGAAATATTGCCGTCGCAGGCCCCGTCGTTCAGGGCATCCAGGTCCTCAATGAAATGGCGATGACTTTGGAACAATTTTGCGCCAGAAGCTCAATACCAGATATGGGGAGAGTTGTTATGCTTCCGATTACAACGATGTTTACAGAGTCGCAGGATACGACCCTTACAGCTCCTTGGATACACCGCTGGCGGGGACCAGTTTGGGCAGACTGGCTTGATGCTTACGTAAGTTCTTCACGCATTAGCGAAGAACATCATTCACATAGATAAGACAATAGAATTAGCCTTAGTCTTCGAAGAAAAAAAAAACAGGAGAATGAAGATATAGTTGGGTTGATATTTCGGCAACATGCCGTTATCGAAACAATAGCAAAAGAAATGGAAAACAATAACACTTTTGCTACTGTTTCGGTAAAGGCATGTGGCCGAAATATCAAGCCAACTATATTTCCATTCCCCTGGTTTTTGTCCAAGGAATAAGGCTAGTACTACTGCCTTATCTATGTGGCCTGATGTCTCATGTATTTTCCCAGAGTTAAGTGGCTATGTCACGAGTGGCCATTCACGGCGGAACGAACTCGCTCATGTCATTTCAAAACAATCAATCGAAATCGGTCCCATATGAGTGTTAGATGGCAAGCCTTTGGATTAATTACGAATTCATCCAATTCATAACTGAATTCACTGGAATTCATTCATGAAATTGGTATAACGTATGTAGAAACGTTTGCATTGCTTAAACAGTTCCGTAAAAATAAGCACACGTGCTTGTGTATGCATTCTAAAATGGGAATATATCACATATCGAGACTCAATTGTTCTAGGACTGATAAAATTAACCCACTATTCGTAAATATACGTAAGTTCTACATAAGCTGAGTAACCGTTGGATATCTGCATTCATTTGAAATACGCTTAGGTATACGTGTTGGCATTGGCACATCAAAATGCTTCGGAATTGGATGTACCAAGATGCTGGAAATAACAATCGCAAAAAGATATACCATCTAGCCATGGACATTCACATTCGGTGATTGCTTACCGATAACAGCGTGCTAAAAGACGAAGCACATGAAATAAATGATGAAACAGGCAGACACACCAAGAAAGGGTATCTGCCTGTTTTATGTTGGTGACATTGAAAACTAACCCCCACTGTGGCTATGCTCACAAAGCTACCGGCGTGTATCAGGTGGCGCTGTTGCATGCTCGTGTTTGGTCGGCGGCGCTGACAGATTTTTAAGATAAGGCCTGAGGAAAAAAGCTTCCTTTTAACCAAATATGTTCAGTGATAAAAGTGAATGTTCTTGCGAGCCATTAATGTACAAGTTCACAGCAAAAATGCAAAGAAATTACAGCCGACCAGCCCAGTCAGACGACACCCAAAGCTTAGTATTGGTCGGTGCCCGACAGCCCTTGAAGCGTGAGCTTGTGTAGAGCATATCTCGGAACAATGAAATGAGTAAGGTGAAGAGAGTGTCCCAGTTTTTTGTACTTTTATATGTTAGATGAGACGCACACAATTTCGTCAGTCATGCCAGTTTTCTTGAGAGGCTTCTGAATAGCTCCGAATTTTTATGTTGAGTAGCCTACCCTGTGGGAGAAATTTCATTTCAATTCCTTTTCATCACTTTGAGAGTAATACATTTCCTCGTCTTGTTTTTTCCAACGTTGGTGTTCTGCAATGCTTGCAAAACACTAATTTGTCAACATGCATGTGTAATAAATGTTACGAAGGCACTTTGTTGAGATTAAAAGATGTGCGAACATGAAGCTATTATGCGGCGAATTCAACAAAATGCTTTCCAATGGTTTTGATTTCTCCCCTATGGCCTTTACCACGGTGGCTCTCTTCGAGGCGCACTTTGGCTTTGGGAATGGAAGCATCACATGGTCCATAGTGGCGTTCTTTTATTCTCATCAGTAGAGATGCGCACGGCGGAAGTCATGATGACGGTGACCGCGACTGCGAGGAAGGACCGTAGTGCTGTGACAAAGTATTGATTTGGACCAGACAAGAATGCAAAGTTTATGTCCTTATCATGTCTTGACGGTGCTGCTGTGGTACAACTCAGTGTTATCATAAGACGTAACTGGTCCTGAGATCTCCCTAGATTATGTTTTTGAAATATGCTCCAAAGGTGAGAAGCCACCGAATGATTTCCAAAGTTGTCCTTCCCATCCGGATGGTTTCTAGCAAAAATAAACTAAAAAAATGTGCCATATCAGTGATGACGTTACTGACTGATGGTGACGCAGTGCTTTTCTAATGCCCGTCGAGTCAGTGCCCCCCACAGTTTGTTTTTTAGCCGAGATTTGTGAAACTAAATAGCATGAAATGCCAAATAGTTAAGACATATCACTAATTATAGGAAGGGTGGTTTGTCTCAGCACCTTTTGACGGTTGTCATCAGTCTGCTGTCATTTGACGTGCCATTTAAGAAAGATAGCTTCGAATGCTGGCGACACGGTTGCAAGCTGGGTACAGTGAAGACCGTCTGCGCCGGTGTGTTAGCTGCCGTCGTTTGTGTTTGTGCCGTGAGAATGTAACCAACTTACAGGGAATGTCTCACATTTCAAGATGCTAAAGTAAGCATCACACACGATCATTTAAGCTCAATTGTAACACTTGATGTTCTTTAGAGTGGTAAAGACTGTTGTCAACAACAAAATTTGTCTGACTAAGAAATGTGCTTTTTAATACATCACTGACTTCATGAAACGTTTGCATGACGTTTGGGTGCCGCCTAACCAGCAGTGCGAAATTGCTACCCTAGCACTCCCATGAAGTACTTCAACTTGCCGAGAGATGACAGTGATGGTAATGGAAGTTTTCTGCGCCAAATATCGTTCGATGTTAGTGTTTTAACAATTTCTCGTGGTGTTTTTGCATATCTCTCCGTGAGGATAAAGGACGCATTCCGCATTTTTGTACTTTTCTCTTATTAGACCAAACGCGTGGTATCTGATCTGTAATGGCAGTCTTCTCAAAATCCTTCTGAAAATTTATTTTTGAAGTAGCCGACCCTGCGGGAGAAATCTCATTTATCTCCCTGCTCACCACTATGAAAGTAATACATTTCATTTTTCTCACGTTTGTGTTCGGTAATGTTTGCAGCAAACTAATGTTTTAAATTGTTCGCGTAATATATGCGATGAAAGCTCCAAACACTGTTTACACAAAACAATTTACGAACATGAAGCTATTATCCCGCGAATTCAACGAAACAGCATGCTATGGCTTTGGATCCTTCCCTATGGCGTTTACCACAGTGTCTCTTTCCAAGGCGCACTTTGGCTGTGTGAATAGGAGCATCACATGATCCATCTGATGCACTGGCACTTCAACCATTGTGCTCCTCGGTAAGAGGTTCTTGTGTGCTGGGCCAGTCACAGACATTCCTTTTTCAGCAGAGGTGCGCACGGTGGTTGTCATGATAATGGTGGTCGAGACTGCAGGGAAGAAGCGAGTTAAGCGTTGTTGAAGCGTTGACAGCGTTATTTGGACTAGATAATAATTAAAATCGACGTCCTCATTATATCGACGTAGACGTAGACGGTCACGTAACTGGCCCTATGTTTCACTACAGTAAGTTTTAAAATATACTTTAAGGCGGAACACTCGCTCAAGAAGTCAACTTGTAATCACATACACGGTTATAGCGCTATTCTAGTTATTCGAATGCTAGTGTTATGTCCGTAATAACCTGCAACTATGTCCAAAATTATTATATTATTTTGCACAATGTGTCACTCGTGATTGAAGATCCGACGCAGTCATCCCCCTTTTTGTGTCATCGTGCACCCTCGTGACGCCCCGCTTGTCCGGGCTAGGGTGCATACGCCAGCCACGAGTGGGCCGAGGGGCCCCCTGGAGGTGGGGCCCGTCCGGGCGCCCGGTGCGTACCTCGCAGAGGAGCCCCCGCGCCCGGGAAGTCTCGGCGGTTGGTCCCCCAGGCACATGAAGTCCTGTCCCACTGTTATCGATTATTTCTTCATCTTTGTTTGGAAGTCGTGCTCACGGACGTCAGATCTGAACGGCTCAAACCTAATATCCTTTTCTTGGCCTCGAACGCCGCGTGGTCTGTAGGGTCGCAGCATTTGAATGACGTTGGTATAGCGCCATACGTGTTTAAATGACTTTGAAAAAGTCTGCAGGAAATAGTCAGCACATCTTTGTCGGAGTATCACCCAGAAACTGCATGGTTTAGGTCCAAAAAAAAGACAGGACTGTGAACTGACCGAATGATCTTCAAAAGGGCTGTTTCATTTCATAATTCCATAAAAATGTAGAACAATCCCTTTAAAGGACGTATCTGATCATCACTTTCTTTTAAGCGCGGTACGACTCTCCTAGCGGTGTGCCATGGATGGCGTCCCTGGTAGAAGCGTTAGAAATCCCTGCCCATCTATGAGGTTCGCTGCTTGTGGATACCCGAACTCAAGCTTCAGAAGTCATCGGTGGACGTTGAAGTGACACACGTCAAAAACTCCTCCGGAGCCTCATGCTGCTGAGATAAACTGCGGCTTTGTGATAAACTATCTTGATGTTGTTTCCCTGTGCCGGAAATACATATTTAGCGCTAGATGTAGGGGTATAGGGATATAATTTTGCAAAATACGTAGGTGGCGGGAGCTCAGGAAGGAGCAATGACTGGACATTCCTCCAAAATACACGTAAAGCAGACTTCTCCCCAATTTGACCCAGTTTCTTTTCAGAGTTGCAGGCAGGGCGTAGGATCTCAAGGTAAGTTGGGAGGGGACCGGGTTATGTAATAGTTCAACGCATAATAGTTCAACGTATCTACAAAACATCCCAACAAACGGGTTTCTTCTTAATTTGCCCGATCTTCTTCTTACAGTTGGGGGTCTGAATAAAGCTCATGGCCGAAGGAGGGGGGGGGGGGGGGGGGGGGGCTGTAATCACTACCCTCTGAAAAGTGAGCCATATCGCGTGGTGGAGAGACAGAATTCCCGAACTGAAAAGGAAGTCGGGCGGGAAGCATTGTGACGTCATGTCGTGCAGCTCCAAACGTGTTCATACCAGCGGTTTGTTCCCACAACTGCTGCCAAGACGGGAAACATTGTACTCCTCAAACAAATATCAGTGCCCTGACATGATGCAAGAGGAATGGCGTTTATATTTAAATATATGACCTCGGTACACCGGCTCCTTGAGTACTTTGTGTCTCTCCTGGCCTTGCCTGTCATAATAGGCCATCATAGGAAACTATCTCAGTCTGATCTTATTCATATGCACAATAAATTAAACCTGGTAACAAAACATACTTGGTAAGGGGGCGTGTACTACTGGGGGCCTACAATGCGCCCACACGCCTCTGCGCTCTACCACTGCAGGGTGTTCCATTTTTGAAAAGTCTTGCCGTATAAACTTCAATCATCGCTGTACAGAAAACATGGCTTAGTTCTAGAGACCAATGTAACTTTAAAATGTTAAATTATTCATTACATCGTTGTGACGACACAGGTGGTAAGCATCGCCAAGGTGGGGTGGCGCTATAGACCAGACATGAATTGACGCACACGCTGCTCACTTTTCCCGCAGTTTGTCAGGCTGTTGCATGCCCTGTACGGCTGCATGGCCGCACCATCAACGTATGCTCTTCATGCATTCCACCAGATTATGATAACACGGATCTCTCACGCAACTTCACAAACTCGTTTCTCGGTTTCGCAGCCCACTTCTCATCCTCGGCGATTGCAATGGTCATAGCCCGTCTTGAGTAACGCTACCCAGACCGTTTCTCGTCGCGTACATTTGATTACAAATTTTGTCGATGCTCACAATTTAGTCTTGCTGAACAAAGGAAGCAATACCCAGCACTACCTACTGATTGGTACGAAAACCGTCATCTATTTATAGCTGTGCTCTTACTCAGTAGGGAGTTCCTTTGATTGGACTGTTGAGAGGGATGTTCATGACATTAACCATTTCCCAACCAAGCTTTACGCCCGTTTGGTCCCAACGCTGACGCGGATTTATGCCCCGTTTGAATCTGCAGAAAGCCGACTGGGTCATGTTTCAGGTACTTTGTTTTGCCGATCACGATCGCTACGATTCACTAGGGCTGGGAGTCGGCCTTATTACACATGCTTTTGAAAGTTATCAACGCAATCACGACATTCCTCATTTACTCGCCCGCAACTCTGAAAACGCACGAACCAGTAAATTCATAAGAGCCGCCAAACGTTATTCCTAACACATTGCTCTTCTGCAACTCACAGCAGCCACTCCATGGAGGAAAATTTGTGGATAGCTCGTTCATGCACTATCTGGCAAGCGCCTGTCCTTTTTACCTACAGCTCTTCGCATTAAGAATTGCTTGCTTGCATCATCCCCACAGGTCATGAATGCTCTCGCCCAAAGTCTAGGCGACTGTAGTTCTCCAGACAACTACAAAGTCACGTCATCAATCAAGCGCGACCCAGTTTTCATTTCAACGCTTATTGTTTCTAGATAGAAAGTATCAATGCAGAGAACCACAGCGTATCAATTTTGTTCTCAGAGCTCCGCGATGCCAGTGAGTTAAACTCGCACCGTTTTTTACAGACACTTATAGATGCCAATTTTTGTGGATCCCGGGCCAAAGAGATTTTGCAGGGAATGAGCGGGCCGCCCATTTGGACGGGGAAGCCCTAGCAGTTCTTTATATTACCACTGTCCCTGCTGACCACCAATACATTAATTCGCAACTCGGCAAAATGACTTTGGCAGCGACAATGTATGGACAATGTATGGAACCCAGCTTCATGACACAAGACCAGATATTGCACATTGGCCACCAGCAGACCGCACAGACCGTTTAGAGGTGTTCGTTCCCCCTCGAATTGGATGCACATAGGTCACTCATTGTGATTTATATTTGCAAGAGCCCCTTCCCCTTTGACATCAGTGTGGTCATCCTCCTAGTCGAACGTATTATTGAGTGCAGCGAATGTAAATAATAAAAGAGTACTTTGCAGGCCTATTGTCATCAACACGACCTACAATTATATGAAATCCTCATTAGGCGATGATCGTCCAAATCAGCTTGATAGTTTGTTCGGATTCTTGAGACCTATAAATCTGCCTGAACTTTTGTGAATACTCTTTGATAACCCCGTTTCTAATTTCTTCTTGACACTGCACATTAAATTTGAAATAAAAGCGTGAGATGGTATTAAGGAGACGCAACACCTTAAACCAAATACATAAGTGCAATACAATGATCTCCTAGAACGCGTGCGTGTCCACCGGCGTCCGACAAGACCTAAGCTAATCGGCATCACCAGCACCCTCAGACGTCCTTGAGCCAAGGAGGAGTTGTGTCGAGTGCGTGTTGCGCTGCGCACCTCCACAACACGATCAGTTCGCAATCAGTTGTGCGGGCGGCAGCCGGTCCAGGACCGTGGCCGCCGACGGAGGGCGGGAGCAGGGCTCGACGGGGTACCCCCGAAAGTAGGTCCGTCATTCTTTGACTTGTTTTTACTAGAGAAAACCTGGTGTTATGGCTTTGATCACATTGTTTTTAGCGGGTAGTATTTGAAGCTTCCGAATTGGTTTCTGCCTAAAATACCGCGACAGAACCCCCGCCTCTTGAAAAGTAGTCGGCAAAATCCAGGCGCATGAGAGCTCCTGCCCTTCGCCCTGGAGTTATTAGTTCGAGTTTCACATTCAGACTATCATACGCCCAGGCCGTATTTTGGCACCAGGGGAAACAAGCTGGAAAAAGACAAGTATTTTTTTCGAGCTAGGTAGCCTTCTTTTGCTGAGTGGTATAAATGGGTCGAAAAGATCGCATTGTGCACTAGCAGGAACAGATGTAGGCATCTATCTAGTATATCAATCACTTATTTATTTCCAAAATGTGTTGTGTAAATTACGGGAGGGCAAATACTTCTATTTCCGCCCCTCCGCCCTGCCTGGCGCCGCGGTTGTGTGGTAAAGGGGCCTCCAAGTAAATAACTTTGTAGATCCCGTAAGCGAATAGGATATTAGGAATACGGTAATAAAGGCCCAACGCGGCCAAACTGGTCGACCTTTTCCTTCATAATTGTTGCAAATAGCCCCTGGATTGTTGGCATTTTGTGCCTCGCGGGGTAGTCCCCCTCTTCAATGACGTCACACTGTCGTGCGGTTCCTGGCAGGAGGCTCCTGTAAAGCCCACAGCCCTCAGCACTGGCGACAACCAGCCGCCACCGAAGAATGCTGGTAGCACAACCGCTCTTAAGCGTACTTTTCTTACTATCCCATACGTTTCACGTGTTAAAGGCCTGCTTTTGGCAAAGCTGTAAACCAAGTTCGATCAGGCCAATTTCGATGAACTTGGCACCGAACGAAGGATTGTTCAATTGTCTGGAGCCGATCTATTTACCTTTTTTCTCTAGAAAAGCTAAACTCTCCGTGCGCAAGGTCAAAAGGTTGTCATACACGATGCGCAGTGAATTTTCTGACTTTCAGACATGTGCAGTGGCCTCAGTATCTCAATCGGTGGCTTGTCAGATCTATAACAGAAAGGCTGCATGTTTGAGGCTTGGGCGTTTTATAATTTTTTTACCAGCTCCTTACCTTACCTTACCTTGTCGTGATCGGGAATTATAAAAGGCCACTAGGCCTGTAGGTCCGGGCTCGTCAGGCTCCTAGTCCGGTAACCAAGCAGTCTCAAATTATGGGTAGATTCAGTGTGGGATGTCATACATGATGTCAGCCCAGTGCAACTCCAGCCTAGACTTGAACTGTTCAACTGAGGTTGATGACACGACCGGGTGAGGAAGGGCGTTCCAATCGTTGACGACCCGCGTGCTGAACGAGTTACGACGGACGGGAGTCCCAGGTCGAGGTTTTCTCAGCTTCCATTGGCGTCTTCTTGTCACTTCGGAGTTGTGCCTTGTCAGGAACTTCTCTTCCGACAGTGACATGCCTCCGTGAAACAGCTGGTACACTGTTATCATGTCTCCCCTGCGACGACGATAGTACAGCGAGAGCAACTGGAGGAGTCTGAGCCTCTCAGGGTATGACTGGTGCCTCATTTCATAGACAAGACGGGTAGCTCGTCGCTGAACCCGCTCCAGCCGCTTCTGGTCCAGTTTGCCGAACGGGCCCCAGATGACGTGGTCATACTCCAAGTACGGACGTACTTAGCTCTTAAAGAGGAGTGGCAGCGTGCGAACACCAATGTTAGCAAAAGATCGCTTCACGACCACCAGCATCTATTTGGCCTTGGAGATTGTCTCCGTCGTCTGCACGTGGGACTTGAGCATATGATCCACGAAGATCCCGAAGTACTCCTCGGCGGACTTGACCGCGATTTCGGCGCCGTTCAAGAAGTAAGTCAGCCTCGGGTTGCAGTTCCCGATATGCGATATGCTGAATTGTTTTCTATCAGCCATTACGTGCTGTCAGTGTAATGCTGTTTACAACTGCCTAAGAGTTTTTTTTTTGCAAAACTTCTGGGCATACCATTTTTTATGTTTCAATTACATTTACTATATTAGTTCCTGCGCCACACCACCCTCAGCTACCGACAACCAAATGTTTAGTATAGACTAGATATTTAACCTACATCCCGCAAGGTGGCGCATTTATTCCTGTAGACAGAGAAATGTCATTACTGACAAAAATGGGCCGCAAAGCTTTACATCAGAGAAGTTTTCTTACTTTGCTACCAGCACCTCCGCCGTAAACACGAAATCGGCGCGTTCAATATAAACATTTTGAACACAGAAGTAGCATGCGTGAAAAAGTAGGTGCTATCGAGGGGCGGCGCAGCAAAGGCTAGGGGGTGGGCCGTTGCCTCCCATACCAGCAGGCAGGCGGGCAAGAGCATGTTTTGCCTGCTTTTTTGACAGGGCTATATTTCTCAACTAAAGGTATTCTAGTCGTCTAGAGTACCAATATTCAGATCCAGGAGGCTCCCCCTCCCCCATAACTGAATTAAAGAGTAATCAATCGGGCTCAGAACACTCTTTGTTGCATCAAAAGGTCCGTCTTTTGTGTCCTGAGGTCATGTTAAGCTATAGGTAGCCAGTGCTCTAAATCAGGGGCTTAATGCTACGTTTAAGTGGTCCCTTTGCTGGTTCGGGAGGCTTCCGTTGCACACTATGAGGTCCGCGTTTTGGTTTAGGGGCACCCTTTATATTCAGGATTTCTTTCATTTCTGGAAGAGGAGGCCCCTTTCATGCATGATATGGCCGCTATTCCGGAGCAGAATGCCCTGTTTTCGATAACAAGGCCCCTTGCCTAGATTTGGAGGGCCCTTTGGAAGTCGTTCACATCACGTTTTGGATGGGGAGACCCTTTCTGCAATAGGAGACCCTGTTCCAGGTCAGTTAGACCCTTTGCTGAATAATTTGGAGTTCATTCATCCCGTTTTTTTTTGTTAACCGCCAACATTCAGTTCCTTAGACGTGGTGCATTTAATAGTAAGATTAGGAGGCGCATGCCCTAAGTGCCCCTGTCCCTTCAATGTGACACAGTATAGAAGGTCTCCCGTGAGAAGAGCCCATTTTGTTTAGGAGGTCCTGTAAAATCTTGCCCTCCAACTCAAAATCTGTGACGTCACGCGTTGTCTTGCCTACATGTCGTCAAAACGAAACAGGACCGGAGCAAGTCAGGGAGCCGTAAAATACATAACGCTAATTGACATTATGAGTTCACATTTCTAATGAGGAGTTAACGGCCT
The DNA here is from genome assembly GCF_011947565.3 of Pollicipes pollicipes. Lineage (NCBI taxonomy): Eukaryota > Metazoa > Arthropoda > Thecostraca > Pollicipedomorpha > Pollicipedidae > Pollicipes > Pollicipes pollicipes. The sequence continues at coordinate 50,845,088 of NW_023596576.1, forward strand.
TCAGTATGCCAATTTACGAAGGACACTGTTCACACAGGAAAGACAGTGTTAATAACCTTATTCCTCAGAGAAAAGTTATGAATTTTGGAAAAGTAGCGGAACACGTCGGAAAAGTAGCGAAAAGGCATGTATTACTTCCATATTGGTGAGCAGGAAATCAAATGAGATTTCTCCCGTAGGGTCGGCTTCTTCAAATAGAAATTCTGAGCTATTTGAAAGGATTTCCAGAAAACCTTTTATTGGTCAAATGCACGTCGAATGTAACAAATATGGAAAAAGAACAAAAAGATTGAATACTTCCTGTAAAGGGAATGTTCCACATTTCAATATGCCGGAGTGAGCATCAGACGTGATGTAATAAGCTCACTTACTGGAAAAAACTGCTCTAGACAATGCAATGTCTTTGTCAAGTAAATATGTCCATCAATATATCTTTGGTTTGATAAGGTCATCGTGCGTTGCACAACATTCATTGAGAGCCAAATGACGACCGTTTTATCTGGAAATTGTCCTCATGATCGCCAGATATGGATGACTCGACAATAATATTTCTATTAGCCTTGAACGTCGCGTACCTAATGGAATGGTAGGATTTGAGTACCTTTATTATGGCGTCATGGATGCCTCGGTGGCCTTGATATAGCCTCCTTTGATATTGATATAGCGTTTTTTCTCCAAACAGTCCTGTGATCCCCAACTCTCCGCGACTCCGATGCATCCTCATTCCAATATGCCCCCATCACCTATCGCCCAGCGTTTGCGCAGTCGCCTTCACATCATTCTAAACCTAACCCGGTACCCAATATATTGCCTCTTTCCTTTCAGGCCACATGGAAAACCAGTTTAAATTTGCATATGCATACTGCTGGGGTGCAGCGGATGACGCCCAACAGGCGACACATGTCGGACCAGGCTTGGAGCATGCCTAAGATATAGCGGAGAGTATGATGATGTTTGGTCTGGAGCTCGAAGCGCACGCGTGGTTTTCATGAGGGAACATAATATCGAGAAGGCCCGCATGATGGACATCACCCTCCAGTGCTGCGTACCTCCGGTTCGACCTCTGTCATGTTTTCAGCTGCCCTGGTTCTCGAGGTCCTTTGCCGTTTTTCACAGTCGAGGAAAGCAAATCCAGCCGCGGATCGAGCTTAAGCACCAGGCCCCGGTATGTGTAAAGGATGGAGGAGATGCATTTGGGATTGGACTATCCCATAGTCTCGGGGCGTTGTGCCCGCATTCCTGCCAGCAGACCCAATCCTGACATTAGTTGAATGACGTTGTAGCAATGATCGTTTCGGTTGCGTGCATGATATTGAAAGCTACGCTGATGAAAGAGGGTTTCGGTGATGCGCCGGTTCCTGATGGCGCTGCTGGGTGTGGACTTTATTGCCATTTTCTGTCATATACCATCGTGCAACGCTGCTAACACAAATCCGGACGGGGATAAAAATTATTTTTTGCCACCCCTGCACCGCACTTGTACCCCCCGCATCGTTACCCTCTGCTCTTCCAGCTCATCTCAAGAGCTCTTACGACTACCCCCAGGGGCGTCACTCTATACACTTTCGGAGGGGGTCCTGAGCCCCCCCCCCCCAACGCTGACTTAAGTCCCCTAATGCTCTTCTGAGCCCCTCAATGCATATGAGCAAAGAGGAAATACTGGGCAAAATAAATACAGAGCAATTATGTTAACGTTTAGTATGCTGGTAGAAGGTACCCAAATGCATCACTTTTGGCATCATGTATATTTTGTACCAACTGGTATCCTGTAGTTACCGAGTGCTGTCATGCTAGCTCCTTCATATGTTAAGCCAGTCTGCAAATGTTTTACAGTTTTTTCAATAGTGCCTGGAGCGGGATGAAGAACAACTAACTGCCATGTGTGGCAGCTCTAATAGTACAGGGCTGTCCTAATAAAAGCTAACTCATGTTTTCGCCCAACAGTGGCAAGTATCTTTGCAGCATAATCATGGATGGGATTATACAACACGATCAGCAATAGCGGTAGCTATTAATGATCCCTTAATATAAGATGTACTTAAATGCTTTCCCGTAAATTGCAAAGCATTCAAAGTTTTAGTTAAAAAAGGCAGCTCTCATTAACTTGAAATGGGAATCAATTCTTCCGAGAACAATAATTTTGAAAATACGAAAAATGAAAAGCCTTGATTTTGATAGCGGGCAAACAAATTCAAGTGACCGAAATCCAGGGAAAAATCAGGTTTTAGGGTGCGGTTGACCTTTTCAGCTAAGCCCCCCTCCCCCACCGCTTTCAGACAGTGAAACCTTCGACTACGCTGCTACCCCGTCGCGCACGCGCCGCGGCGCATATTGTTAATTTCGCATTTCGCGGACTTCACCAGCGCAGCAAGACAACCCTCTTATTTGGTAGCTGTGCAGCAAATTCTCTACGACTGGCGTTTTACTATTTACAGGAATATATGCAATCTAGGATGTTTCTATACCGCACTTGCTTGTACTGAACTTCGTTCCACACGTCATCTGGGTGGCAAGCTCATGGGATTTGTTGAACCAGGGCCTTGATAGGGTCAGCCTTGGTCGGGGCGGTTTGTTTTGCGGCACGTGCGAAGGGGTATCGTAAACATTCCAATAGCACGGCAAGTGAGTCCTCAAGGCAAAGCTATGGTCGAATATGGCTTTCAGGTCAAATTAAACCATAAATTTCCGGAAAGCTGGGATGCCAACATTCGCCCCCGATTGCATCAAGTATGGGGTTTTCTGGTTCTTGGTCTCAGGTAAGACAGTCTTGGTTCGTTTAATGATACATGTAGCGCAAATTTTATGCACTTTTACCTACAGCATGCAACAAGCTGGATAATGCAAGTAGATGGACAGACTGCCGTAAGTAACCAGATGGGTGGTAGAAGCTAACAGTCACGGAAATGCCTGGATCCTTGGTACCAAAGCTGTTGCTTCATGACAGCTGATGGCATTGTCTCAGCTGCAGCCCCTGTGAAGTACTTTCATATTGGGGTTTGTTTTATATGTTTCTGTAGGCCCAATCTTGACAAGAACAAACATAGAATCAAGAAGCTGAAGTTGTGTACAATGAAATGGTCTTTAACCTTACCAATGTCGATCTTCATGTTTGTTATTGTAATTTGTGTAATTGTGTGGGAGATAAAGTGTATCAATGAGAAAGAAACTTTGGTAATGTGACTCGCATATCCATTATGTACCACATCTAGCACTGCAAAACTAAATTTTCCCCTTACAGGAAAGCTGTTTGATATGAGGGGCCTGTTCTCTTGCTGTTGATCATAATGATTGTTGTGTGTGTGTATTCAGTGAATTCATGTTAGTACAACTCAGTTCTTTAAAATAAGGTGCTTTGAATGCAACTTTCAGGTCATTCTGCAAATTTCTGCAAAGTTCCATGCAGAATTTACCATAATTCCTGCAAGTAACTCAAGCTTGCTGTCATACAATGCTTTCAAATAAGTTGCACTTGCATGTGTAGTGTAATGGTTTGGCAGACATTCTTAGATGTGTTCTCTGTAATCAGATTATCACTTTTATCCACAGATACCTGGTGTGGTATGTTGGAATGTGGTTCCATGGAAAGAAGCCCTTTATAGACCAACTTCATCCTGTCACTGGAAAACAGATATATGGTATGTGAAAGAAGTATATTATATGCTTATCAGGTAAACTTTATTTGGCTGTATGTCCAAAGTGCCATAAACAGGATGTTGCTTATGCATTGCTTACTGTTACATCCCACCTTTGAAAAGACTATGACCCGGGATTGAGAAGGCATGTCTTGCATGCACTCTATCCTGCCAATCCTCTCACCAAACATCTGGACTGTCAAACATCTGCTGAGGGTTGCTATGGTTGTAAAGAAGGCTCACTTATAAACATAAGGGTTTGTGAATAGATGTGTTGGCCTGGGTCCCATGTTCCACTGTCCCCACCTCCTCTAGAGCTCAACTGCTCCATCTATGCTTTCAGGCATGCCCCAGTGCAGGATCCAGAGTTCAGCCACTCTGTGTGTGCCTCCAGACATGGCCCTGTGCAGGATCTAGAGCTCAGCTACTCTGTCTATGCCCTCAGGCGTACCCCTGGGCGGGATCGGCTCGGGCACGATGGGCCGCGGTTTCCGCGGCGAGTTCACCCGGTTCCAGATGCGGCCGGGCCTGTACGACTACGGCACGGCCGACGCCGACCAGTTCATCGTCAGCGTGGCTGGCCGGGCCGGCGGCCGCGCGCGCTACCAGCAGGTGCTGAGCGCGTGCGACGCGCCGGCCGACCGGCTGTCGGCCTGGCGCTGGGCGTTCCCCGGAGACCTGGCCTCGTACCGCGGCCTGTATCCGCGCTCCTGGACCGTCTTCACGCTGCCCGGCGAGGACCTGCAGCTGACGGTGCGGCAAGTCTCGCCCGTCATACCGCACAACTACAAGGTGATAGGTGACGGCCTGCGCCACCGCAGAGGCGGCGGTGCCCGGCGCAATGCAACGCTGCCGAAGGTGCAGGGCACAGACATGCTGTGGCATTGCCAGGCACCGTAAGGCGTGCCGCACGACCACAACGTATGGGCGCGCTGCAAGCTTTGTCACAAATATGTGGGTTGGGGGAGTGTTAATGTTTTGCGTCCTTGTTTTTCACGCTACGCTTTGGACGGAATATTGGCTTTCTGAGATGTGGGGTGGATTTAGCTTTGTCCCAATTAACAACTTAATCCCCCATGATTGCGGACATGTATTATGCCATCGGTTCCCCTCTGATGATTCTATATGTAGCATGCAACAACTGTTTGGTCTACGCGCTGCTTTTGAAAACTGCCTACGTGGAACGCGCGCTCATGGCATTGTTCCTTACATCCATGGCGAACCGCCCGCCGGAGCCATAGTGCACCACTTCTGCCGGGGCTGGTCAGCCAGTGGTGGCATCGCTGGCCCGGCCATGCCCTGGCCCTGTGTCAGTCGTCACGAGCAGCGCCGTTGCAGGACACGTCTCTACCGTGTAGTGTGTTCGTCTGGGACATCGAGAATACAGGCGACGAACAGAAGGACGTCAGCGTCACCTTCACGTTCGAGAACGGGACAGGGTGCAAGAACTCCAGTACGTCTGCAAGCTACAGGGATAGGGGAACGGAAACGCTCCAGCTGGTCCGTTTGCGGTCGGTCGTGTTGGTGAAGCTGATGTTTGCTATATGAAGGGTTAGGGTAAATTTACCAGTCTGCTTCACAGATACCAAGTTTGTGTTGTGGATGCGCTGATGCGACGATGCTGCGGGGAGTCCGACTTAGAAAGAGAGCTCAAGTTAGGCGAAATGTCCTTGATAAGCGCGAACAGTGGTGTTTTCATGGGCTGACTGTTGGTGCCAACGCCTTATCATATACATATCTTAAGATACATTTTTATATTCGACGAGACTGACAACTTCGACTAAAAAGCGCGTCACCTGTCCGTGCGTTGTCGTGACGCCGGGCGTCGACTGCAGGTGCGGAGTGCAGCGTCGCGCCGTTCGGTTCGGAGCAGCACTCGGCCGGCGGCGTCTGCGGCATGGCCATCGACCAGGAGATCGCCGGCGTCCCGTGTCGGTACGCGCTGGCCGCCCGGCTCAAGGTAACCGAACGGCGCTGCCGCACGCGCACCGCGCGGCAGCCGGCTGGCGCGGGCGGGCGGGTGGGCGACGACGACCCACGCACAGCCAGTGTGTTGAGGATCTCGCCCTTTGATGCTGGAGCTTGGCGCTCTCCGTGTTTCATTTCGGGATGTGTGCAGTGTGTTTGTGTGTGACGCTTGTGCTGAGCGCGATGCGGCATGGGCAGTTGCGCCGTTTGCTGCCCCCCACGGTGTCCACGTTCAACCTGCATCTGGTTGTGACGTCTTTCAGGATGACGTGGCCGTCAGCAGAGGGTCGTTTGACCCGACGGGAAATGGGCTTGACCTTTGGAATGAGCTGGCTCAGACCGGGAGTCTGACCTTACAGACGGACAAAGCGCACGGGCCAGGTATGGGCAGATTCTTTGGAGAGGGCAAGACTGGTGAAGTCAAACGAAAGCCAGTGGTGATTTGATGTGTCCGATTCAGGTTGTCATTTTTCGTGCACATGTGCGTTACATGCACGTCCAGTCAGCCGACGAATGTCAGGCCTAAAGCGGAAGATGAACGGTGGCAGCTGTAGAAAAAATGGGTGCGAGGATCGACGCTCGTACAAAACGTTTAACCGACGTCGAGAGCGCGGGTCATTGGTATGTTAAGCAAAGTGTTATCAAATATTTGAAAAGCTGGTTTGCTGATTTAGCGGTCACTTAAAACCTGGACACACTTTGATCGTCGTTTGGCTTCCCAGCGCATTGGTCGAACTCATTTGTGGACCAAACGACTGCGAGCTTGCTTTTCAGTCAATCCTTTTCATATTTTGTCGACTTTGCCTCTCCATCCTGTTCATGGGAGCTTGTTTATGGGGGGTGACCTGACCTGGTGGGCATCGACTTGTGAGATATAAACCCGATATACGACCAACCTGTCGTGAAAGCTCGCCGAAATCTGTTCTCGGACGGCGGCGGTGTACTGACTGTGGGCGGCCGGCGGGCCGGTGCTGCGCGTGCGCAGATGTGGGCGTGGCGGTGAGCGCTCGAGTAACGGTGCCGGCCGGCGAACGCCGCTCTCTGGAGATGAGTCTAGTGTGGCACATGCCCGAGGTCCACTTCCTGGGAGGGGAACGCCGCGTCAGCAGGTACGCCACATCCGCGCCCAGCGCCGTCCTCTGCTGAGTTACCCGATAGTCTTACTGGTTGTGTTTGGTGCATATGCGTTTTCGTGCGGTGTGAAATGTGGCGCCGGTACTGCCTCGCGAGGCTGGCAAAGTCGTGTGCGCTTTGGCTGGTTCCGAGGAGCCCGTAGACTGGGCGAGTGTAAAGCGACGAACGTTGTTTGTTCAGCTGACGGGGCCGGACTCAAATCGCTGTGTACGAAAACCTGAAATAGGATCACTGCAGCCAGACATTTAGTCGGATACTTTTGGATAGTACTTCAGTGTATGGCGATTGAGTCCCGAAGCCCAGTTTATGTTGCATTCAGGTACAATTTCACTGGACGCCGACGCTCTAAGTCCCTCGACAATGGCGGAACGTTTCACTATCGAAGCGTGTGATAGTCCCCACATGTGGATGTCCTCGCGCCCGTACCATTCCGCTCAGGTCGTGTTCGAGCTGCTGCTGTGGGGCCGGCCGGGGCGCCGCGAGTGACGCGCCCCCGGCCGCCAGGTACTACACCAAGTGGTTCGAGACGGGCCGGCAGGGCGCCGACCAGCTCAGCCGGTACGCGTTGGACTGCTTCTCGAGCTGGGAGAGCGACATCGAGGCCTGGCAGCGGCCCGTGTTGACCGACCCGTGAGTCCGCGCTCCGCCGCCGCATTCTCTGCGCTAGGGGGAGGTGCACGGGTGGGGTGTGCTGTCCTGACATGCGGTAGTCGGTGGGGGGGGGGGGGGGGGGGGAGGAGGGGGAGGAAACACATCGCCAAATGGTCAGTCGAGCTGATTGGTCAATCAGATTGTTGGCGTTTCGCTCTGCGGCCGTGATGAAGGGAGAAGCCTCAGACGAGTCGACCGCCAACGGGTTCGGACCTCTTTCAGCGCACTCATGCATTATGGGTCATAAGAACGTGCGTCAGCCCAACGCGTGTTCGCAGAGATCTGCCCGACTGGTACAAGTCGGCCATCTTCAACGAGCTGTACTACATATCAGACGGCGGCAGTCTGTGGATCCGGATGCCCGGGGAGGATCAGCTGCCTGAGACGGACCCCAGGTAACCAGACAGTGCTCGGGGGGGATCGGCTGCCTGGGACGGACCCCAGGTAACCAGACAGTGCCTGGGGAGGATCAGCTGCCTGAGACGGACCCCAGGTAACCAGACAGTGCCCGGGGAGGATCGGCTGCCTGAGACGGACCCCAGGTAACCAGACAGTGCCTGGGGAGGATCAGCTGCCTGAGACGGACCCCAGGTAACCAGACAGTGTCTGTGGAGGGTCAGCTGCCTGGGACGGACCCCAGGTAACCAGACAGTGCCTGGGGAGGATCGGCTGCCTGAGAAGGGACCCAGGCAACCAGACAGCGCCCGGGTAGGATCAGCTGCCTGAGACGGATCCTGGGTAACCAGACAGTGCCTGGGGAGGATCGGCTGCCTGAGAAGGGACCCAGGTAACCAGACAGCGCCCGGGTAGGATCAGCTGCCTGAGACGGATCCTGGGTAGCCGGACAGCGTGGGCGGTAGCGTTGTCTGGTTACCTGGGCCGCAGCGGCGTTGTCAGGTGACCAGTGGACCGAGACGGACCCCGTTTGACCAGACAGTGCGCTCCGTACCTGAGTAGGACGCCTGGCGGAGTTGAGCTAACTCGTCGTCTGTTGCGACGGCTGAGTGCGTGACAGATGCAGCTGAATGACATGATATCTGTACTAGTGGGTCGTCGGATAGAGCCTGTGCAATCGCGTTTCTCCCATGTTTCCACGTAACGGCTGTGCGCGCCACGGGCGCGGTCGCAGGCGGGAGTACGGCCGGTTCGGGTACCTCGAGTCGCACGAGTACATCATGTACAACACGTACGACGTGCATTTCTACTCGTCGGCGGCGCTGGTCCAGCTCTGGCCGCAGCTGCAACTCTCCCTGCAGTACGACATGGCCGAGTTTGTGGCGCAGGTGAGACGAACGCTGCACCTCGGCGCCGGCCGGCCGGAGTCTGGCCTGTGGAATGTGACGATAGACGAGTTCGCTGTTGCTGCTGGTGTTCAATGGCCATGACTGAGAGCGTTACTCTTTGCCCTGTATTCGTTAATGCTTGGAACTGATGGAAATATATGTGTGATCTTCGACAGTACTGTGACACTTCACCAGCTGATAAGATACTAGGCCAATGCTCTCTTTTTGGGCAGAAGAATGCTGGAGGGTTTTCTTGCCAGTCACGGGAAATGCTCGAGTTGGTATCTCGAAAGATACCTAGTGACGTGACATTGACGGCGGCCATAGTCTTCGCCTGGCGACCATCACCGCCTTCAGCCAACCTTGTCATCCGGCTGTGAAGCGTGCTGTGCGCGGGCGGCGGGGTACCTGACGCCGGCCACCGGCCGCTCTCCCCTCCCAGGAGGACCCGGAGACCCGCACCATGCTCTACAGCGGCCAGACGGCGCCCCGGAAGAGGGCCAACACAGTGCCGCACGACGTCGGCAACCCGGGCATGCCGGGTACGCCCTGTCGGCCGACGAGCGCCGTCGGGTGCTGGAGCTGGCGCTGGTGCTGCGGCGCTGTGTGGCGAGGCACAGGGCCGGTCCGCGGTGGGAGCGGTCATCCCTGACAGCGATATGGGCCACCGCTGGGCCACAGTATCCTCCGTGGAGGTCGCTTCTGTACCAACAACGTAGAATTGGCTTATGTTTTCTGTGTGTATCTCTTCGGGATGTGGGAACATGGAAATCGTTTTCATTCGCTCGTTATCGTTTGCATGCCTGGTGATCTACCTCGAGCTTAAGCCTCATGTGCGATGCAGGTGAGATGCCGTTCTGCAATATCAACAGCTACCAGATTCATGACGTGTCGGCGTGGAAGGACCTGAACCTCAAGTTTGTCCTGCAGGTCAGCAAGTATGATTTAAATGTCAATTAAGTGCTAGTGTGTTGGGGCGCACCGGCTGCCAATATCATTTCGCGTCAATTGTTATGAGAGTGGCGTTACAGCTCATTTTGTTATGCGTGATGTGAACCCTACTGATTCAGTTCGATGCGTCTCCATGGCAACTGCTTCTCATGACCCAGGGCCGTGGTTAAACTGTCGGAAGACTAAGTACTCATCCAGCTCGTCGCTCACGTCGCTAGCTGAATGTGGCGCTCGTACACGCTGAAGAGACCGACCGCTGGCACGCTGAAGGGACTGAACGGTCGTGCTTCGGCACTCTGCAGCGGGCGCCGCGCTTCGTGTGTGCTCGAATCACTGGTGCAGCTGGGCGTGGGGGGGGGGGGGGGGGGGGAGGCGGCGACGGCCCGAAGCCGGAGCGGAGCCCAGCCAGCGGAGCCCGGCCAGCGGCGGGGCTGGCTGAGCCGTACCGGACCGGCTGGTGTGCGCCCAGGTGTACCGCGATCTGCGGGTGACGGGCGACCGACGCTACCTGCGGCACATGTGGCCCACCTGCTGCGCCGTCATGAACGTGGCGCGGGCCTGGGACACGGACGGCGACGGCATGATCGAGAACTCGGGAATGCCCGACCAGACGTACGACACGTGGGTCATGGAGGGTGTCAGGTGAGCACAGGCACGTGACACGTGGTCCATCAAATATGCGAAACGTAGCTCAGAACAGACGTATGAAATGTGGAAAAAAGTTAACTCGAGAGGTACGCTTTGACGGCCGGCCTCTTCAGAAGGATTCTATCCAAGTGGTTACTGATTGCAGAACCACAGAGTTTTCAGCTAGCAGAATTCCAGTTCTCTGAGCATCATGTTGTAGTGATTGTTTAGATAAGTGATCATACCACAGCTGGGTGTGCCGACGGTGGCGGCTGACTGTGTCGGCTGCTGCAGCGCCTACTGTGGCGGTCTCTGGATCGCCGCCCTCTACACCATGAGGGAGATGGCGCGCGAGCAGGCGCTAGCCGAGCAGGTCGACCTGTACGACGCCATGCTCACCAAGGCGCAGAAGGTGTACATCGATAAGCTCTGGACCGGTCAGTGCCCGGCCAGGCGCCGGTAGTGGCTGTGCGGCCCGCAAGCGAACCTCGCCGGCGCGTGCGTCTCGTGACGGATGTGGGGCTTCCTGACGAACGTGGCATGACGTTTGGGATGACTGCTTTTTGCATGAAACGGAGCACTGGCTGTTCGTCTGTATTATGGGCGTAAGGCTGTGGGCAATTTAGACACCCTGCGTGTTCTGCCTCGTCATAGACGCTAGAAGTACCCAGCAGTGTGTATGCTCCCTAAAGTTTTAACGACAGTCGACACGTCATCAGTATGACGTCCGCTGAGGTAGTGGTGTTGTTGGCTTTCGCCTGATAATGAATAATTTCGTCCGATAATTTTGGGCTCTTGTCTGGTGTTGGTTGCTGTTACTCTCAAACTCTTTGTAAGCAAGTGTTCGATACTGCAGGATGAGGCACCACCGCTGGATGCATTTCCGTTGCGTGTCGCGCCATTCCTCGCCATAATAGCAGTGTTGGTGTAAATGCCTCGTAACTGTCGCGTCTCGGGCCAGAGGCGAGCCCGGCGTCGTCCTGCTGGTCCGACGTCGCCATGATGTGCCGGTGTCGCCGCCGCCTGCGCCGGTACTGAGCTGTGGCCGTGCGCCCGGTGTCGGCAGGCTCGTACTACCGGTTCGACTCGTCGGCCAGCGGACACGCCCAGTGCATCATGGCAGACCAGCTGTGCGGCCACTGGTACCTGAGGTCCTCTGACGTCACAGAGCCGGTCAGTGGGGGCCTCGGACGTCACAGACCCGGTCAGTAGGGTCCTCGGGCGAGACAGACCCGGTCATTGGGGTCCTCTGACGTCACAGAGCCGGTCAGTGGGGGCCTCAGACGTCACAGAGCCTGTCAGTGTTTGCCTCGGACGTCACAGAGCCTGTCAGTGTTTGCCTCGGACGTCACTGACCCGGTCAGTGGGGGCCTCAGACGTCACAGAGCCTGTCAGTGTTTGCCTCGGACGTCACTGACCCGGTCAGTGGGGTCCTCGGACGTCACAGAGCCTGTCAGTTTGCCTCGGACGTCACTGACCCGGTCAGTGGGGTCCTCGGACGTCACAGAGCCTGTCAGTGTTTGCCTCGGACGTCACTGACCCGGTCAGTGGGGGCCTCGGACGTCACAGAGCCGGTCAGTGGGGTCCTCGGACGTCACAGAGTCGGTCAGTGGGGTCCTCGGCGTCACAGAGCCGGTCAGTGGGGTCCTCGGACGTCACAGACCCGGTCAGTGGGGTCCTCTGAGGTCACAGAGCCTGTCAGTGTTTGCCTCGGACGTCACAGACCTGTCAGTGTTTGCCTCGGACGTCACAGAGCCTGTCAGTGTGCCTCGGACGTCACAGAGCCTGTCAGTGTTTGCCTCGGACGTCACTGATCCGGTCAGTGGGGTCCTCGGACGTCACAGACCCGGTCAGTGGGGTCCTCGGACGTCACAGAGCCGGCCAGTGGGGTCCTCGGACGTCACAGAGCCGGTCAGTGGGGTCCTCGGACGTCACAGACCCGGTCAGTGGGGTCCTCGGACGTCACAGACCCGGTCAGTGGGGCCTCGGACGTCACAGACCCGGTCAGTGGGGTCCTCGGACGTCGCAGAGCCGGTCATTGGGGGCCCGGACGTCACAGAGCCGGTCAGTGGGGTCCTCGGACGTCACAGAGCCGGTCAGTGGGGTCCTCTGACGTCACAGAGCCGGTCAGTGGGGTCCTCTGACGTCACAGAGCCTGTCAGTGTTTGCCTCGGATGTCACAGACCTGGTCAGTGTTTGCCTCGGACGTCACAGACCCGGTTAGTGGGGTCCTCGGACGTCACGGAGCCGGTCAGTGGGGTCCCGGGCTGAATTTCCCTGTTCTTTTTTGGGTGGAGTCTCCAACCTCCCTCCCACAAATTAGGGCAGAAAGTGGGCCTAATGTCGGGGAGCAACTCGCGCATTGGCGTTTTTCGGGGTAGATTTCCGCACTTGTGTAACTTGTTGCCAGCAGATATACTTCCTGGTTTGAAATCGCCACGTCTTGCTTGACTAGCAACCATTCAGTTATCAGTGCTATGTGTGAATCAACGCACTGGCGTTAGGTGTTCATGTCTCACATGTTTATTAGCGGCTTGCTGTCGCCGGTCGACCGTCACGCCTCCGGCAATGCCAGTGACAACCCCCTCCCCCTCACCGACCCTGACCTGACCTGACCTGACATGGCCTGACCTGACCTGACCTGACCTGACCTGACCTGACCTGACCATGACCCCACCGGCTCAGGTGTTCAGCCACGTGGAGACGGCGCTGCGCACGGTGTACGAACACAACGTGCTGCTGTTCCGCGATGGCCGCCAAGGCGCCGTCAATGGCATGATGCCCGACGGCCAGGTCAACGAGCACACCATGCAGAGCGAGGAGACGTGGACCGGCGTCACGTACGCCCTGGCCGCCGCCATGCTGCACGAGGTACGCCTCGGGTGGGGTCGGTCCGGCTGGGGGGGGGGGGGGGGGGGGGTGCGTTAGTGTGTTCGTTGGCTGATGGTTAACTGCCAAGCAAAGGTTGAATATCCGACTTTGCTGAAGCGCTACTTGTCGCATGCGGAGTGGGTGGAACGGCGTAAAACATGGACTGGACGACCTGTACCCCGGTGTCAGGATACGCCCGGCGACGAACTCTGAACTGAGCGGCTTGTGCTGTGGTGCAGCCTTGCAGTGGGTTTCCTCAATGTGTAAATGTTGGAAACTCCCAGAACTGCGCCGTGCTTTCATCCGAGCACTATACAATGTGATGTCCTGTAAGTGACAAGCTGAGCGTGGATGTGGAGACATCTATGGACCGCGCTGTGTCACAGAAGCAGTCATAGGCTGCGAACCTTTCGCGGTGGGTGTTTCGCTTTCGTCGTTAATGGAGAAAGGTGGCGTGCATCGCTGCTCCGTTTTCTCCCATTTTGACGCGTCTTCCTATGACTATCTCTATATGACGCCAGGCCACAGAGGCCCCAGTGCGACGCCATCTCCTCCGCCGCCGGGGGGGGGGGGGGGGGAGGGGAGCTGCCATCACCACCCTTCACCGATGTCGTCTCCATCCGGCCGCCTGGTCGCCGCCGACACCGCCCGTGTCTCCGCCGCAGGGCATGGTCGAGGAGGGGTTCCGCACGGCCGAAGGCATCTACCGCACCGTGTATGAGCGGATCGGCCAGGGCTTCGAGACGCCCGAGGCACTCTACCCGGAGAAGCACTACCGCGCCGTCGGGTACATGCGCCCGCTCAGCATCTGGGCCATGCAGCACGCCTGGGAACAGCGGCGCCGGGCCGCTGGTGACGCCGTCTAGCGGCGACACGGGGAACTAGCACCTGCTTTCGGCACCGCTGCGTGGCGCGCCGGACGCCGGGAGTCGTGTGGGGTTTAGAGTGTGAGTATGTGTGTGAGACTGGCTAGACAGCGTATAATCCGTGCGTCCCGTGTCTTAAGTTTGGCTAAATGATTATATATCTGCTAGTCAAACTTTGCTGATCGCGTGCTTGATATTAACGCCGCAATCCGTCTGTGATTACTGGCCATGTCAGCATGGCGCGTCGGATGTAAATAGTTGCAAGTGTAAGGCTTTCGCCAATCACTCTCAACATCTGATGAACATAGCGTTTTGTCTCAGCTTGATTACAACTCATTTATTGTCCTCGATACTGAGCATGATTTGGCTACGCTGGATGGAAATGGTCGTAGTGAGAAGCTGATCACACTGGCGCCGTGCAGCTGACCACGTTGCAGCATCTGTGGTGCACTTCTCAGGGCTGGTGTTGGACCACTGTCTTGGTGGCCTTGATAGTTTTGCAACGCATTATAGTGCTGTGGCCGGTGACAACTGACCGTCGTGGGACTACTCCGTGATGAGCATTCTAGCACTGCTGTAGTGTCATCAGCATTGAAACTGGCTTGTTCCGGGCGGCGACCCCAACATGCAGGACCACTGAACACATGCAATAACAGTTGTACATTATCAAGGTCAGTGATCAACATGCAAAAGGTGAAGGTCCAAAAACAAAACGCAAGGCGAAAAAGACACTCGAAATCAATGTGCCAGTACTACACGACTGCCAAGCAACTGCTGATACCTCGCCACAGTTATGTTTGCGCCGATCTCCTCTCCGCTATGATGTGCCAGAGAATACCCGTTGCGCTGTGTCTGGATGCTGTGGAGTCTGATCGGTGCTGCCCCCCGTGCTCCTCCCCAGAGCCTCGCTCGTTTTCCTTTGCTGCGCCGCGCGCCCGGCCCGGCCCAACCAGCTCCGCCCTGCTGGCGGCCGTACTGTGCCTTCCTGCCCCCCCCCCCCCCCCCCCAGACGCGCTGTGCCTTCGTCCGCGGATGTCTGGTGCTGTCCGACCGTCGGCCGCTGCTGGGACAGTGTGCAGTGCTGTGTAGCATCTAGCGCTGATCCCCGACGGTGTCCGGTGCTGTGTAGCACCCAGTCGTGATCCCCGACAGTGTCCGGTGCTGTGTAGCACCCAGTCGTGATCCCCGACAGTGTCCGGTGCTGTGTAGCACCCAGTCGTGATCCCCGACAGTGTCCGGTGCTGTGTAGCACCCAGTCCTGATCCCTGACAGTGCCCGGCGCTGTGTAGCATCCAGTCCCGATCCCTGGCAGTGGCCGGCGCTGTGTAGCATCCAGCCCTGGTCCCCGACAGTGTCCGGTGCTGTGTAGCATCGGGAACTAACCCATCGCCCCAACGCCGTGCACGTGCGCTCCTGTCGTTTGTGTCTGCTTCGCAACAATTCGGCGCAATGGCCGAGACAAATATGCTTGTTGTCCGAGCGGCGTTGCGCTTGTGAGGTCAGCGCGTGCCTTCTTCGCCATCTCCACATGAGATGTGTGTGGTGCTGCTTAGGTGAGGGCGTTGTGCAGCCAGCTTTACACCTCCAGCGCGCCTTGTCGCGTGTGTGTATTGTGCGTTGTCCAGCCGAGAAGTGGACGGAACGCCGGCTGGCCGTGCGGCCGCGCCTCGCTGACCGGCGGGCCGGTGCGCCGTCACCGGGTCGGTAGCGGTAAGCAGTTCAGCTGCGCGCACTTGCCATGCCAGGTGTGACGTCATTGGTGCTACCGCAGTGCATTGTCTGCATGTAAGTTCACGCGCAGGCCCGTTTGCGCTCTGCTGTTTTTCACTCTGCCGTGCGTGCTTCACCTGTGATTTAATATAATCCAATCGGTAAGTGTAATCCGTTTCGTGTCTTGTATGTAATCAAGCCTCTGTCAATTATGTCTTGCCCTTCATATGGATGACATCCGCAGAACTCTTCACGCACGCTCCAGCTTTACGGAAGCCATGATCGTTGGTGCTTTTAATATTGTTGTACTCAATAAAATCGGATCGGCTTCAGATGGAAACGTTGATGCACGCTTGACGCAAGTACAACGGGAATAAAACGATGGTTTTTGCGTTCCATCACGGCGCTTGATGCTCGATGTCGTAGTCGCTGAAGTACTGTTTCGGACGTGTGCCGCCGTACCTGCCAACGTTGGTTTTGCGGTCTTGCAGACAACTCTTAGGTGTTTTGCTCTCCTAGGTCGCGGAGGCAGGGGTGAAAGTTAAGCCCCTCACCTTGATGGTATCTCAGCACGTAATTGATCGAAAACAGATAAAACCATCATCGTTGCGGTGGTCAGTTTCACTAAGGAAAAAACACCGAGTTTCTAGTTACCGATGACCGCATGACGCGACCAACGTCGACGTGAAGTCAAACCGGTGAGTCAAGGAGCCCAAAGTGACCCAAAACGCAACGGGTCTGTCCTGGTGGTGAAAAAGTACCTTGTTATTTTTCACGGTGTGTATGCGGATGACCGCTTGACCTGGTGGCGTGACCAACCGTCGAGATGTTTTCCTACAGTGCATCAAATCGGTCGGCCGTCAGATGAGGAAAATGTGGGTGACTTCACGTCAGGCCCATAGACACCGAAATTCGGGGGGGGGGGGGGTGGGCTCCAGTGAACTAAAATTACGGCACTGCGTTAACACGGTCCATTTTTTCTCCCGACTGGAGCAATGGTATTTCCTGATGGAAAGATAAGTGCCACACCTGCGGGGCATTTTTTAAAAGAACATAGTCTAGTGAAAACTCAGGGCTAGTCACGTTTAATAATAGCACTGGGCGGTGCCATTGCAGCGCCGTTGAGATATTGTTAATATATGAGTTCTGATCGTTTTCGAGTCCGAATTATACTGTCAACAATTTGTAATGGCACCATGTTTCTTCCCTGCGGCTGCGGCCGCCGTCGTCATGACCGTACCGTGCTCACCTCCGCATGTGCGAATAAAAGAACGGTTGTGATTGGCCCAGTGGGCAAGGGTCTTCTACCGAAAAGTTGGCTGGTTGAGGTTTGAACCGGTGCCTCGCACGGATCATGTGACATTCCTATTTCTAGGGCCAAAATGCGCGTCGAAAAGAGCCACTGATAAACGCCATAAATGGGAAATCAAAGCCATAATATACGTTTCGTTGAATTCGCGGGATAAAAACCTCATGTTCGCATATTTTACCTTTCGAACGGAGTTTCAAGGTATCGTAGCATTTATTACACAAACGTTTTGACACAAAGTGTTGCAAAAACAGCCCGCACGTGGAAAGAAATAAAAGCAAATGACATGCATTATCTTTGCGGTGGTGAGCAGGGGGTCAAATGAGATTTATCCTGCAGGGTCGGCTACTTCAAATAAAAATTCTGAGTTTTTCAGAACGATCTCGAGAAAGCTGGATGCTACTGATCAAATCGTCTCGTAATCATGTAATCATAATAAGTGAAAGGTACAAAACGGTGGGATACTTTCTTCAGCTAAGGTTGCTTGGAACAAATTTTTCCAAGCAAGCTGCTTTGAAGCTGCACCTCAAGCAAGCTTGGCTACGTAGGGGGGGAGAGGTTGATGATACAAAGTGGGGACAACAAAACGCAATAAAAGCATTGTAAATGTCTTGTATTACGAGTGCTGCGTGGCACATGCCAGATGCGGACTTAGCATACACAGATACAAGTCAAAACAAACAGACCAAAAGGTGTCAGGTTAAAATGGTAAAATATTCACATTGGAACGACACCGTGCCGAAAACCTTTTTTGCCGAATTGCGCGTTGGCTGCAAGCTGATCATAAACAGCAGGGGTACACTTACATCGCACAAAGTGTAGAAACTCACGTGTTGAGTGACTTTTCCTGGCACCTCACTCTTTATGAAACCTCTCTAAAACCTAAGACACAGTTTCCTTATGGCTACTCCATTTCACAGCTCTGCGGCTGATGGTGGCCGAACGGGGCGGTCCACGCACAGGATCGTGCATCATGTATGTACCCGGGTACATGATGGACTCGACAAGGGCGCCAGCTGGGCCCTGGCTGTGCAAAGCCGGGCTGCCTAGGTGGGGCTTAATGTGACTCAGGCCTGTTTTTGTTATTGTTAGTACTACCTAGAGCGCCTAGTGCATCCCACGAAGTGCATCCCACGCAGTGCAGTTCTTGACCTAAGATTTTAATATTGGGTGAGGCCAAAATTGCTCTACGGATCAAGATTCTGGCCCTTATCTCACCTGACTGAAATACAGGTCGTTTAAAGTGAGAAGGTAACCTCTAGCACTGTGCTGTTTTAGTTTGGACACATCCCCTGCCTTAAACGTGCTTCGAAAATGGCCTCATCCGTGAAAGCACATGCGTTTTGTTATATGGAAGTCATACAATAATGGAAAAGGCACCTGATATTTGTAAACTTTGGAAAGCACTCTACTTTGGATCCAGGCCAGATTGTATTGCATGAACTCGATCAATCATTTCCATTGTATTTTAGGGAAGAAACTTGTTATGTTTCACAATGTTATTGAGCTGGGACGTATAATTATAATAAAAATTATATTTCAACCAGCTTGCTTGCATTGAACGGAAGCTGTCTGGAAAATCTCTATCCCTCCGTCAGATTTGGTTAGAAAATTATATTCACGAAAGTAGATACACTACGCATGAAGGAAAAATCAAAACTCAAACACACATCGCATGATACGGAACGTGATAGCGGGCTTCATCATACTTCATCATGATAGCGGATCAGACCAAGTTGTACACGCGTGCGATACGTTGTTTTAGTTTTGCGATATGCCATATGCGTCGCTATCAAATCGATTCCAAAAAGTGAAATAACTCCGCGGTGCGATGACAGCTGTCATGTCACATGATAATATTCGGAAGAAATGCATTGAAATCGTATCGAAAGGTGAGTGCATTGCATATGTCCCTTGCCAGCAGTCAGCATTATTAATCTGCGGCTAAAATGTAAAGCCGGTAAGCTATCCTACTGTCATTGCCTCAGACAGATGGGTGTGTTAAATGGCATCTTACTTTTTACCCGCTTATATTTTCCTTAATGCGCGCCTGAATCTGTTTTCATTAACAGCATTGTCTGACCAGAGCTGAAGAAGGTATAAAGGTTATCCCGAAAGCTTCCGTTTTATACAACCTGTTTGAAATATTATCTTTTTACATGCACTTGATATGCTGTCGTCCTACTTCGAAATGAAATTCGACGATTCCCGTTTCCGAATGATGGTCATGACATTTGAGGCTGCGTTGGCTATCACTGTCATTGTTTGGTAGGGTGTACAGGGACCTGGCTGGTCTTGCAATATTGTTTCCAACTACCATTTGTTGATAAATGAGACCTCCAAAGGCGTACGCATTCGCGGCTGCATGACTGGCCATACGATAAATGTCCTTTCTGATCTGAAATGATAACATAAAAGAGCTTTCGTTCAGAAGTGGCATGAGACTGCCACCAATACTTCATGACATCTGATCCAAGCCAATATAATTTCTAGAGGCCGCGAAGTATATTTTTTTGAAGATGCAATATAATCTATTCGCCGTAGTGCCGGACAATGCCGTTTCGCCAGCAGTTCAAATGATTGTGACCGGATGCTTTCGGGGCCGGAGATGTCCGATTATTGGACCGGATAAGTCTGTTTAGCCACGTGTAACTGAAGCCTACTGTACCGAAAAATAAGTACACATCGTCTTTTTTCAAAAGTGAAGGATGGAACTCACCGGACATCTCAGAAATTGAGATAAAACACCATAGTGAATTGAATGTACCATGAGACCCACAAGTGCGCCCGCTGCTGGTCGACGTCGCTGCAGCTGCACAGCACCGAAGCTGATCCGGACGTGACGTCACCCCAGGGACAGGCATCGTTCGGCGACACATGATTGATAAAGCCCCGACCGGCGCGCTATCATTAGACACGTCACCGCACGGAGAGCCCCGGCCGTGTAAGGGGCGGAACGTGACCTGGCTCTGCCCGCAGGCGGTTCATGAAGATAACATCCAGTGACGCAGCGTTGCAACGGGACTGCTCACTGATTGCAACATCGAATGTAGCTTTTATGTTGCCTTCAGAGTATCATATACGGTCTATTTTGGGTGGACCTGACGACAGACGATTGGTTTCGCTCCTGTTCATTCTGGTTTTTGTGCATTTCAGATTTGGTATCAAATTTGGCTCCTGTCTAATAATGCCAGTGTGAAAAGGGCTTATATTCCTTTGCCACGTCAGTCCGTTCATATGCTACGCAATTCTGCAAAAGCTGAGAAACTTTTCAAGGCATAACACTCGAATCTGGACAATAAATAGACAGCAAGGTCCCGCAGCTCTTCAAAGTTGTGGAAAAGTTTGTAAGGTCAGAGCCTGCTTCTAACCGGAAGCAGTGTGGGACCATGGCGCGAAGTCTGACTGGACCGACGTCACCAGCAGTTTCCACTCAAAAACGGGTGCCAGGACCAACCCTGTTTATTATGATCTCCGACGATTTACCGGAGACGCGAAGCACGGTCAAGATGGTCGCGGACGGTACTGAGGTGCACGGAGGTGCACTGTACTGAGGCGGTACTGAGGTGTACTGAGGTGTACTGTACTGAGACGGTACTGAGGTGTACTGAGGTGTACTGTACTGAGACGGTACTGAGGTGTACTGAGGTGTACTGTACTGAGACGGTATTGAGGTGTACTGAGGTGTACTGTACTGAGACGGTACTGAGGTGTACTGAGGTATACTGTACTGAGACGGTACTGAGATGTACTTGGGTGTGCTGTACTGAAACGGTACTGAGGTGTACTGTACTGAGACGGTACTGAGGTGTACTGAGGTGTACTGTACTGAGACGGTACTGAGGTGTACTGTACTGAGACGGTACTGAGGTGTACTGTACTGAGACGGTACTGAGGTGTACTGTACTGGGACGGTACTGAGGTGTACTGAGGTATACTGTACTGAGACGGTACTGAGATGTACTTGGGTGTGCTATACTGAAACGGTACTGAGGTGTACTGTACTGAGACGGTACTGAGGTGTACTGTACTGAGACGGTACTGAGGTGTACTGTACTGAGACGGTACTGAGGTGTACTGAGACGGTACTGAGGTGTACTGTACTGAGACGGTACTGAGGTGTACTGAGGTGTACTGTACTGAGACGGTACTGAGGTGTACTGTACTGAGACGGTAATGAGGTGTACTGTCGTGCTCCAAGGCCCCCGACTGCTTTTCCTCTCCACGTTGATCCCAATGGCCCGTTTAAATGGCCGGAAGAGTACAACGGCTCCCACTCAACGCATCCAAGTGTAAAGTGATGCACATCAACCCTCGTAACCCGCGACTGACCTGCTTACCGAACGGCACCGGAATCGCAGCCGTGCCCACCGAAAAGTACCTTGGAATTTTCGCCGAGGCTCACGTAGGCGCATGCTCCACGTGCAGGCGGCGGAAGTGGTTTCTCAGGGTAACCAGATGCTGGCGGTCGTGAGCCTGTCATTTGCCAGCATTGAAGTTTCCCAGCTAACACCGTTGTTTGGACCATGGCATATTCGTTTGGGCCCAAGCTATTCTGGGATTTGGCATCATCGCCTGTGTTCCGTTCGGCAAGCTGGATCAGGAGAGGCTGTGGCGGGTTCAATGACGAGCTACGCGTGCTGTCCGAGAATTAAGGTACCGGTCATATTCTGCAAGGCTCAGACTCCCCCGGCCGCCTTCGATATACCACCGACGTTGCAGGAGATACATGGTGGAAGTGGTCCAAATGTTTCACGGAGGCACACCTCTGCCAGTGGGCGAGTTCCTGGCAAGACACGACTGGGAAGTGACAAGAGGACACCGATGGAAGCTGAGGACCTGCATTGCAATCGTCATCCGCAGTTGCGTAGTTAAGATCTACGTTCGCTTCGCGGTGGGCTGACACCACGTGCGACAGCCCACACTGACCACGTCGTTAAAATGTTCGATAACCTGAACAGGATCTCGAAATGATCGTGATCCACGGGACAAGGGAATTTTTGATTCCTGATCATCATCGCGTTAAGCCGGTAGTAGTACGTTTTTACTTTATAACTTTCAACTCGGTGATGGAACTGATAACGTATCCCCAATGTTTTCTTGATCGACGGTTCAAATATGATTTCTCAATGACCAGTCTTGCCGGATGTTTGTGCGGCTCAACGAAATTTGATCTCGCACCGCCGCTCGAACGAAAGCAAATTTGGTGCGCCTACTGGCCAATGCTGCACCAGAGTTTAAACACGAATGGGCAGCCAGCCTGAGCCCAGCCAGATCCAGGGAGATAGAATCGCTTTTGAGCTAGGGTGGGAGTGAAAAATTCCATCGCAAAAAGACCGTGCGGGAGTGAAATAATCAAATCACAAAAGGAGAGCCTATGAGCTTGTGACTAATGCTTCAGCAAACAAATACATCTATTTCAAGTTGGCATGGACGTACTACCATAAACCCAACAAAACTGCTTTAACATCTTAGCTCATCAAAGTAAAAGAATACATTAAAGCATAGTTATTTCATGACGGTGTAATGAGCATACAAAAAATCATTAACACCAATAATTTGATGCTGCACCTTGCACTTCCCTTCCACAGCACTTTCAACACAAAACAAAGCAAAGTATTTCGATTTGGAAATAACACAATAAAATCCAACAAGCATAAAGCACTCATGCAAAAAAGCAGCCGCGGCCTCGTTCACATCAGCCCACCAACAAGTCAAACACAATAGACATACATCTGGCTTCTGTTAAGATGGGGTCAGGGAAAACAAACATTTTGTCACTGTTTCTCACAAAATACCAATGCTTATTTCCATGAAAGTAGCCTAACTACGCCTAACCTAAGCGGCCTTACTTCGTCTCATCCTGTCTAACCTGTTTGTATCACAGCAGCAGTTGTGAGTTACTGATTCTTGCCCAATTCCTATTGCCACTTGCTATGCACTTGACCAGTTTAACCTAGACTAGAGTATCCCAAATGTTGAACGTCATCACAACTCACGTATCTGTTGACAGCAACACTTGTGATAAAAACATGATAAAGCTAATTTTGGCTTGTTTCAACTTGCATTTTTGTTCAGTTCATTTGTGTATGGTTGTTGACATCAGAAAAATTCGACAACACGTGAATCAAAACACTTAAAATCACTTTTAACAGCTTATTTTGATTGCCATAGTTAACCTATGTCAAGGGCAATACTGGATATGTTCCACAAAACAATTTTTCTTCTCCAAAAGTAACATGACTTTTAGATGACCATGCCAGCATTGCTGCTTGCCTTTTCAGCTGCAGCAAAGGCATCTATTTAGGCTTGTTTATTCATATTTGATGACAAAGTTGGAGGTGTTGGCTTCACATTTTAGATGGGATGGTCTGACTGCTTGTTACATACTAGTATTTAGCTCATATTTTAATTGCTATGCAGCTTAGAGTATCCCTGTGTTAAAAATATAGTGCACATATACAGTGCAGTCATTTGCCAGTCAGCACACCATGGCAACTATAGAAAACATCTGCTTAAAGCAGCCATGAGGGAACACTTCAAGAAATTTGGGGCAACTAATCAAAAATATGGAACAAAATAAGCCTAATGCATGCCTTGCGGCATCATAATTTGTCTTACGACAAAACTCGATGGATTAAAACAGAAAATGGCCAGCTCTGGTTACCAATCATGTGTTGAAAGCAGGTGAGGTAAGCAGTTACTTGGTCCGCAGGAGACTTACCGCCTTCTTCCTGCTCCCCCAAAACAAAAAGTCAGTGCCTTTTGCATGCTCTGCTGCAGACAGAGTCATCCCACTCACCCCCCAAATATAAATATCAATCATGCCCACCAACCTACGAGAATAAAATGCGAAACAAGTAAGAGGTGTGCATGATAAACATCTCCAGAGGGCATAATTTCTCCATCAAACACTTCTGTATTAGCTGCGTCAGGTCTGTCCCGAAGCTCTGTATTGCAGCATTAGGATAGCCTTGTCAGGTAGCCTGGTGAATTAGACACTCGAAAGACTTGGATTTATCGGTATTGAGCAACACCACGAACCAAGAAAACGGTTAACCGAGGGTTTTACAGGGCAAAAATGGCAGTAAAATAAGTTCCTTGCTTCAAATTGTTTCCTTCATTCTCTGTGAATTGTTCACTCTTGGGTGCATACCAAACATGTCTGGGCGACTGGCGGATTAATCCAATTTATGTATGAAATGCATACAAGTTTGCACTTGGAGCATCTTGCAGGGAAATTGGTCAACATTTTAAGGAACAGATGGTACCTCTAAGGACAATCGAAAAGGAATGAGGAATAAAGCGGTATCACACTCGTATGGTACCAAGAAAAACAAAAGTAGTTAAATAAATATAAAGACTGATACTTTTCTTGCAAACTTTTGTAATCAGCTGATTTGATTTAAAATCTGTTAACATGAGTGCTAACATGATGATATTCATATTGTAAATTTGATTTAGAAGACATTTCTTGACTTTTTCACTCCTGCATTTCGGGAGTGATGCACCAATTTTCCTCGGGAAAAAACAAATACGTGGAGTGAAATTCTCTACCAGGCCTTGCTGGTGTTTGCACCAGGCTCTGCTTTCGTGGTGTGGTGGTAATACAAAAAAATAAAAAATAGGGGATGCTAGAAAACCTTGCATTTGGCACACAGGTGCCGACTGTGATGCATTTTGTAAACAAACCAAACTTAATGCGTGCAAGCGGCTGGAGTCGCTGGGGTTCTTGGGCTTGGACGTACCTGGCGCCCTTGGTCTGTGCATACATAGACATAATTCAGATGTAGGTGAGGCAGGACATAGCCATAGGTATCCAGGCTCTGTCGAGCCTTGTTTATGCTTGATGGTTTCAAGTGAGCTCGGCTTTGGATGACATCTGAAAACCTCAGAAAGGGAAATAGAGGTTTGGCATGTGCGATTAGACGATGTCAGGCAGGAGTGAAAAATTCACATAAAATATGGGGAAAAGGGGTAGCAAATTTCTCCTCATAGGGTGTTGCTTTACACCCAAAGTCGGGAATTCTAAGACACAGGACAGATCCTTCCCACATTCTGCAACAACATTCACGGAAAAAACGCGTTAACACTTGTGTTCAATGAGTGACTTTTAGCATTGTTTTTATTTCACCAATTCTGGTACCGATGGACTCAGGAGTAAAATAACTAGGAATGGCTCCCTGCCTAGTGAAGTGGGGTTTCCCACTTCATGCGGAATGGGCACCACTTATGAACAACCATTTCAGCTGATGTCTTGATGCTCCAATACGTGACTCCGAATCTGAAGCAGGTGGCCTTAAACTTTGAGCGGAACGCAGGTCATTAGATTCGAGGCGAAAGCAACATCGGGACCACACCGACCCATCAGACCAAAACTCGAGCCCGAACCTAAGTCGGGTCTGGTGCACGACGCTGTGTTGTGAAACTTAAGCTGTTTTGCGTCTGCTTAAACTCTGTGCGAGGAAAAAATCCGGCAGGATTTTACGGAGCGGTTCAGACGAGGCATTTGAGATGAAACTATCCGACTATCGCCGTCGTCTTGTACGCACAAAACGCTTTGAACAGTTAGTCCTCTAGCCGTCGTCAGGTGCCAATTGACACTGAGAATGCGGTCTGTTTTAGCCTTTCATGCACGCATGCGTCACGGCCTCGAGAGGTCGTGTCGTAGGTGTGTTGAGATGACAGGAGAAACACACATTTCTTTGTGAAGTTAAGTCACAACTGCAGTGGAAAAGTCACCATGGCAAAACTGAAGACAATAATTCAAGATCGCATGAGTTCAAAGCCAGCAAGGGTGCGTGTAGAAGTCTGGTCTTAAGCCAGACCTGTAATTCAAACATTGTTCGAAGCCGAAGCCGAAACCGAAGCCAGATACTAAAAATAAAACAAGATCGAAGCCAGTTTTACAAAAGACGAGCCAGAGGTCAGTTGGGAAAACTTGCAGCTTGGCGAAGCCGAAGCTAAAGTCGGCTTCGTCTCCATGACTGCCCCTGTGCAGCATAACCGAACCCTTGATATTTAAATCGCATGTGAATGTCGACCGTAGTCTTGCGCGCGTACATGGAGGGGAACATTCGATTGCTACCATTTCAAATCCAACCTCACCTAGCGGCCCGGAAAGGAAGCCTGTGCCAACACAAAATAACCTAAGCGAGCCCTCGAAGCGCAGCCGCGACAAGCGATGCAAGGTTTGAGACTGGTGACAAACTTCAAATGAGCCAAGTGCTTACTCGAGTGCTTTCCGTTACGATTGCTGTAGCCTTCAACACAAGGAAGGGTTTTATAGAATCGTCGTGAAATACCTATATCTGGGGTGCCTGTAGTGTAGTGGTTAACACGTCCGCGTTAACCACTGCGCGTCTGGGAAACAAGAGGTACGGGGTTCGATTCCCCGCGGTGCCCGCCCTTCCTGCCAGGGTGGGCGGCAGGCGACGCCATATAGCCTCAGCAGCTGAGTGCGTCGTAAAGCACCAATCACACACACACACACACACACACACACACACACACACACACCCCTATCTAAGTACAAGTGTTGCATGAAACGATGCTGCAGGGTGTGGTCCAGATCCCAGGGAATGCATGGCCACCGAGTGCACCCATCTGGTACGGGCCTGCCTGACATTATCATGATTGCTTGAAACAGATATATCTCAACTAAACAGCCGCAGGCCTCAGCAGTTTGATGACGTTCTTGGGCTGGAACCCGGGCCGCTGTCCTGGGATGCCCTACGAGACATCCCTGTCCAGGCTAATATGGCTTCAAATTACCGCAGAATTTCCCGCTGGGGTATGAAGTTTAGGAAACTTCACGAACGCAGTGATACCACTCCAGCAGCGTGACTCACTAGCCCAAGCAATCTGCTGCGGAACCCTGCGGCCACCTGTCAGATTGTACGGCGGTTGGCGGTGAGCATGTAGCAAAGACTGGGAGGAGCGACCCGCGTGCTCAGCTGGGGCCTGGATCACATGCAAAACCGGTAACTGAATGGCGGGAGGCAAATCAAAAGACCATGAAGCGAATGAACAGGTGCGTAATTCGATTTCCAGTACGGCATGGTGGCACTGAGCGATTGTTTGCAGGCATTATTCACCAAGGAAAGAGCGTGTGAAGGGCACTACTTGAGTTTCCGGCTTGCCTGCATTTCAATACAGGCCTCTTGTAATTCATCGAAACTGCAGCGCTACTTAAAAACAAACGGTAAAATCACGGTTAGCGCATCGCCTTTATATTATCATCCAGGAAATTCCACATAATCACGAACCTCACCTTCCAATCTAATCTGCACAGACATGACCTTCTCGCTGGCTGGCGCAGGGGACGGCCGGGATGTACTTACGTGCCGTGCTGGCCTTATCAGATTTCATCTAAACCGTTGCATTCTCCCTGTGCTTAGATGCACGGGAAGCGCCGACTTACGAACGAAAATCCTGGCCATCTGTGTCTTAGTTTCTTTCCCTGCACTGAATCATGCCGGGCCACAACAAGGCACAGATAGCAGCCGACTCTGGATGGCACGCTCAGTCGCGCTGAGTTGAGGAGTGGTGAGAGCCATGGTTATCTGTCAAGTTCTGGATGACACGCTCAGTCGCGTTAAGTCGAGGAGTGGTGAGAGCCATGGTTATCTGTCAAGTCCCGGATGTCACGCTCAGTCGCGTTGAGTCGAGGAGTGGTGAGAGCCATGGTTATCTGTCAAGTTCTGGATGACACGCTCAGTCGCGTTGAGTCAAGGAGTGGTGAGAGCCATGGTTATCTGTAAAATTAATGGGATTCACGGCGTGCATTGACCGCAAGCGAGAAACAAAGAAGCTCGCGTCATGTTTTTAAATTGTTTTGGCCGTTTATCCTGGGCAAAATTGTTCCCACGAATGCTTCAAACGGAGAACGTCGTTTCCCCATCGCTTGTCCCGACTGTTGTCATTGCTCATTCTGCGGCGTCCTGGTGGCTCCGTTCGTTTCCAGCGGCATGACAGCGCTCGATCTGAGGCTTGATACCCGCTCAGCGGACAGAGAGCTGTCCGCAGACCGCAGCTCCGAGTGCGTCCGCACCTGGGGCAGCTGGGCTGACTCGAGTGGGCAAGCTGAGACCGACGGTAATCGAACTCGGGCTGATAGCAGACGGGCGCCCGCGCTGCTCTGCTGCTGCTTTGGCAGCTGACTGAATGGTATGTGGAGTGGGGGGTCCTCCACCGGGAGATCCCTCTTTTTCAAGCAGGAATTAGGTTTATCTGCTCTGGCGTTTGCGATCGCTGGCGTTAAAACGAACTTGGTTCGCCACATGGGTGTAGTTGAGAGCTCTTACCGCCAGTTGATAGATTATCTTTGAGCCCAAAACAAACTGACCTGTGTGCTGATGAGTATTTGTTGACAGGTGGATGAGTTGAGATCAGAAGTGACCTATCAATTAAGTGTCACGCTCATGACGTAGTAGTGTTAACGCATCACATGAGTCTTATGTTGTGAGACACAAAGAGAAGACGATCAGAAGCCAGCAGACGGATCGGTGGGAGATGCAGCAAATTGCTGCCCAGCTAAAGCCGACCACCGGTCTCAAAAGTGGCGTATCAGATCAGGCGTCCTCCGCCATTTTGTGTGCGGTCCACAGTGCAGTGTTGACGTGTTTGCGGCATGGGAATGCACCACGTGGGTCTGCGGTTATCTAGTCTGCGGCTTGCCGTGCAGAGGATGCGACGTTGCATGCTACCTTTTTAGATGAAGAAATGCTACGGGCGCTGCCTGATTTCCTGACGATGCCCTCAACTACCTTCCAGATGTTTGGGCCTATCGTGATGTGTGAGGGGATCATCCGCGGTAGGAGTGGGAAGGTGGGTAGATACCGCCAGACCCGAGCCGGTTTACTGCTGTCGCTGTGGACCGCGTTTTCCACACACACACACACACACTGTTTCCGCACACGGGCCCAGAAAGCGGGTAACAGTGCTGCTGCACTTTGTGCAGCGGACATTCTCAAAACAATGGAGGAGCGGAGTGCCACACGTCGCTGGCCGGCCCAAAAGCTGGCCCAGTTTCTCAGTTTGCTGTGAACGTTCCACTGGGGCGTTTAACCGAGCACTGTGAGCCACGAGAGACCAGGAGATGTCACAAATATTGAACCAAACTATCCAGAAGCTATAAGCGATCATTCTGTTTCATATGCGTACAGCGTTCGGTTGAGACCCCGAGCCGCGAGGAGAAAGGAGAAACCACTTTTTAACGACATGCCTGGACGCCGTGGCTGGTCGTTCATTTTAGTTATGAGCATAATGCCTGTTATACACACCGCGATTCTGGAACGCATAATAAAGTGCGCACGATGCTACGAAATATTGGGTTCAAATTGATCAGAGACGAGAGTCAAGGTGTGCTGTATCGTAGAAAAAGGTCCGGTAAGTGGATTTATTGCAATTTCTGATTTCGCTCAGATGATTACGAGGAATCCATCTAAAAATCTTCTCTGTTCTGTGAGGTTAGACAACAGGTTTTGAAACTTTCTGTTGGTATCGATGTAGGCCAGATTTTTGTTTACAACTGAAGATAAAGTACTTTCTGTAATTTTGTGTGAGGTATTCCTTAACACGCGCTCGGGGCGGGGTGGTCAAATTGACCCCCCAAAGGTTTTTCCAAAATAGTTTCCGAACGGTTCGGCGTAGCCACGCCAAATTTCACGTAGCTATAGACAATTGAATAGCGGATCGTTTGACATCACAAATTTAGATGTACCTTGTAAGGTCACTGACCTATGGGACGTCAAAGTCAGGCCATAGTTTCAGCGAAGGCAATGTCCAAGGAATCCTTCAATCTGATCCAACAACGGAGTGTTAGACGAAGCCATACATATCTGAGATGCTTTCTTAGGCAACACAACAGTTGAATGAGCAAATTACATTGACTTAGGGTCAGGGTATGAAGGTTACACCAAGGTGAAAACCAGCCTGATTTATTACTCTAGGGTTTGATGCATGGGATAGCTTCTGGTGCTCATTTCGAGTTTATTGACAGCAGGAACCGCACTATACATCCTCTATGGACTTCTTAGAGGTCAGAATAAGTCATTGACCTAACATGACCTAGGTCAACATTTTGTTTTGGGAACAAACTGCCTAGCGTAATATTTGCCGCTTAGTCAAATGCAAAACTCAAATCAGTCTTGTATTATTTTGGTCACCTTGACCTTAAAAAGGTCAAACAAGGTCACTGACCTTAAATGAGAATGTGACGTTTTGCTTACAAACGGTTATCTACGTTCTGAGGGCACTTTGAAGATTAACCTGAAACTTAACCTTGTTTGACCTTTCTGACCCAAAGGTCATGACCTAGCAACCTGAAATACTTTGACCTAAGTGAGTTCACGTACAGTTCAACACATCCTGTAAATTTGGTATCTCTAGCTTTCTTAGTTCCCGAGATCTCGGCGGGGGGGGGGTCAAATTGACCCTCACCCGAACAAAGGGTAGCTAGCCGGTCACCCGGGCGCGTGTTAAAACTATTTCACAGATCCGCAACCCACCAGTTTTTGCATACGCACGGCAAAGCATTTTATGACCAGCCTTTAATCAAATAAGCTTGTTGACAATGTCAACAATTCGCCTGCCAGCACAGTGGAATATGCGCATAGCGCACAAACTATTTTTGAAACGAGCATCGCCTTGAATGTCTCTTCTGTGATGCATTTGCTCGTGGGCTTTCCAAATTACAGGGATTATTAGTCTTGCACTTCCAGTCGTTATGGCTTGTCTAGGAGCACGAAAATTTTGCAAAGAACTGATGCACTTGACACCTGTAGACATCACTATTAAATTCGTGTTTGTTTGACCCATCCTAGCATCCTGTAGGTAGCTCATGATGCTTGTTATTAAGTTGTATATATATATATATATATATATATATATATATATATATATATATATATATATATTCGTACTATCATGTTTTTGGTATTAGAAATATATAAGGCAGAGCAGAAAAAAACATTCCAACTCCTCTGTATATTAAGCTAATGTGGAAATAACAACGGGTTTTCACGACATAACACCTAGTTGGGCTGGACACCTACCAACCGAGAACGTCCCACTTCAACAACGTTGCACGACCATCACCAGCATTCCAGTCATTCAGGTTAACCCGCCCCGTCACACCATACACGATACCGTGCTGAGCGCTGCCCATACGCAGACCGCCCTCAACTGAAGACAAGCGCCGCCCGTCCAGGCTGCTCTGAGGCAATGCAAACCACCCGACGGTGCGGTGACATTCACCTGCTTGCACAGCTCGACATCTATGAACTGGAGTTTCACATACAGGCGGTTTGTTTGTTTCCAGTTTTCACGACTGTAGCGCGAGCCTGATGCATTGTTTAGCAGGGGTGCATGCGGGACTTCACGATTGTAGGGTGGGATAGCGGGCAGAACTCAAGCTGAACAAAAACCAGTTGGGTGCGCCGCAGGCGCGCGCAACCCATCGTGCGTCGTAAAACAGCCTCACCTTTTCTCGGTTGTTGTGTATGTTTACCTGCAATTTGTATCTGTTAACATTACGTCACAGACAATTTCATAACCCCACAAATTGGGCAGGCGTGGGGGCGTTCCCCGGCGGCTACTGATCAAGTACGCTCATGTACTCCTTTGGTGCCATCCGTTGACGGTCACTCAGCCGGCCCGGCCGAGAGGGCCGCCGTCTGCAGCGTCAGTGTCATGTGTGCAGTCATACTAAAGCACACCAACAAGTCATATTTCATTCCATGCAACCGTACACCAGCAAAACAACCCCGCCGCCGACCGCGCCCGGCTCTGTGCACCGGGCCAGTCTTCTCTCGAAAGGCGCCATGTGAACTGTGCCAGTCTCTTCTCGCCGTGTTAACTGGACCGGTGCTCTCCAAAAAGCCCCCGCGGTGACAACGGTGAACTTTAGCTCTGCCTGTCTGCCTCAGAATAAACAGCAAGACGAACGGTCTTTGGGAAAACAAAAAATACGCGCGATTCGCAACGAGTCACGTTGATAGAGTGGTGGCGTGTGGGCGCACTGCCACAGCTGGTGACCCCGACGTGATTGGCTCCGTACATCGTGGCATTTTCCCAACAAGAAAAGACAGACAAGATCAACATGACTGTTGAAGACCAAAGGACCGTGGTGTCTTCGACCCCAGGCCAAAAACAAGAGAAGACCGAAAGACCATGGTGCCAGTGACCCAGCAAAGAAAACAAGACCAAATGGCCAACGATCCAACGCCAAGAAAAAGACCATGGTGCCAACGATCCAAGGCCAAGAAAAAGAGAAGACCGCAAGATTATGGTGCCAGCGACCCAACAAGAACAGGGCGAATTGGCCACATCTGGCCCTCCGCTCATCGAAGCCACAGCCCAAGTCGGGAAAGCTGAGAAGAGACTCATCATCGGCACCGGCAGCGGACCAGCCTTCGTAAGCCCAAGGAGACTACCGTCTTCCTGTTCGACCCGTGCTCGCCGACTATACCTCCGCCCAAGAGTCATGCTAAACGAGCGAGGAGTCGGAGCCGAATACGTCTGCCATCTCGGCATTGCATCACAGGTGCGTCCCCGTCTACCTAGACTATCGACCGATCCACTCGGGAAGACGAAGAGCAGCACCTGAGATCGAAGCGAGGAAGAGAAGATAAGAGAAAAAAATTTGAAGGAAAAAGAGGATGAAGTCGATGAAATCGACTACATCAATACGCTGGCCACATCAGCTGAACTTCGACAGTTTCTGGGAATGATCGGTTTCTACAGGAGAGTGCTTCCCCAGTTCGCTGACATCACACATCCGTTCACTGAACTCATCCATCTTCTTCCGAAGTCAGAAGGGCTTCCCCTGGACTAAGACGGAGACAGACGCCTTTAACGCTGCCAAAGTAGCCCTGCAGGACTCCTGCCTTCTCACTCGGTGCCTCTCCACGGAAAGTGTATCATGCGCACACTGCTAATCTGCACGCGTCAGGCACACCGCTTTGCATAAAACTCGGCGTTTTGCGCCTCTGACCACCATCCATGAACAATACACTACCCATTCAAGCTTTTCTCAAAGCAAAGTTAACAAAACTGAAGTGATTAACTGTTGAAAGTTAATAAATATTTATGTTCAAAGCTAATAACTTCAGGTAGGCACGTAAAAATAAGACGGTGAAGAACATGCCAGACTATTTTAATTTTCCGTTCGTTTTTGGGATCTGGATCGAGGGAATCATACGAATGCAAGTAATTAGAGCTTGGGGGAGAGGGAGGGGAACAATAAAGCCACCTCTTCTTCTCCTGCGCTTAACCGGCTACCACCTCAGGCGCTTTCAAGCTGCTGCCTTTAGTTCGCCATGGTAAGTATTCCACTGCAGTCCCGACTTTACTTCGCAAAAAGCATGCCTGCCTCGTCTTGTCATCTCCATATACATGCCACGGAACCTTTCGAGGCCGTGACACTATCATGCCTGAAGCCAAAAACCATCCGTCAATGACAGCAGGCCAAACAACTTTTCCATCCGTAATGCTAGCACCGCGTCTGGAACCACTCGGTGAAACCCCGACGATATTTTCTATCATAAAGTTTCAACACATAAGTTTTGTTCCACTGAACAGCTTTGCATAACACATACGGTTTCGGCTCCGGCCTCGTGTTTTTAACTGATGATGTCGGCTTTAGCTTTGAGTTTCCTACGTCCGAAACTACTGATTTACGCTCCGCACAAAGTCTGTAGGCACTGGCTTCAAATTCAGCTTCACGTGTTAAAGTGCTATGGTTCTAGCTGAAATGGCTATTCATTAGGGAAACACATTTTGCATCGCGTGAGAAAAGTAATCGACAGGGAATAAGCAAGTCACATCAAGTGGAAACTTGAAGACGGATGTGCCGAAAATCGTCATGCAATTCGACGCGGACCCTCCTTATCTAGCAACCCCTCTGTGCCCCATAAGGTGAGATTCCCACCGAAAAGTCGGCACTGTCCCATTACTGCCAAATGTGTGTTTCGACTGACGCAGGCAGAAAAGATTTCCGCCCCGATTTCAGCATGAATGCGGTAGTGACCAACATGCCAGTATGACGGTATGACTAGGGCACGGCCAAATGACGGTGACTAGTCTTCCCCGCGATGAGCGATGAATAAGCAAATAACACGGAACCGTGGCACAACGTGTCTTTCTGGTTAAACAGGGGTGCATGTGAAGCCACCTGCACGCCATGCCATGTGATGTGCCATGCATGGTGTCATGTACCTCTCATCGTCATGGCATCACACCCTTCCTCCACGTGCACTGAATCCCACTGGCACTATGCGCGGCATGACATGCCATCACGCATAGCACCACATCTCCCCTCTAATGGCACCTCGTCTGTCACGGCCACGCGCCGCCGGAACATCCTGCCCGCCCGAAGGCACACAAGCGTCACCAAACGCTGTCGGGTCTGTGCCCGCTCTCCCATGTCCAGCACCGATCACCGCCCGCGCGGCGTCCCGCTCTCCTCCGCTCCCCGGAGCCTGTGTTCCCATGTCACGGCGTCTGATCCCCTCACAGCTCCCGCTATCACTCATCTCAGCGATGGTTCGTCCCACGCTGCTGGGGCAAAGCTGGTCTCCTGATTTGAGCTCCCGTTGCTTATCCCGGCACGGCATCCACGAGGTGTTGGCTTTTCTTGGAGTGATGATGCTTTGTGTGTGGGGGGGGGGGGGGGGGGAGGGGGGATTGAGTAAACTATTTGAAGCTCTGAGCATGCCCGACCAGACTGGGTGTCACTCTTCGTCCAATGCACGCGACGCTGCACCACAAAGTCGTTCCCGAGACCACCATCATACTGCTCTGTGTCTCTGCTTGCGGTTATCCGCTAATAATGCAGATAATTACAGACTCGAAATGTTGGTTTTTATTCGTCGCATGCGCACGACACACGCCCGCGCACAATTCTGTGAGGTCGCAGGAGGTATTTTTCCTGCGGTGGTTCCGACCCGGCATTCAAATTCGGAATCGCAGAATACTCTCCGACCGAAAACACATGTCCTTTGTGAACGCGAATCGCGCGCACGATGTGCAAGCGTCAAGGCGAAGATGGGAGGGAGGAGCTCTCCAAATAGATATAAAATTTCGCTCTTAGTCCCCACGCTATTTCACTTTTTTCACGCGGCATTTTTAACAAGTAGTTGGCGCGAACGCCCACCAGCTGTTGCAGACGAGAGTAAGTAATGTTCTGCTGAAATTTGTTTTGAATTGACAGCGACATCTCACGCACTTGTCTCTCGTTGTGGGGTGTCTGATAGGAGATTTTCAGCGTCACTGACACTTTTACGACCATTAAGTTTGAGGGTTTTCGTCGGGGAAAATACTAACTGTTGCTATGTTTGCCATGTGCCAGGGGCCGTGTTAAAGGGGGCACGAAGGGAAGCCCAAAGAGGGGCACGAAGGGTTCCCGGGACAAGAAGACAAAGATCGGATTGGAAGGCTGAAGAGCCCCGAAGGTCCCTAAGGGTTTAAGGTCCCTGTAGGCCACATAAGGGACCCCCGCCCGTAGGGCCACGACCTCAAATGTCAGTCCGAGGGCCTTTTGCGTCGATTGGAGGCCCCTGGGACAAGGCGGGCTACTATCTCGGCCAGAGACCACCAACACCGAGCAATCGGCTCCATCTCGGTCTCAGCACTGGGGGCTCTTTTCTCAGGCGACTTCTTAAGTGCAGCGACTTGCGTTGGTCGGGCTCCTGCAGCAGTGAGGGGCGCCTGCGACGGTCACGGACTCTCCGTGTCTAACAGGGGATCCCGTGCGGGAAAGGGGCCCGAGTGGGGCGGAGGAACGTTTGCTGAACAGGGAAAGGGACGGGACCTCGAATGCCAGAGGGCCTCTTGCGTTGTTTTGGGCCCTCTGGCTATGAAAGGAGACATGGACACTTATAACAAAAGTTCACAATGAGACAACGGGACAGCCCCGTGTCAGTCAAGACCGCAGCACTGGATGGGACCCTTCGCTGAATTTCAGCTGATGGCCTGCAAGCCGAACAGGAATATAAGATATTGTTGAACCCCCTGCGGCGTTAAGTCTTGCTGCGTCAATGAGAACTCCTGCAACGATCCGAGACCGCTGCCGTGTTAGAGGGTATCTGCGTCAGGGAGGGGGTCAATGCATGATAAACGTCTCTAAGGGCCTCCAGCTCAACCAGGGACCCCGCCCCGTATGGTCAGAATGACAGTAGGTAGGCACCCAGCGCTAGGACAAAATGGCCCTTCAACCAGGGACTCGGCCCCCGTGTGGTCAGAATGACAGTAGGGGGGCACCCAGCGCTAGGACAAAGTGGCCCTTTAGCCCTTTACCGGGGACGACAATGCGTCCCTTGGCGCTCTACCCACGTGCTCCCATGCACGGAAAAAGGTGCGGGGTCTGATTGCTGTTCAACAGAAAAGATTGCAATGAGGTCACAAATGAAAAAGGCCAACCCATGTTTGCCTGAGAACGTCCATCGTTTTGCAGAATTGAATGGGCACAAATCACATCAAAACGTTTTTGATCCTTCACACTCACAGCTTAGAAGGAAAAATGCATGGATGGTGTTGCAGTTTCCGTAAAACCGAATACCGTTGCCTGCTGCACATATCACCCGGCGGCGGTCACCGGGGGTGCGAGAACAATTGTCGTGAGGCGATGCTTCCAAAAGTCTTTTTATAAATAAATTTGTACTATTCAAGCATTAGACTGGGCTTAAACTTCACCTTTATGATTTGGGGGATACCGTCTTAATGGATCAAAAATTAAAGCAACACAAAAGTGGAGATTTTACCTGCACTTTTGTCCATCCCACCGCGAGATTCCAGTTGTTCATTTCCTAGCATTTATCTAAAAATTGCACTGATGAAATATACTCCCGAGCTACCTTCCCATCGTAGAAATTGATGTCCTAAAGTGTTTAAAGGGTTTCACACTAGTGCGTCAAGAAAAACATGAGCAGGCGTGCTGCGACATTACTTCTACTGCTACTACTTATACACAACATTAGAGCTACGGGACAATACTTATGCTGCAACATGTATGCGTTGTATTACTTCTACCACAAGTATTTAAGTCATTACTTGTGCATGGCATTACTTTCACTGCAAAAACTCACATGGCGACATTAGTGTCATGGTAAAACGCAATATTCATAAACGTATTCCCGCGATCACCGTTACAACAAAACATGTGCAGTCATCACTTATGCATGACGTTACTTCCACTGCAAATACTTTTCTTTAATATTAGTGCTACATGACAAAACTTTTACCTCAAAAGCCTCCACCCCTCATCACCTCTAGGGCAAAAGCTAATATAGTCATTGCTCACAAATGACATTACTTCTACTCCAAACACTTGTGCGCAGGATAATTGCTACACGACAAAACTTGTACGTAAAAATGCACAACTGTCATTTCTTTGACTGCAAAAACTTGTACTGTCTTTGCGCACTCGCAACATTACTTTTACAGCAAATACTTGTTGTGGAGTGCAAAGGGTGTGGACACCTCGCATGGATGTAAAAACAATTTGCAGGTTACGAGATAACCTCGGCCGGGCAATACTGCAATTAAAGGACCGTGGCGCCGATACGAAAAATCAGATATTTGTTAGGTGGCTTTATGTTGTCTGAGGCGTCCACTCCTCGGTGGATGGACGCTAAGGAGTGGGTGCTTCCAATTTCATCTCGCCTGTCCGAGTGCTCCCACGTGTTCGCTCCCTCCGGATTGTGGTGAACTCTAACCTATGGGTTGAAGTACTAACGGTTATAATTCGTGAATTATGGCCTGCATCATACTGCACAAAGTCCCACATAAGTTGGCCGAAGAGGTAATATCGTTGACAATTAAAGACTATAATGTTTTTGTTATATATATATATATATATATATATATATATATATATATATATATATATATATATATATATATATATATATATATATATTGACCTCATAACTTTGTTACTGAGCAATTGTTTCATTATTTTTGCAGGTTCTTTTGGGTAGCACTGATGTCACGGGTAACTCGTTGAGGGAGAAGTAATGTCGGGTGTAAATAAAAACTTTAGAAGTTTTTGCTGTAGAAATAATGACGGATGTATGTTTTCGCAATATAAGATCTGACGTGTAGCACTCATGCCATATATGAATTTTTGACAGAAGGAGTCATTTTGCGTATAAGCGAAGAGTGTATGCGTTTTCGAAGTCAATAGAAGGGCGGTTATAGCTTTTGAAGCATGCAATTTATCATCGAGCATACGCGCCATACATGGGTTTTTGCAGCATGAGAAAACGTCGTTTATCTGTAAGGTCTCTATGAGTTTTTGCACTAGAAGAAACGTCACGTATATCTAGATCCGTTATAACTAGACTAGACTAGGCTAACTATAACTAGACTCAGTAAACTCTTTTCGCCTCGAAGTCTCTAAATTAGCGACCCGCACTATACCAAAACCATAGCTTGTTTTTGGCAGTGAACATTTGCTATATCATACGATATTAGTGTTTATGTTGATGCAGTTCTACAGTTCTTCTCTCCACACTTGCAATCCCGTTTACCTTGGCAAAGCCCCAGCTTGTCACCAAGCGCACTTTCATTGGCGGCACGCATAGCTAAATAAACCAACAAGTGTCGGTCTCCAGGGAGGAAGCATACGTAGCCTTTCTGACTACATCTCCGTGGTGCAGTCTTAATCACCATGACGTTCTAGAGCCTTGGGCGAGTGAGTCTCCCTGCACAGTCGTCGGTACTCGCTGGAGGCAACCTCTCCATGCAATCGTCGGTATTCTCTGCGTGACAACCTCCACATGCAGTCGTCGGCATTCTCTGATGTCGTAGGTTTTAAAACTCTTTGGCACCAGTGGCACTCCTCCCCCCCCCTCCCCTACCCAATCCCACTTATCACCTCAATGTCATTCCCTCCTCATTTGCTGTAGCAGTATCTGATTATTCACCTCTTTCGGCCCCCGCACAGGCCAGGTATCACACACGCCACTGTTTCAGCCGCGGACTCCCATCGTAATTGCATGTTCCAGCGGCTGTTTTGGACCCCAGTTCTAGCCCAAACCCTATCTCAATCTCAGAGTCGTTGACGCTCAGAACTGCCACCGATATCCCTACATTCTCAGTCTGAGTGACCATCCCATAACTCGGTGCGCCACAATTGCAGTCCCTGCCATAGACGCGGTCCTGGCAACAGCTTCAGTGTCAGTCTCTTTCTTAGCCTGCTATCTCATGCGTTGTTATCGTTCTTTAAAAGACTTCCTGGGTTGGGCGTACCCAGGGTACCCATATGCAATGTATGGATGGGGTTGGGTGCAGGTTTTAGGGAGCTGTTCGGTAAGGGCACGGGTATGGGCAAGATGCTGACAAAAAGTTGGATAGATTCTTTAGGAGTTATTACACAATATTACTGATTGTGCCGCTTTTAGTGAAGCCATCATTAGCTTCAATCACCCTTCTTTCGCAGTTATCGGCGCGAAAGATCGAGTTTTGTCGCAAACTTCTTTGAAATCCCGCCATCATTTATAACTTAGGTGATAGCAAATGTAAATGGGTTGGTAGCTGATCGGGTAGAGTTGATCAAGAATGGGTAGCGAGAAGGGTATAAGCACATGGGTAGCGGGTGGATTGGAGAACGCAAATGCTGCACTTAAGGCCTGTACTGTCCTTGTCCTTGACTCGGCCTCTGTTCCAGCTCCTGACACAGCCATTGCCTCAGTCCCAATACCTGCCAATATCCGCTTTCAGTCAAGGTCTCAACCACACTGCCTGGTCCAGCCTAAGTCTCCATCTGTCTCCATTCACTTGTCCTTTTTCTCTGCAATGGCTCTGTCACAGCCCCTCCTACCATCTTCCTGTCCACGCTAGAAATGCAGATGGGCTGCCGCATGCCATTATCCCACCACAGAAACAAAAGCCTCCCGGATCTCATAGGGCGCTTGACTGACTGGAGTATGCACATCCTGCATTCCTAGATTCATTTCCGGAATCCAAACGCACGACCAATCTTCCCTGAAGCCCCAGCTTCTGCCCCAGCTGCAGTCCCAAGCTCTTCCCTGATCTCCATCCCAGTCTCTGCCATGTCCTTGTCCAGAGTTTCTTGTTCCAATCCGGGTCCCTGTTTTCGTGACCTGCCAGTCCCAGGTCCTGTGCTGCCCACGCGGCTGCTCCAGTTTCTGTGGCCCTGGTCCGGTCCCTGGTCATACCCCGTCCCCGCCCAGTCTCCGCCCGTGTCCCTGTTCTGCTCCTGCCCCTGCCTGTGCCCGCCCTCAGTCCCTGTCCCTGTGCCCCTGTCCCAGCCCCATTCCCAATCCCATCCCTGCCCAGCCGGCCGGCCGGCCCGTCCCGGTCGCGGCCACCAGCGGCGGCGCGTGACCTTGCCACGAGCCTTGGTGGCTCCGAATGAAAGTGGCGGCGGCGGCGCCAGTCGTGGCTGAACGGAGTCGCCGGGCGGGCGCAGCACGTGCACCTCCCTGGCGGCCGGCGGCCAGCGCTCTCGGACGCCCTCGGACGCCGTGTGCCGGCTGGTTTCACCTGCCCCGCGGCCCAGCGAACTCGCCTGTGAGTACGGCCGACGTGGCGCGTCGCGCTGCCGGCCGCTGCCTGCCGCCGCACGGCAGCGGTCGCCGCCGGGTTGTAACCGCCACTGGCCCAGATTCGGGACGCCGATGTCGTAAGGGACGGGCGAGCGGTGGCCGCTGGGGCCGCTGGGGCCGCTGGGGCCGCGGGGCCGCGGCCGTCTGCCGTCATGAGGACGTGTTGGGCGGACTGTGCGGCTGCGTGGCTGTGTTGGTCGGGTCAGAAAATGGCGGGTTACACAGATAAGTCGCCGTTTCGTCACCGCATTCACCTCGTTGGTGTGCGGTCTCTTAACCGTTGATAGTGCGGGACCATGACGCCCGGACGGAAACTTGGCGTTGCACAAGCCACCTCTTCCGGAAACAAATTTCCACCGTGCGCCATGGCAGAACGCTGGAGCAGTTGGCAGAACGCGGCAAAATGAACCCTATGTTCAGGGAAAACGCAAGATTCCTCAGATGGCTGCAACCAAGTAGAAATGTGATTCACCACCTGACCTGGCTGTGTAACTCTGACTATTCTGTTTTGAATGTATTGAATGCATTAACAAACTGAGCCTGTTAAAACATATGCGGACATAAAAAGAATGTCTTTACCGCCACGCCAGCCATAGTTTTCCTTCTGTCGAGACGGAAGCCTGTCTCACACAGCCATACCTTCCTTGTACAGCACGTCAGTCCAGAACCAGCAACTACATAATTTGCGCCCCAAAACGATGTGTGTAATCTCCACCACTTGTTTGCAATAAGTGTGCAACCTGTTGTTGTTCGTCGTTGTCGCATTTGCGTGGAAATGTCTTCCGAACTAATGTAGGAAACCACTGGCATTCAGTTGTGAAGGGCAAGGCAAGTGAGACTCATTT
Organism: Pollicipes pollicipes; assembly: GCF_011947565.3. Classification (NCBI taxonomy): domain Eukaryota; kingdom Metazoa; phylum Arthropoda; class Thecostraca; order Pollicipedomorpha; family Pollicipedidae; genus Pollicipes; species Pollicipes pollicipes. Next base: position 50,886,508 of record NW_023596576.1, read on the forward strand.
GTGATAGCACCTTGGAAAGGCACAGTTTTACAAAACACCTGTTTCGACATGGATAAGTGAGTATGCGTCACAGGGTGCAAAATGAAGGAGAGCTTGGCCCCGTTTGGGCGCATTTATTTGGAGGCAGCGTCATGGAGATCCTGGGCTTTGTAGTCCTCTGAAACAACACAATAGGAACAAAGGAGGAATCAAGTTCTTCTGCATGATGCACGTGGGAGCGTATGTATCATTTTTATGCATCAAAAATGGTTTGCGGTAAGCTTTGCTTGCAATGCCATAATTAGTTACAAGTAAACTGGTGTTTGTTTCTCGTATTACCCCGATTACGGAGAAAAAGGTACCTGAAGAAGGAAGTGCAGGACATGAAAAACTGACCGCAACGAACATATATCAACACGTTCATGCCCTTAGCTAAAGCGCTAATAGTGGCAAGTGCTCGTAGTTTAACTGCCAGAAGCGGTGTGCTCTGCTCTCTCGTCATGGCAAATGAGTTGACTCTATGATGGCATACATTGTTGTCATCAGGCCTTACTCGCCGGTGATACGGGACAGGGTGCGGCTCGGATACATTGGAACTAGGTTTTTATGAAGTCGCCGTTTCTTTCCGTACCTTGCTACCCTCCGTGAAGCAATGGACGGCAGATAGGAGTCCGTGTTAACTGTTGGGTGTGTGTCAGCTTACAGGCGAATCCTATCCACGCTTGCATAACCACGGACACGTTTGCTGTAAAGTAGGAACGACTTAGCAGTATCAGGCTATCCTATCTATTATCTTATCCTATCCTATCCTACATCCTATCCTACATCCTATCCTATCTATCTAACTGTCCTCTGCCTGCATCAGGCTCGGTCGCTTCCTTGACGCGTTGTCCTGCCCGGCGGGACATAAGACAAAAATAACAGCAACCCCGCGTTATGATGCTTTGTTACCAAGAGATCAGCAGATGTAGACTATTCCGATTTTGCGTGCGGCATTATGTTCCCTATGACCACACATTCCTGCTGCAGTTGATCGCGAATGTTTATCAATGAACTCGCCGGGATGGTTCGCAGTCAAGCTGGTAGGCCCAGTTCATATCGACCCTTGTCTTTGACCTCAAATATATCGGTTGGTTAGGAAAGATATTCCTGTCTACAGCTCGTCCTCCTTTTGTTATCATAGGATGCAAAAACTAGCAGAGCTAGTGAAGGACAAATCACCCGAGCTATCTCATTTTGTTTCGTACCTGACCGTCAATGATGAAAATATTGGTGAGGAGGGGTCCATAGCGGTGACATTAATACCATAATAAAATGACGATGTTGTTACTCCAAGGGTCGCTTTGCTCCACTCGACCAACTTCCAACTGAGCGGCACAACTAACCAGCTTCGAATCGCGCGAGTTAACGATGGTTGTAGAGAAAGCCGACCGGCATTCTCCCGCGTTCCAGCCGAACCAACAGTGCGCGTGCTATGCCGGCTCTATTCGCTGCCCATAGTGCACTGACCCCAATGGACGTTAAAGGGCTCGTGATGCGCCGATAGCCTTCTAGCAGCGGAACTGTACAGCTTACGACGACCAAAAGGCCTTCTAAAAACGCACCATGAAAATGTGTTGCTAACCGATATCTTCTGTGCAACGCCCGTGGGCTGACGTGGTGTGGGGTAATCGGCGGCGCCGAGCGCTCCGCCGTGTCACACAGTCATCTCCGCCGCTCCCACCGTCCGGTATGAAGGCACACGTGGCCTTTATCTACGCGTCCAACTATAAACCATGACGCAACGTTCCCACGGTATTCACCTGGTCACTTGTCCTGTACCGGGCCGCGATTTCAGAAGCCGTTCGTGTTCACGTCGCAGATCGGTGCCACCCGATGGCGCGGCTGAGCGGCCAGAGCAGAACAATTGCCAACACTCCGCGGAAGCGCATGTGGTAACAGGAACTGCCTACGACGCTGCAGTATGCTGCAGAAACTGACCAGTTTCGTACTACGTTTCGCAAACAGTGAAAAGCGTGACCCTCGATGAACAGAGATAAAAATGAACATGCTACGTGCTTGTTGTTTGTCTCCGGTGCACACTGGCGGTGGCTGCTCTGGTATGCCATTCGGCCGGACCCGACCCAGCGCTGGCCGTACGTGGACAGCTGCTGAGGAGCACAGAGGTACGCCCAGCGCCGGCCATTCACGGACAGCTGCTGAGGAGCACAGACGCGCCCAGCGCCGGCTGTTCGCGGACGGCTGCTGAGGAGCACAGAGGCGCGCCCAGCACCGGCCATTCACGGACGGCTGCTTAGGAGCACAAAGGCGCGCCCAGCGCCGGCTGTTCGCGGACGGCTGCTGAGGAGCACAGAGGCGCGCCCAGCGCCGGCTGTTCGCGGACGGCTGCTAAGGAGCACAGAGGCGCGCCCAGCGCCGGCTGTTTGCGGACGGTTGCTGAGGAGCACAGAGGCACGCCCAGCGCCGGCCATTCACGGACGGCTGCTGAGGAGCACAGAGACACGCCCAGCGCCGTCCGTTCGCGGACAGCTGCTGGAGAGCACATAGGCGCGCCCAGCGCCAGTCGTTCGCGGACAGATGTTAAAGGAGCACAGAGTTGCGTCCAGCAGTCACCCAACGACGCGACCAGCAAAGACTCCCAGGACAGGCCAGCTGCTCTTAAATGCATTAACATTGCGTTAGTAATTGCTGGCGAGAAACATTATCACAAGACATAACTACCATGGATTCACATCTATCTGACTTCTACGAAGTAATATTGAGCACTTTCGTGCAAGTTTTGGGAATGATCTCGATAGACACTGTCATTGCAAGAAAACACATTTGAGATAGGAGGTCTACCACGCTGCCTCTTTGTATAGCAGGACTGACCCGTCGGGCGACCAGGCGCTCAAAGACCAAAGTTTGCCGGCTACCAATGAAAAAACGCCGGTAGAACACACGCACCGTACGAGCGTTTCCCATTGGCTGTTTCGGCCGGTAAGTGGTGCTTCGGTAAACGGCTCAGCCGTGCGGACGCGAGAATCCGAATCTTTATAGTTCCGGGTGGAGAAGGGCTCACACGTGTGCACGCGTCAGATGTCCGACAATAAATAATGTATACAGGGATAACGACTGCTCGATAAATGGTGTCGGCCAGACCCACGCACTCATATGTGGAGTAAAGTCGGTAAACCTCGCAACTAGCGATTAGCCCTTCGACGATTCGATTCGATTCGACTCCATTCGATTCCAAGATAACGATTCCGACTAACCTTTTGACCAAAAACCTTCCTTGTGACGATTCACCCTTCTTGAACCGAAATTTGAATAGCACTTGCTACCCTGCTGGTACAGACTGTCTGCGGCGAGTACCGTCCGTCAAACCGGACTGGTCAGCTCAGTACAGCCGCGAGGGGAGCGCGGTCAGAGGTCTCGGTGGGGCAGGGTCGCTGGACGGACGGGGAGACGTTGCGTGACCCTCCGATGGGACGCCCAGCCGGCGCATAGGCCGATCATAGACCGACTGGCATCACTCGTCACTCGTCTGTTACCCTGATTAAAATAAGTGCATGACCTGTTGATAACTGTCGCTGTTGTAAAACTGTTGATAAAAGGTAACCGGCTACCGTAAGATTATGCGGGTGGTAACGTGTAAACTTTTCGTGAAGTGCGCGTCTCTCGAATCTTTCTGGCTGCGACATTGTCTGGAACCGCTCACGCTATCCATGTTTACGAACTACGTTAGGCCTCAAGCTACGCCTCGAACCTCTGAGATGTACACGGGGCTAGTATGTAGTCCGAAAAACTGGGCCTGCTTGAGACCGGGCGGCGAAGGTCAGAAGGCCATGTTTACGAACTACGTTAGGCCTCAAGCTACGCCTCGAACCTCTGAGATGTACTCGGGGCTAGTATGTAGCCCGAAAAACTCGACCTGCTTGAGACCGGGCGGCGAAGGTCAGCTCGCCTTCTGCCGGTCCACCATGGACATGAGCCGATCGACTGTCGGCTCCGGCCGAAAAACTGCCCGCTGATCCACACTGGCCTTGTCGGCATCCTTGATTGAGCCCTATATTCGTGACCCGGCTTCCTGGCCGGCCGTTCGCCTCGGGCCGATATTGGGGTCACGTGGCCGGCGGCCGGGGGCCGGCTGTCTGACTGACGGCGGACTGGCCGGTAATGGCGGCAATCCGAGGGTCAGCGCGACGGTCGTGCAGCGCGCCTGACGGCAAAAACCGCCGGAGCCAGCAGCCTGTTCACAAGAGTGGCCTGCTAGCTGATCACCGGGCTGCCACAAAGCACCGGACACGGCCGGTAACACGTTAACCTTGGACGCCAGCGTGCACCAACCGACAGTCGGGGAGCATGGTCTGAACGGCCCAGGTGCGGACTTGATTGGACTAGCTCGCCTTTCTTTCCTCTAGAGGACTGCGCGTTGACGGGTACATGCAGGTGTCCGTGTCCTTTCAAGATATGCTGCGGTTCCCGATGCAAGGGGATGCAACGCAACCAAATGCACACATCATCCAGTTAAAGACCAACAATAATAACATGCTTGAAATGACCGGGTTGCGAGCGTTGGCGCACGAGAAAGTGAAAGTGTGCTCCACTGAGTGCATCTGATCCGTCGATGCCTTCAGCGGCGGCCGGGTCACCCTTGCAGCCGCGGCGCGCACGAGGCGACCAACAGGCGTAGCTGGCTATCTCACGGCGCCGCCCGGCCCGGAAAACATTGTCCAAGTTGTGCAACAGGTGGGCGAGCTGGTGTCTCCGCCGGCCGGCCGACGGCGCGCGCCCACAGCTCTACCGGGTCTTGACGCGACGCCCAATCACGGCTGGACACCGGCCGTCATGCATGAGTGGCGAGGGTTGGAGTCCCGCCCGTGAGTTCAGAAGACGCCAGAGGCTGTGCATGGCTTCGGCTGCCAATGGACGCCGGTCTCACAGTGAGCACTTCGTCGGCGGGTCTCACTTTCGGACGCGCGTCGGCGGCACCGGCGGCCAGCGCTTTTACCAGGGCGTTTGCACATCGCCACAACAGCTTCAGGGCTGTCCAGGTGGTGTGCTAATTGCCGCTTCACGGTCTCGTCTGCCCTTCTCTCCGCCGTCTGGCCGTCCCTCTGGCTCTATCCACGCCTGCCCGCTCTGCCCGCGCCTGTCCGCCCGGCCGCAGTCTGGTCCAGTCGGCGCGCGGCACCATTGTGCGCAGCCCCGCCCGTTTCACCTGGCCACGTCGTGCACGTGTCGTGCCGCGGCTCTAACTCGAGGATTTTACGAACGCCTGGCGCCGCAGCTGACGGTTGCGAAACCGTCGTCTGAAGGTGCGGAGCGAGCGCGAGCCGGTCGGCGGCCGGCGTCGGCGCCCGCCGCGGCCCGGGCTCGCCCTTCTGCAGGGTCAGGCCCGGCCGGCCAGCGGACCGGGCGGCCGGTCCGCAGGGCGCGCTGGTCCGCGCAACGACCGGCCTTGGTCCTACGCTTGGCCGAGCTGGCCGCCGGCCGGCCGTTCCGCTCCGTTCCGTTCCGCTCCGCACCACTCCGTTCCGCGGCGCGCTGTCCGGCCCAACTCGTCGTCCCCGCGACAGCGATGTGGAGACGCTGGTTTCACCAGCTGCGCTGGCCGCTGACGTGGGAAGTCGCCCGTGGAATTTTACACAGCTCGTAGTGAAATACTCAAGTTACGCTCAAATGGACGGCATGCGGTTGGTCATAGCCGGTGGAGTCTCGGGGGCTAGTGCGAAGTGTCTCCTCGTCAGTCCGAGAATTTCCGAAACTGCATCGCAGGCTCGGCGTCTGGAGGGCATGCGTTAAATAGCCAACTAGGTTCCCAAATTGCATCTGAAGATTAACAGATTTTCCACTCATGATATCGATGAGCATGGACAGACTTTGAATGACACATTTCATCAGGCATTTGTCGCGGACAACACCCACACTGTTGCGCCATGTTGCATGACTAATGCATGCAGCGCTGAACACCCACTCCATACATCGCTCATTAAGAGGTGATCCATTATGCCATCATGCATTGAGTCTTACAGAAACACTCTTGATCAGGTGTCTGATGCACCGAAATGCAAAATGCACGTAGGCCTGCTACCCTGCCCGATTGTACTTGTCCTCATTCCGACACACGGCAATCAAATGCCCGTACCGTGTAATTAAGGATGACGTCAGACATTGACAAACTTGTGTCCTCCACACGTTACTGGCTGTTCGGTACGTCACCATCAGCCAAAACAATCAATGTTCGATTAACGTCACGTTGTTGTCTGGCAGCTGCTCGGATGAATCTGGTATTGCCATCGTCATCAGCCGCTCGTCCTTTGGTCGTCACCTCCCACCAGATTGCTCCAGTAGCCAGTACTTGGTGACCAGTGGTTTGTGTAATTGGTCGTGGTTTATGTAATTTTCACAAATCTTGGCATGCACCGACATGCGCATCCGTTTCCGAAAGTTGTTGGCTTGGTTAGCAATGCAGAGTCACTGCAGGTACGTGGTGTTACGTGGCCGCTCCTCCACCGAGCTGTCGTCCGACCGGAATTCCCGAGCCACGGCTCCGGGAATTTCGCAGTTTTATTTGTTCGCGGTATTGGCCATCCTGTAAACCCGCGACCTGAATCGTCTTAGAACCGGAATCGGCGACCGTGGGTACTAACGGCCCGTGTCAAGGACAAGCAAGGTGAGCCCAGATGGGTGGCCGCCGTGGGGGACCTCGCCAAGTTCGGACAGAGCGGCGCGCGCGGGAAGACGACAGTGACCGCGGAGGGAGGATGAATCTGTGTAGCGGCTGGTGATGAGGGGGAGGACGGATCAGTATACGCCGGCTGCGCAGTCGTCTGGGGAGTACTAGTAATAAGGGTAGTGTATCACGATTCAGTGTCACGTATCAGTCACGAATCAGTGTAGCCGGCTATACGACCGTCTGGGGATTGCAGGTAGTGAAGGGGTGGATGTGTCTGTGAAGCCGGCGGCGCAGCCGTCTGGGAAGTACAAGTGATAAAGAAGAGGACGAGTCAGTGTAGCCGGCTGTGCAACCGTCGGGGCAGTACAGGTAATAATCATGGACATTTAAAATTATTAGAGTAGAGTAGTGAATGTGGATGGCAGGAAGGGTGGGGTTCCATGGACGTGGAAGGTGGAAGGAGGGTGGCGTACTCCGCAAGGCGTGCATAAATCATTTCCCTCGCCCAATTATCATGGTGTTCCTACTGAGGGCTGTCCACTGGAGAGCTGGTCTGAGGGCGCTGATATCAGCGCCGTGCCGGGCAGGTAAGCCGGGAGGTGCGAACAACGCAAGGCGTCAGCACTTGCTCAGCATGCTCGGTGCACAACGAGAGTTTCGCTCCCTTGATTAATGATGGGACGGCAGACAGCGGTATATGTGCTCCGCTGCAACCCCGCTGGCGTTGAAGCCGAGATAATATCACCCACTTTGGTGCCAGGCCCCAATTGGCATCTGGTCACTTAAATGTCGCCATTTATGTCTTCCTCATATGTCCTTCATGCATTTTCCTCCAGCGCCTGTCAATATTGCGAACATATCAGACGTTGACGCCCTACTCCGCCTCCTTCACAGCTGGCGTTTTCCATGATCACAGCTGTTGTTTGCGTGCGGTGCCTGACTGATGTATAGACCCCCATATGCAGCTAGTCGCTGTGGGTCCAAGACGACGGGTTCGGAGCTAAAGCAAACTAGGCGACTTTCGCCCTTCCTGCATGCCTGCAACATGCATACTGCACCGCTGTGCCCACGGCGGCGAGACCGTGACGGGCATGTGGCGGCATGCCGGGCATGATGGACGTGGCTACTTAATTCACCAAGGAAAGACGGCCAAAGATTGCCAGAGGTGCCAGTCAACATGAGGGAGCCTCATGGCTTCGCCTAAGGCCGCCAGCCCCACTTTTCTTGTTGACTCACTTCTTATACAAGGGTCCCAGTTCAGACCAGCAAGGTTTCTGGATGGTTCGACGGGCTCGAACAAGGGTCCCAGTTCAGACCAGCAAGGTTTCTGGATGGTTCGACGGGCTCGGACTCCTGAGAGAGGGGCTAACGACCGTACATTGCCGCCCCTGGCTATGTCCATGGGTTATAATGCCAACATGAAACGTGAACGGTGCAACGTGGAATGCTACCATTCCGATTACCAAGCACGCTGGTTGTAGGGCGTCTCGGGGTCCACTGCACGTGTTGTTACCCTAGAGCACGTGCGGTCGTGTGGCAGGGCACGGCCAGCCATGTGGCAACATACTGTGGTCCGCGAACGGCGCGCCGTCTGTTTCGTAGTATGTTGAACATTCCAGAGGTAGGTACTGACCAGAATTTTCCCGGTTCCAAATGCTCTGGACTCTACGTGATATTTCGCCAATTCTGAAAAAGTCTCGGCGAAAAGACAGAACAAATCCTTTCTGGCCGCGCAAGAAAAGTCTCTTTAAAAGGACGCATATGCTCCCAACCTTATCTTTTTGCCTCAGGCCCAAGCTATCGTGATGTACGTTAGCATACGTCCTATAACAATAAAATAGGTGCAACCGAGAATTGGCACACATCAGCAAACATCCGCATTGTTCATTCATATTACAACTATGCTGAATGATGCAAGATCGCCACTCGCTTAGAAATAAACCTCAGCTCAAGATGTCCATCACAATTCCTCATATCTTTCCTGGAATATCAAGTAGGTGCATGTGAACCTAGGCAAGCAGTTAATTATGCAGTAGAAAATGGCCATGGCTGCGGCCTGAAATCACAGTTTGCTCTAATCGCAGTTCGCTGTTTTTCTTGCGCTGCATTCATGTACGATTGGTCCGCCATAGAACGACTAATGAAAAGAACAAGTTTACAACAATAACGAGTCATAATGAAGACTTGTCATTATGCCCCCGCGCTCTTGAATGTAATGCAGTCATGCAGCACGTGCGTGTCTTGCGTAAACACCCGAGCATGTCATGCGTAGACACCCGAGTACTGTGCGTAGATATCCGTGCATGTCGTGCGTAGACACCCGTGTTGTAGCTCGTAAACACCCGTGCTGTAGCTCGTAGACGCCCGTGCTGTAGCTCGTAGAAACTCGTGCTGTAGGTCATAGAAACTCGTGGTGTAGGTCGTAGAAACTCGTGCTGTAGTTCGTAGACACCCGTAGTCGTAGTAGTAGTAGTAGTAGTCCGTAGTAGTCGCTGCAGAACGGATTTTTTATGCCCAGAGGTTTCGAAACTTTTGTCAGTCAGCTGGCATCCGCATATATGCCTTCTCGAGTGTCTGTTTGACTTCAACCTGGTGTTGGTACGCACTGATTTGGCTGTAGCTTGACCCTAGTTTGACCCTATCTTGTGGACAAAATTGACTGTAATCAACGATGGAGATGTATTTCGCAGCGCTGGTCCGTGAGAGCCGCTGTCGCCCTGCACGCTCGAAATACGACACCGATTGCCAATCTTCGTGCAATCACTCGAGATGAATTTCAAGTAAGAAAGGGTTTCCTTTCTACAACTTCTATGAATCACCAGAAAGCCTCCAATTTTTGCACGACTGTCACGGCAACAGAATGTGTTCAAATTGAGCAGCTGTCCAAATGAAGGTTGCGGCGTTGACATATGTGTGGAGTACGACGAGTGTAAGCGGGTGGTTTGGTCTCTGCCAACGTGATGCCTGCACCGGCCTGTTTCGTTATGGCACATTGAGCTATGTGTCTGTGGGTAAGCATGTCAGTAAATGAGTTCAGGCTCTGGTACAAGTTAGAGAGGATTATTGCTCGGCCAAAAATATTGTCGGGGATATAGTTAGGAGGCAGTAGCATCTCATTCAACTTCTCTCTCTCTCTCTCTCTCTCTCTCTCTCTCTCTCTCTCTCTCTCTCTCTCTCTCTCTCTCTCTCTCTCTCTCTCTCTCTCTCTCTCTCTCTCTCTCTCTCTCTCTCTCTCTCTCTCTCTCTCTCTCTCTCTCTCTCGCTCTCTCTCTCTCTCTCTCTCTCTCTCTCTCTCTCTCTCCCCCCCCCTCTTTGCCCTCGCTCCCTCGCTATTTTTTGCTCTCGCTCGCTCGATGCCAATTTTGGGGGGATTTTCTATTCAGCATGGCCTATGGACGGACAGCTTTCTATCATAGTACTGGAGTGGCGGCGTAGGATTCATGTCGCAAACGAACTAAGATTATACGCCTGACATGTTAGTTAATGTATATAGAAGTTCCATGGTCCTGCAGATGCAACATCGCAGCACACATGAAGTCATCTCAGATAAAGCAGAACAGGTTAGGCGAGACAGGTCCGGTTAAAAAAAGCGCTATCGCTGAGTCACAGTCCGTCTTCGCACAAATCACCAGTGCCAACGGCGGGTGAATGTACGTGCCCTTGCATCTTGCACGGAGGTTGCCGTGTTGACGGCAGCCGACCGCAGCGCGCCGGAGATGGCGGCGCCGGGTCTCTCCCGCGCGGGGCGGCATCGCCGGACCAGCGGGCGATAGCGGCGGTAGCTGATCAGGGCGCTGTCCTCGCAGGCGGGCGTCGATCCGGCGCCGCTCCGCGGGCTCTAGACGTGGGGTGGCGGCGGCATCATGCATGGGACCGATTAGCCACGGAGCGTACCATAGCAGCTTTCGCATGCTTGCTCAATGGCCGTGCGGCCTTGGCTCCCGAAAAGCCAACTAATCTCCCGGCATTCGCCTGGCCCAAGCCTAATGACAGGAGGACGGCTCTCGAGGACTGTCCGCACTCTCGCCGTAATAAACCTCCGCTCCCTGTCCCAAAGCGGCTGTAGAGCCTGGGGTCACATAACGCCTCTTTCTGCTACAATTTGCTAACTTCCAGATAGCATGTAATTCAAGCTTAGCCACATATTTGATGAAGGGGGAGGCAAACCTATCCACATATTCAAGGGGGGAGTCAAACATATGCCCTGGCGTCTTTGCCCGCCATCCCATTGCCGGCAGGCTGGGACGGATCCAGGGATCACGTGAGACCTCTTGTCAAACAAGCGCCGCTTTGTCTCCAGTATCTACGGCGTTCGGCTGGGAGATGATCCTGAGGTTAGACTGGGGATTACTGTCCCTTCAGCACCGATGACGGCCGGCCTGGACTGTTCCTGGGGTCACCCAGAGTTTACCGTCACCCGTCCGTTCTGCCCTCAGTTTCGATGGCGTCCGGCTGGAGGCTGATCCTAGGGGCGGTCGTCTCATTAAGCGCCGCCGCCGCCGCCGCCGCCGCCAAGCGCCCGCAGTTCGAGTACACCAACCATTTCGCCGTGGTGGTGCCGGGTGGCCGAGCCAAGGCCGAGTGGGCCGCGCAACAGCATCACTGCTCAGTCATCGACTCGGTGAGTGACGTCACCAGAGTGCGGCCGCGCTCCAGAGGGCTGCGGAGTCGGCCACCCCTCGGAGACGTGGTCAGCCGTGGCCGGGGGGTCCAGAGGGCTGCGGAGTCGGCCACCCCTCGGAGACGTGGTCAGCCGTGGCCGGGGGGTCCAGAGGGCTGCGGAGTCGGCCACCCTCGGAGACGTGGTCAGCCGTGGCCGGGGGGTCAGAGGGCTGCGGAGTCGGTCACCCCTCGGAGACGTGGTCAGCCGTGGCCGGGGGGTTCAGAGGGCTGCGGAGTCGGCCACCCCCGGAGCGGTGGCCAGCCGGGGAGGGGGTTCAGAGGGCTGTAGAGTCGGCCACCCTTTGGAGGCGCGGTCAGCCATGGCCGGGGGGGGGGGGGTCCAGGGCTGCAGAGTCGGCCACCCTTTGGAGGCGCGGTCAGCCATGGCCGGGGGTCCAGAGGGCGCAATGTCGGCACCCCGCGGGCGTCGGACCGCCTGGCACCGACCCATTGTTCTGTTGCGCGACTCGTTTTGCAGGCGGAGTTTCTTTGATGGTGGGACAATTGGCGACGCTGCTGAACAGAACAAAGCCCGCCGCCCTGAGCCGGCGGACTGTGTCGCACAGAACCCCGCCGTCTGAAACGCTTCGCTGAAAACGAGTCCGATGGCGCGTTGAATGGCGTCGCCGTTGGTGCACCGCTGCGGGGTGTTTCGTGTGTTCCAAGCCGTGGGGAGTGGCCCACGGCCCCAAGCACCCGTTACCTCACGACTGGACGCCGCCTGCCCGGGGTCAAGGCCGTCAGTGCTGTTGTGATGGTTAATAACTCGTCGGCGGGCTTTCTTCAGCACGGAAAGCCGTGTTCGTAACGCCATTGAAAACAGAGCATCGCGAGTTGGGAGCATAAGGACCTACCGCGATCGGAATGATATTGGCAGGGGTTTGCAGGCATGTGCTCAAAGTGTACCCTTATGAATTTTCAAACAAATGTATGCCATCTGTTTCCAGATAGGAGATTTAACAGATCATTACCTCCTAGAATGTCATGGAGTTCATAAGCGTTCAACTGATCATTCTCATCATCACGTTAGGAAACTCAGGAATTCGCCAGACGTAAGTACCACTTGTGCGAGCAACGTTGTGAGGCATTGCAAAGTCCGTAAGCTTAATGATGAGCCGGTTCATTGGAGATGTGATCGATTATAGTTTATCCAATAGGGACAACATAGTGATGACTGAGGTACCAGCTTGTCTCGGGCTCTGTATGGCTGCTGTATACCACGCATTCTGAATTTTCGTAGAATAAGTTGGTGACTGATATGTCGGCCCGCCAGCGATTGTTCAAGCTGCGCTGTAGCTCAGGCGCTCCGCCGTCTGGCCGCTCACAGCTGCCACGGCCAGTGTGTAACATTCCACCGTGCCCCCGCTTTCCAGATTGTCTGGGCCGACCAGCAATATTACAAGAAGCGGAAGAAGCGCGATGGCCGCGGCTTCTTCCCCAGCATCTTCCAGGGCTTCTCGGTGCCGTTCTCGTTCGGGCCGGGCTTTGGGTCGGAGCTGGGTGGCGAGAGCCCGCCCCTGCCCAGCACCCAGTCCTTCTGGTCTGACCCACTCTTCAAGGAACAGTGGTACCTGGTGAGACCAACGGCGGCGGGATGGAGGCTGGTGGGTGGGTGCACATGGCATGGGCGACCTTTGTCTTCTGCACATTACACAATGGTACCGTGAGCTATTAGCATGCAAAACAGTCTGTCGTAGCTGGGGGTCATGCTCGGATATGTCTCCGAAATTGTGCTCTCTGCACGTAATTCTGGAAGACATGTACCCTAGCAGTCATAGCTGCGCCTGGAAATCAGTCGTGTGCAGCGACTTGTGTCGCCATGCAGGTACTTTCCACTCCGCACCCAACGCTTTTACAGCTACGCTCCGTGGCGGTCCGGAGCCTTGAGAACGCTGCACTCCGTGAGTGCTTTGTCCGCTGTGGGCAGCTCTGTCGTGGGGCGGAAATCCTTTGCTCCGCTACATAGAGGCTCGCTATAACTGTTCTTTTTCTTTTCGCTGCACTGCAGCATTTTACGGGCAGCAGGAGAACAGAAGGTCAAGCTAAGACTGAGGGGAAATGTCGCCAAGGTGCCCTAAAGATCAAGCTAAGACTGAGGGCAAATGTCGCCAAGCTGCCCTAGAGCGCTGCAGGCGGCAAGAGCCTCCTCAGCATCTTCTTGTTGATAATGACATCCCGTGTCTCATCACAATTTAACCCTGAGTAGCATAAAAGAGGCAGTGAAATCAAACTGTGTGAGCGAAAAGAGGGTAGCGTTACTAGGTAATGTAGACAGTGAACGCAAGCCTTATGGGCGTATTTGACAGAGAAACTGTCAAGTTTCCCGTCTCCATATTTATAAGATACAATTGGAATATAGACACTTTTTTGTTACTAGCATCAAAGGCAAAATAACGGAAATGAGGAATGGGCTAGGAATGTAAAGCATGCCTAAATGCCTGCACTCTGACCACATGACACGTCACTCGTGTGAAGGCACTACAAAATGTCGCTCGTGTGAAGGCACTACAAAATCATTCAGCGGGAGCAGGTGTTGGTGGCCATTGGATCACCATGACACGAGCATTGCAACACTCGGCTTACCTTAGCAGTTAGATCCTGGCGGAAACTTTTGTTTTTGCAGGTTTTTTGTTTTGTTTTACTTTTTTTGTTTTATTTTGCTTTGCAAAACGCATTTATATCAATTGTGTGAAGTCACAAAATGTGACGGCACCGCGGTGAGCGGTGCAGGAGTTAGAAAGCAGACACTGCAGAGGAAAGAACCTACCTTTGTCGCTTGGATAGAGCTGTGGATTAATTAACTTCATGGGGAATAGGGTTGTGAATTGGTCAATTCCGTGCCAGTCGCTCTCTTCATAAAATCTATGCTATTCGTGTCGGAATTTGGAAACTCCTTGATATAAGTTGAAAGCTCTTATGCTAATTTAACGATCTTAAGTACACCAGGGTTGCTTGTTAAACGACGTAGCTCTAAATGACGATTAGATAGGCAGTGCTCAATAGTTTGTCAGGCACTGAATTCATTTCGTCATTTTGCAACATGCTCATGTATTCGGATGTTTCATGCAACTGAGAGAGCCGAAAGGGCCTTGTCGGGGCCCTCAATCCCGCGCAATGGTAACGAACTTACGCGAGTGCGCTACGATCCAATTCACTTTTGAGGATGAGCACAGCTCGAAATATTGAGTGCCGCCAATATAATAGTCCTAAAGTACCACATATAACGTCGTTTAACCGGTAAACCCAACATAAGAGCTTTCAACCCATAATGCCGGAAAAACAAGAGCTGAAGGCCTTTTTTCTCACATCAAGTAGTCTCTGACATAAAAAGGGAGTCTCAAGCTGGACACCATATTACGCGCCTCCTAAATGCTGCCTTACACCTTGTTTTTTGGTGGATTGTCCCATGGTAGAGGAAATAATTATTTTGGTCATGAGGTTGTTCCCGGCCAATGCGTCAATGGAGCTCATGATAGAGGATTGCGGCGCACTCGCTGAAGTCGTTACCGTGGTACCGGGTCGAGGGTCCCGACAAAGTCCATTCGGCTCTTAGGATTACATAGAACACTTGAATAGATAAGTGCGGAACAGCGTGATGAAACTGGTGGTGAACTGTGATGGCTTTATTTGGCTTCTGAAGGGAGTACCCCACCTTTGGAGCATATTTCAAATACATTTTCTAGTTAAATCTCAGGTCTAGTTAATCTCATAGTGGCACCGAGTAACACAGACATTTGGCACATTAGTGCGCTGCAAACATTAAGGAACGCATGCGTTGGAAAAGGCAAGACAAATGAAGTGTATCACTTTCATAGTGGTGAGCAGCCAAATAAGATTTCCTCCGTTATGTCGGATACTTTAAATAGAAATTCTGAGCTATTCGGGAGGATTTCGAGAAAATTGGTATTGCTGATCAAATTGTACGCGTCGGATGTAACCATAAGTGACAAATACAAAGAAAGGTGGAATGTTTTCGTTAAACCAGGTAACTTTTGTGCTATAAGTTTGTTGATATTGACTGCTAACTTAGGCGCGTGGGCGGGGCTGTTGATTACCATCCGCAAGTTATTGCTATTGTTGGCGGATATCCATTATAGTCGTCATTGAACGTATTGAAGAACTTAAATCCTGCAACTTTTTATCTTATTTCTTGATTTTTCTCCATTTTTCCAACCGCATTTTCAAGGCCCTTCGAAACACAGTACATTCCAGGTTCTAGAACGCATATATGTCTGCACACAGAACCAGTCACGATAGACGTATCTGCTGGGTCTTACAAAGTTCTGGGCGTCTGAGTGTATTAGACCCTGAACACATCACAAGGCTTTCAAGATAAACAGATGATCTTGTGGCAGTCATGGCGCGCCCAGTGAGCTCAGCACACCCCAGGGTGCTTGCAATCAGCAATTAGCAATTACCAATCAGCCTGGGCGATTGCTAGGTGCAGGCTAGTCTCCAACAGAGTCAACGGTCAAACACTCTGAGATGTGTCAAGAAGTTAAAGAAGTCCGGGAGCTGCAAACGGGCGCTGGCAGCCGTGACCTAAAACTGGATTTGCGTCACGGATTGTTTAGAGGTTCCGGTGGAATTTACCAGCGACGAATCTAAGGACTCAAAGTGTTCAGGGAACCAAATCAGATGGGCTACATGATCGCACAGAACATTTTTGGAACAAAATTAATCAAAACTTCTGCGGAAACCCTTGGGCCTCGCGGGGCCTAGGTTTAACGACAGCGTTTGACGCTTGTAACATTCGGAAGGGCAAACTAAAGCTGGAACTGATAGGTTAGGGTTCAGAGAACGTTTCACGAATCCCGAGACGGGTAAATCATACGTTCGGTCAGGAAATAGATGCCGAAATCTAATGAACCAGAGGCAGTGATATGAATCAAAACAATCAAGTGCCGACCAAAATAACTAAGATTTAACAGTCTCATATGCCGACTACTAACCGGGAGCTGGCAGGTCCCTACACGTCGCGATTCCACCACTACGATTCGTTTCTTTTTTTACTTATGGGCTGACAAGAGCTCAAAAGCCACAGTGCTGCCAGGTCTCCATCGTGGACCACATATCTAAGTAAAGAAAATCTAGATGTCCTCACCATGCAAGGTTATGAAACGCTATGAGGGGTATGATGCGTGTAAGTGACCACGGCTTCCAACTTTGAAATAGCTCCAGAAATGATCTGGAAACTTCTGAAAGATGCACGAAGTGGAAGCGCTGCCTGCTTGAAATGAAACTTGACTCACTTAGTCGTGCACCATTTTATAGAGCGGCAGCGACTGCTGAGGTTATGTTAGCGTATAAGGGCCATGACACTGGCGGGATCCGAAGCTGGGACACCATTGGAAACTGAAAGCATTGACCACTTGACTGTTACGCTTTTTGAGAACGCTATTGTCGAGTCAGTCAACAAGTGCTTCGGCTGATGGGCCTTTAACATCTGACCTGCCTCATCAGAAAATCTCCTTTTCACACGGAACGCAGCACACACAAAATTCCAAGTCACTTTTACTTTCTCCACCGGTGTGGGCGCTCAAAAATGTCGTGATTACGAAGACGTGGAACTTTGTAGCTACCAACGACCAGAAATAGCTTGTATTCCATGCTTCTCTCTACATTTGTGTTTTTTTTGTTGTTGTTGCAAAGTTCGAATCATGACACCAAGCGTTCCCAAAAATCAATCGAAGGCTCCAGAAGTCTGAATCACCTTTCCATGCTCAAGGGCAGGCAGCTTTAGGTAACGGCAGTCGTGGTCTATGCCAGAGAAAGTCGCCCCGCTTGTAGCCAGCGTCTGCCAATCTGCGAGGTCGAGCACAAACGCGAAGGAAGCCGGGCGTGACCGACCAGCTCGGAGGCAGGCAGCCGGCCTTGGGTTGCTCAGTCTTGCCATGAGTTAGCGGAATTCGAGACAGAAGTCGAGGCTGGAGCCCAGCTCGAGCAGAACAGCTCATTTCAACGTTGTTCCCGAGGAGCGCAGTGACTCACCGGTCCAGATTCCCGATGGCGTCTATTGAGGGGTCTATGTCCGATAGCTTGGGAGACCTTTGAGCTGAGGGAGCCAACCGGTGGACCAGTGGGCTCAGCGACCCCCCCCCCCCCCCCCTCCCCAATAAGGAGTCATGCGCTCAGCGGTTTCCCGAGCGCGGTTTGCTGGACACAGTGCTAGCCTGCCCACCGAACATTGCTTCTTTCAGTAGGAACTGACTAATTTTATTCATCGTGGCAGAGAATTTCCGTCCAACTCGACCCCGCACGGATTTCGGCTCAGATGCTGGCTGCCAGTCGATTATCGAATCCTTTCAATTGTCGTGCGTCCAGCCGTGACTCTCGGCTAATGGTCACGTCTAGCTCAGGCGCCTGCGCCCCACCATTGTTTACTTCCACTCGGCTGTGGCTGACATTGGCCCCAGTCGTCCAAGCATTAGCCCGCATGTGTCTAGGTCAACTGCTCAGCCGTCGGAACCCCCCCCCCCCCGCCACGCCTGATCAGGGGGCGGGGAAGGGTCAGGCTGCGTCTGACCTCGACCCCGTCACCGCGCCGTGTCTCTGGGTCGACTGGCCACACGCAAGGTCAGCTGGCCCGGTCAGGCATGCAGTTCGTCTCGGTACCCGCCGCCTGTGCCACAAGCTGAACCGGATACACCGGCCGGCTGGGCCAGGCCAGAGCAGCGGAAAAACTCCGCGCACCGAGCGGTGCCATTCTGTCACCTGCGGCACCGTCAGCCAGTCACCGGGCGGCGCCACTCCGTCACCTGCAGATCCATCAGCCAGGCACCGGGTGGCGCCACTCCGTCACCTGCGGCACCGTCAGCCAGGCACCGGGCGGCGCCACTCCGTCACCTGCAGAACCATCAGCCAGGCACCGGGCGGCGCCACTCCGTCACCTGCAGAACCATCAGCCAGGCACCGGGCGGCGCCACTCCGTCACCTGCGGTACCGTCAGCCAGGCACCGGGCGGCGCCACTCCGTCACCTGCGGCACCATCAGCCAGGCACCGGGCGGCGCCACTCGGTCACCCGCGGCACCGTCAGCCAGGCACCGGTGGTGCCACTCCGTCACCTGCGGCACCGTCAGCCAGGCACCGGTGGTGCCACTCCGTCACCTGCGGCACCGTCAGCCAGGCACCGGGCGGCGCAACGGCGCTGAGCCGGCGCGAAGGCGTTATGTAAGACACTGTGCTGATGGATTTCGGAGCCGGCGGATTTTTGACTGCAAGGCGGATCCGGAGGCTAGGACCTTTGTGGTGTCCATTACAGGAGGCCGCTGCTGGTGGACTGGGCTGCTTAGTGAAAAGTATGGAAGGCCGCCAAAGTGAACACATCGGGCTTGCTGCGCCCTTTGTATCTAGATTCCATCTGTGAATATGTGATTCCATCTGATGCATGCTGAATTGGAAAATTATTGCAGGTTGATATGCTGGGCATGGACATGTAAGAAACATTACCTGGATGAGGTTAAATTAACTGATGGTTGATTCCTAGGAGTATTTATATCACGAAGGTGACCAGGAACTCCCTCAATTGACCAGAGATTTGAAATGACTATGGAGATAGATAGATGGAAGCGATTGCTTACCTTTGTCATGACCTGATGGCTGGTCACCTGTCTCACGCAACACGTATCGTCTGGTATCAATAATAGGCATTTGATCATAAAAATGCACGCCTCCGGGTAAGCATTTTCCAGCAGATTGGACGAAGGCACCTAATCCCGTCGAAAAGATCAGTCAGCAGATTGTATCTTTGTAAGCCTCCATTTGGACAGCTCTGCTGAGGCCTGAGAGGAGTGTTTGTTACAGCCATTGCCTGTCTCATATGTTTTATTTTGTTAACATTTGCTCCATGGCATGACTCTGGAACTAATAAGCGTATTTCATGTTGGCGATTACGGGCAGTTCAAGGCTGCGAATGACCGCAAGTTATAAAGTCAGCCACGAAGCCCGTCGCCGAGAGAGCAGTGTCCGGGTCAGAGCCAGCCGCCGCAGGTGGATGTTCGGGTCAGACCCACCGCTGCGCTGAGTCAGCCCCCGCTGGTGGATGTCCGGGCCAAACCCACCGCTGCGGGATGAGAGTCCGAAACGTGGGATTCCCACTGGAAGGGAAGTGCCCGGAACATGGGCTTGCCACTGAAAGAGGAGTGTCCGGCACCGAAGAAGGGCACTGAAAGGGGATTGTCACGAGTCAGACGCTGGAAGAGAAGTGTCCGGGGCAGAAGAATGCCGCTGGAGGAGGAGCGTCACGAGTCAGCCGTTGAAAGAGAGGTGTCTGGCGCCGAAGAAGGCCGCTGGAGGAGGAACGTCACGAGTCAGACGCTGGAGGAGCGAAGTGTGCGGCATCTGAGCCAACAGCTGACGCAGGAGTGTCCGTGGCCGATGAATGCCGCCGTTGGAGGAGTGCTGACACTCTGGTCTACCGCTGTAGTAATGACTGGCACCCGGATGTACCACTGGAAAATGTTCAGGGATGAGGGGTCTGCCGCGCGAGGAATGCTTGGGATCTGAATTTGCGACCGTTTTCCTAACGCGAGGCTGCCAGCGCTCGTGTGCTGGTGTGCTGCACTAGCGAAAGGCGCGCCGCTGCGGTGTTGTACCACTGCAGGTAGGAAAGTGTATTCTCGTCTGCCATGCCGCAGCAGTGTTCGAGCGTGTCTTGCTGCCGGGTGTGCTGTTTCGCTGTTACCTCCTCTGGAGCATCGAGTTCCGCCCTGCCACCATGTTCCGTGTGTCTGCACAAGAGCGGAAATACTCGCTGTAGTAGTCACGTAAACGGGAAGGAAATTACGTTTACGTGTGCAACTTGGCCTTCAGGTTATCCCGTGCGTGGCCCGCTACATTTATGCAGCGATGCGCTGCGAGGGGCTTCACAAGATGATGTAGAACACCAGCGCAAAGCTATGCTTAATAAGTAATGACACCGTGGTCCATTCCGTCAGACTGTGGTTTCTAGTTCGCTAAAATCCACCGGCGCCACGTGATGATTTTTTCGGGTCGAACTATATCGTGGCACCCGCCCTGCTTGTTGCACCGCGCCTCATTTGACCTCGCGCCCAGGCAGCCGTTAATGTGCGATGCTTTGTTGCAGCTCTCTGCTCTTGCTCATATCTACTGACCCCCAGAAACATCCCTCATTTCGTTTTTGTTGGAAACCGCCGAGACACATCCTAAGCAGAGATAGTATGTGGAGTGGTGGTTAGACGTCTTCACGTTGCTTAAGAAGTTCTCCATGGACTACGAACAAATCCATCGGCAACTCAGAGGGTCTAGGCTTGCAGGCGTACAGACACAACTCTGCTATAGCAGCTGTCTAGGCTTGTAGGCATGCACACGCAGCTCTGCTATAGCAGCTGTCTAGGCTTGCAGGCGTACAGACGCAGCTCTGCTATAGCAGCTGTCTAGGCTTGTAGGCATACACACGCAGCTCTGCTATAGCAGCTGTCTAGGCTTGCAGGCGTACAGACGCAGCTCTGCTATAGCAGCTGTCTAGGCTTGTAGGCATACACACGCAGCTCTGCTATAGCAGCTGTCTAGGCTTGCAGACGTACACACGCAGCTCTGCTATAGCAGCTGTCTAGGCTTGCAGGCGTACGCACGCAGCTCTGCTATAGCAGCTGTCTAGGCTTGCGGACGTACACACGCAGCTCTGCTATAGCAGCTGTCTAGGCTTGCGGGCGTATATGCGCAGCTCTGCTATAGCAGCTGTCTAGGCTTGCGGGCGCACATGCGCAGCTGTGCTATAGCAGCCATCTAGGCTTGCAGGCGTGCATACGCAGCTCTGATATAGTTGCTGTCTAGGCTTGCGGGCGTACATGCGCAGCTCTGCTAGAGCAGCGCCGCTGGATTGCCCCAGTTGATTATCGGTATTTTGGATGTGGGTTGTTAGCGCATTTTTGTTAACAGCTTTTAATAATATTCACCATCAACAACACTGTTCTGACAAGCCAGTTGGCTTAGGTCACATGAAGAGCTTGGTGGCCAGATTCCCCTTTTGCCCATGGATCTTCCACAGGCATTTCGTATGCATCTTACGCCTCCTAAATGTGGTCGGTTTCGGCGCAAAGCACATTTCTATGATTCACCCCAGCTAAACAACGGTCGGGTGCTCGGGTGTTATGGTCAGAGAGCTGTGAATATCACGTTTGCATGTATCGGCCTGCTTTGTCCCTTATATCTTGCAGAGTATTCTTGGTGTCACCTTTCAGTGATGTGGAGAGACAATTTCTGAAAAGCTTTATTTAACCGATATGAGAAGCTACGGGCAATATATGTGAAACGCTATGGTAAATTAATGTGGAACTCTTTGTGAAATAGGTACAAGAAGCTATGCAAAGTAGGTACGAGAAGTTATATGAAATTTATTCATGAGAAAAAAACAGCAAAATATTAGAATATTATTTGTAGTTATGTGAAACACTGCCATCACAAAGAAAACACTCCAGCATAACGATTTGATCCCCGAAGAAGGAAAGTAAGATGAATAAACGAAACGGCAGATCAGTTATCCATGATATGACCAAGACATAACCGTTAAATCT
The DNA here is from genome assembly GCF_011947565.3 of Pollicipes pollicipes. Taxonomy (NCBI): domain Eukaryota; kingdom Metazoa; phylum Arthropoda; class Thecostraca; order Pollicipedomorpha; family Pollicipedidae; genus Pollicipes; species Pollicipes pollicipes. Next base: position 50,908,346 of record NW_023596576.1, read on the forward strand.
CAGTGGTGTTACAGCCTGTAACATTCGCACCTCCTACAATATACCGAGCGTTTCCCCATATGTTAAATCCTCACCATACCTCGTTAACTAACCAACAGCCGGTGACCTCGCCCTAACGAGAAGCTGCGCCCCGCTCTGCAGAACGGTGGCGCCAAGGACGGCAACGACATGAACGTGCTGCCGGCCTGGCAGCAGGGCTACAGCGGTCGCGGCGTGGTGGTCTCGATCCTGGACGACGGCATCCAGCCCAACCATCCGGACCTGGTGGACAATTACGTGAGTGGGCGCGTGCTGGAGCGCCGACGCCAACAGCCCAGACAGTGGCACGTGCCCGGCGCTTCGCTGCCTCGCTTGCTGCAAGTAAAATTTACGACCGGCGGGACCGTGTTGACTGCACGCCTGTGGCAGGGACTTTACGTCCCAGGTAGGACGGTCTGGGTGACTGCACGTTTCAGCCGTGACCTCGAGTGCGCACGCCTCTATCGCCGCTTCCTGGGACACCCCGTGCGGGCTGCACAAACATCGACTGTTTGTCATGATCAGACGAGCCCGATCGCTGAGCTCTGCGGTGGGGCTGCACCGAGGATCGGAATCTCCGGGGAAACCAGTCCTCATCGCCCCGATTTCTAGCAGCCAGTGGCGAGTACCGGCCCCAGTTGAGCTGTTCTGAGAGGGAACGCTGCCTCGCCCCCACCCGCGGTCGCCTTCCTGCATGGCAGACCTTAGATATGAACGCTATGACCTTAGTTATAGGCACGTTTTTGACGTCCATTGAAGTACCTGATCGTGATGCGAAATGTAAACAGGACTATGTCAGCGTAGTTCCTAGATGACCCCGTCAACCTGACGTAATGCCCGAGCTGTTAAGGTTTGCTACCATTCTCGATCTCTTGACTGTGCCGACAAGCCGGTTTCGCTGTCTTAACATGCGCTCGGGCGGGGTGGGGGTGAAATTGCCCCCCCCCGAAGGTCTTCCGGAATGGTTTCCGAACGGCTGTAGTTGTAGTCGAATGTTGCATAGCTGTAGACAATTGAATGGCGGATCGTCTGGTTTTAAAAATTTAGATGTGCCTTATTATGTCGCTCACCTATATTGTAGGCGTGCATGATTTCAGAAGAAGTCTCTTAAAGTTTCATCCCCGGCGCCTTCAGAGCACATGGCAGCCATTGCATCACTTTTCGTTTGATTAGCCTGTCCGCGTTTGTCCATAATCGCCGGCTTCGAGACGACTAAGACCGTAAAGTACAACTGCAGCAGATCAAAGTGCAACAGTTGCAGTTTGCATTAGGAATCCAACAGCAGCCGAGGATGCGTTCAGATCTCAGTTGCATGTAGGAACCATATGAACCAACGCCGTGGTGACACCACGGCTCTGATATCACCACGGGCGCACGCACGCACGCACGCACGCACGCACGCACACACGCACGCACGCACGCACGCACCGCGGAAATATGTGGGCTACTGGCAGTTCCACGTTTTAAAACTGCCTTAAATTCGCGTTCGTGGTTTCGTCTGTCCTTAGAGTATCCGTGTGATTAGCCTGCATTATCGAACTGTACACACGGCATGCTGACCAATCAAGACGGCATTCAAACAATAATTGTGAAACCTCAGCCGAAAATGAATTGCTTGAAATGGGTGTCTCCTAAATCCTCACGCTCACATTTAAATACGCCCATTGTCTGTGTCTCGGATGTATCTCAACTGCCTGTCATCCAGATTTCTACAATCGATTGCAGATAACAGTCCTGCAGTCTGCAAAGTCCGTCAGTGTTCCCTCACGGCTGTAAACACCACCGAAATGTTTCCTAACGACCTGCGAGCTGTATTTTATTGCCTTTTTGTGGTCTGTGCTTAGGACAGACTGCAGAGCGACTGCAAACTCATGACTCAACTGATGGCAAACCACAACCCGACATGATGATGTCGCCTTTTTCGATATAGTATGCCAAGGCGCATTTTGCTTGATTGGCCTGGCCTATAAGTCAATGCTTTGCCTCCCTAAGCTACTATGTTTCTGCGACTCACATCCCTGTATGACGCCAAGCTGTGGGTTCGCATTCACTTTTTCCCTTTTCTACACACATCATTCAAAGGCCATGCTGTATCCGTGGTCAGTTGATTTAACTTAAGATCTTACCAGTGCTCTCGCCAGCAGGAGCACTCCGGTAGTAACGCCCTATGCTTTACCCCGGTCGCATGTGCTGCGCATCTGCGGCTCAGGCTGCTACCTCGCGCTCCATCCCACCTTGATGACTGGTGTATCCAGTGCTGCGCGCATCAGCGGATGTACTCAGCACCCACACACATACACACGCACGCACGCACGCACGCACGCACGCACGCACCCCCCCCCCCCCCCATACACACACGCGCGTCAGCGCATGCACTCAGCACGCACACACGTCAGCGGACGTACTTAGCACCAACCCAACGCGCATCAGCGGATGTACTTACCACCCACACACGTCTGCGCATGCGCTCAGCACCCACACACGCCAGCGGACGTACTCAGCACCAACGCGCATCAGCGGATGTACTTACCACCCACACACGTCTGCGGATGCGCTCAGCACCCACACACGCAAGCGGACGTACTCAGCACCAACGCGCATCAGCAGATGTACTTACCACCCACACACGTCTGTGGACGGACTCAGCACCAACACGCATCAGCGGATGTGCTCAGCACCCACACACGTCTGCGGATGCACCCAGCGCCCACATAAGTCGGCGGATGTCCTCAGCAACCACACACGTCGGCGGACGTCAGCAGTCTACACACCGATGACTCGTGCTCGTCCTCGTCATCCAGGACCCGTGGGCGTCGTTGGACATCAACGACAACGACGACGATCCGACGCCGCGGGATGACGGCACGAACCGGCACGGCACGCGCTGCGCCGGCGAGGTGGCCGCCGCCGCCGGCAACACCGTCTGCGGCGTCGGTGTGGCTCCCAACGCCAGCATCGGAGGTCAGTCGGGGAACGGCCTGCCTGCCCGGTTTGGGGACAAACGCCAGCATCGGAGGTCAGTCGTGAAACGGTTCTCCTGTCCGACTTGGGGCCCAACGCCAGCATTGGAGGTCAGTCCATCTGCCGTTCATTCATATAGCAGTCGGACGTAATTCTCCATCTGTATGATGTGAATACGCGGCGTAGTCTTCTGAAAGAAGTGAAATGTGGTGTGTATGCCAGATTCCTTGTTCTTTGTTTAGAGACTCTGGGAGACTGCAAGCTTCTGCTGGATAAGAGCATTTATGCATGTCTCTCACAAGGTAAGTCTGTCGGTGTACCATTAATAGGTTTGTCTGTCTCGATAAGTCCGCTAGTGAGTTGTCTCTCCTGCCCCTCGGTGCAACACTGGCGTCATTTAGGCAGTGCTGGTTTGCAGTTCAAGGGCGCCACCACCATTGCAACTGCCATGACGGTAGCGTCTTTGCCGACATTGGGTGGCAGCGACGGAGGAAGTCGATCGCTCGTCAATTGAAAGCACTCTCGTTTTTGTTGTCCAGCTGATGTCAACGAGGCATATATTTGCGCTGATGCATTATCAGCGCAACTTTTTGTCCCGGTGTTTTTGTTCCCGAAGATCTATGGAGACGCTATTTCGGGTTTCATGTTTTTCAACGTCCGGAATACTAATGAGAACCTTCGATTACATGTAAGGCGTTTCGAAATGTTAATTTTGTGCTGACCTGCCGTGTCGTACAGCAAGCAGCTTCTATTTGGTTGACTGCAGTTATTTGATATAAAGGTATTGCTTGAGCTATGGTGTCTGCACAAGCTTAGTTTCCAACAGCCTCATTCACATGAGAGATAAAGCCAAAACATGCAAATTCGCTACCTCTGTTTGCCACAGTTTACCAATCCACGCAACCTGAAATGCGCGTCACCAGCGAACTGAACAAACCCTGTTCGCCAGGTGTGCGCATGCTCGACGGCGGCGTGAACGACTACGTGGAGGCGAAGGCGCTCAGTTTCCGACGAAACCACATCGACGTGTACAGTGCCTCCTGGGGACCCGAAGACGACGGCAAAACGGTGGACGGCCCCGGTCCTCTGGCGCGGCGGGCCTTCATAGAGGGCGTGCTCAAGGTACGCTGCGCGCCGCGCCCCGAATAGTAAATCCCAACTTTTTGTAGCGGCAAATTGAGAAGCAAGACACAGCAACTCATTGTTGGTTGAATGTGTCATGAACGGCGCCATTTTTCCGATTCTTAAAACAATGCTAATGTCGCATGCTTGCGCTTTACGCCGCAATAACTCATCAAAGTTTTGGCTTTGTGGGTATGTGTTGGTCTCTGACACCATGAGCATATTAAGTAGATGCAAACGCAATTAGGCTGTATTCGAAGGGCAGCGATTTTTGCTATCAGTCTACGCATTCTCGATCTTTCCTGATCCCACGCCGAGTCAGTTTAAAGTTCAACAACGCACCCCCGAACTGTTCGGTAACGCAAGTTTAAGTGATCCGTGCTTATGGCTGTCATGTGTTCAGTGTATTAGCGGGGAACATTATTCACATAGATAAGGCAGTCGTATTAGCCTTACTCCTTTGAGGAAAGTCAGGGGAATGGAGATATAGTTGGGCTAAACCCAACTATATCTCCATTCCCCTGTTTTTTTTTCTCGGAGGAATGACGCTAATGCTACTGTCTTATTTATGGCTGTAATTGTAAAGTGCAGATTATTTCCGTCCTATTCACACTGCTGATCAGTCATCACATTTCTTACACATGCTGTTCGTCACAATCCTGTTCGGTTACAAACGCCATTTACAATCACCTTCGACGTCGCACGCATGCGAGATCGCAGGTGCACATGAATAGCATGCATGACACGTGCGCTTGCACTGCTTGGGTAGGGGAACTTTGCACTACAAGACGATAGTGGGACACACCCGAGCCGAACGGACCGCCGCGGGGCTGCCGTAGGCTCCTGTAGGGCAGCTGGGAGGTTCTCGACGCGGGGCTGCCGGAAGCTCCTGTAGGGCAGCTGGGAGGTACTCGACGCGGGACTGCCTGAGGCTCCTGTAGGGCAGCTGGGAGGTACTCGACGCGGGGCTGCCTGAGGCTCCTGAAGGGCAGCTGGGCGGTCCTCGACGCGGGGCTGCCTGAGGCTCCTGTAGGGCGGCTGGGAGGTTCTCGACGCAGGGCTGCCGGAAGCTCCTGTAGGGCAGCTGGGAGGTTCTCGACGCGGGGCTGCCGGAAGCTCCTGTAGGGCAGCTGGGAGGTACTCGACGCGGGGCTGCCTGAGGCTCCTGTAGGGCAGCTGGGAGGTTCTCGACGCGGGGCTGCCGGAAGCTCCTGTAGGGCAGCTGGGAGGTTCTCGACGCGGGGCTGCCGGAAGCTCCTGTAGGGCAGCTGGGAGGTACTCGACGCGGGGCTGCCTGAGGTTCCTGTAGGGCAGCTGGGAGGTGTTCGACGCGGGGCTGCCTGAGGCTCCTGTAGGGCAGCTGGGGGGTGCTCGACGCGGGACTCCCGGAGGCTCCTGTGGGGCAGCTGGGAGGTGCTCGACGCGGGGCTGCTGTAGGCTCCTGTAGGGCAGCTGGGAGGCTCTCGACGCGGGGCTGCCGGAGGCTCATGTGGGGCAGCTGGGAGGCCCTCGACGCGGGACTCCCGGAGGCTGCTGCGCGGCAGTGGGAAGAAGAGGGGCGGGGGCGTTCGGGGCGGGGTGACCGAGGGCCACCGTGCCGCAGTAGGGATGCTCGGCGTGCACGACAGACTACGCTCGCGCAGTCCTAGCCGCCGCGCTGTAGATAGTCCAGCGCACCGAGGTGTCGCTGAGGACCGCGATGTGAACATACGGCGCTCTGCCGAATGTTCATGCTCGCCCCTCCGTGTTTTGAATACCTCCGTCTTGTCGCGATCTTCTACCAACCTATCCACCTGGTTCCACCAGCAGTTTGCATCGATGAGCCGTTCCGTTCTCCTGACGCTTGGCACAGGTCGTGTAGCAAAGTGCATTAGTTTTGAATTAGTTCTAGTTTTTTCTTGTCAGCCCGTCCCCAACCGGAAAAACAGTAGAAACCGCGTAAATACATGGGTTCTGATCAGCACTGTAGCGGCTTTTGAGCTCTTTGTGGCAGTTCATATGTTGTGTCCTTTATTTGTGATTATCTTAGCAAGATCGTGCTATTGTCACATTGCACACTATAAAAAGGGAAACTGGACGATGCGTGTTTATTTTAATCGCTGCATTGCGTCAAAAGAAGCTGACTGTGACACAATGTGCCATGTGGTCTTGGCCTTGAATCGTGAGTTATGTGTCCTCCCATTCTTTCTAACAAATGTTTTGGTGAGAAATGCAGCCTATTTCCCTACATTTTTACAGCTTATCACCCACTGGTATGAGCAATGGACATCGAACTAAAAACGCTTGCTGTAACTGTAGTGCATACTATGTGGTCGTCAGAAGCATGCACTCGAATAATTGAACACTCGTCACTTTTTCGTCACGTGGTATGATCAAACCATGCTTTCAGGGCAGGGATGGTCGCGGCTCAATCTTCGTGTGGGCCTCGGGTAATGGCGGCCAGTACTTGGACAACTGCAACTGCGACGGCTATACAAACAGCATCTTCACGCTGTCCATCTCTTCAGCCACGCAGGGCGGGTGAGTTCGGCCGGGCGGCGTCTTTAAACTGGGTCGGATGCGCTGACGATATAGGTGTTACAAACTAGTCTCCCTGCGACTCAAACTCGCGTCTTCTGGCAAAATACGAGCCTACGAAGCCACGCAGCTCTAAACAATGTTACCTAGATGTACCGGCTTCGAACATTATTATCCCACCTCCAAATTCTTGTCTTGATTCGTGTTTCAAATAAGTTTTGTCGAAGTTGTTTTTGACTAATGAACTCAGTAAATGAACGAAGCAGGTCCATTATGCGCAATTTCTAAGTGACCTTGTTCGTAGTTGTACCAAACTAGGTCCTCTTCCATTTTACCAAATTGTTAGCTCGATGTTCCACTACGATGGACCTGCTCAGTTGCAACAATGTCATCTCAGGGAAGCTTGAATGACCACAGCGTTCCTTCCTGCCGGGGTGAAGGGAGGCGACCTTATATAGCCGCAACAGCTGAGTGTGTGGTATATCTCAAATGATGTGAGGCAGACACGCTTCGCAAAGAAACAGACTCATTGCCAGAATGGGGTCCGACACTGCCATGAACAGTGTGACCACAATATTGAGGATGTGTCTGTACCACAGCATACACACACCGCATGGCGGGACCTCATACAATGCGTGTCTGGATTTTTTACTCGGCCTCTGCAGATACTGGCAGATAAAATGCCGGGTGTATTCAGCTCTGGCATAACAAGTGCTGTGGTCCCATGCTTCCTTTCCCGGATTGGTGCCTTCATGAAAATCTTTACTTTCGTAACTGTTCGAGGTTCATCAGTGATTTGAGAGCTGTATTACTGTTAGTGTTAAATATTTTATTGTTGTCTGGAGATGCTCGTGAAATTTGTGGTTGGATCACACTTAATTGCAAAGGTGCATAACAGGGAATACCAACAGAGCCTTGTTATGTTAACAGTGAATACTAAACAGCATGTCCCTTTATTGACAAACTTCGCCTGCAAAAAAATCCCAACAATATGTCCTGCCAGTAACCGTAAGTTGGCGCAGTGAGCTGGCTGACCGGGCTCACGCTGCGCTAGTCCTGGCAGGAGAGGGGGTGGGGTGGAGCTTAGGCCCCACCCAGCGTCAGCCTCTTTCCATGGCTAACCGAATGATCGCCCTACAGGTGAAGAAGACTTTTGCTGTTTGTGGTTGGATTTGGATCGAACTTTTTCCGAAATAAGTCGCGGTTGGCTTTGTTGCGGCCGACTTTTAAACGTAAGGCGATCGAGCCAAAGCTTAATTAAAAAATCTGCAGCATAGGAGCTTAAGCGCCAGCGGAAGACGTCAGAAGCCCCGTCCGAAACGCAAAAGTACATTACAATCAGCTGACATCCGCCCGGGCTGCTGCAGGAACAAGCCCTGGTACCTGGAGGAGTGCGCCTCCACGCTGGCGACCACCTACAGCTCGGGCACGCCGCTGCACGACAAGTCGATGGCCACATGCGACCAGGACGCCGCCCTGCGGCCGAAACATATCTGCACCGTGTCCCACACAGGTGCGTGTCCGGTCTCTTGCTTTGGCTGCGATTGTGCTGAATACCTGAAAGTACCTGGGCCAGGCGCCGACGCGAAGAAGACCGTGCAGTTGGGCATTGCAAGGATATTTGCCCTCTCTCCTTTTTCGTGCTTTCTGATTGGTCTAGCAAAAGATTACTTTCAGGGAAAAAGTCGTTTTTAACACGCGCCCAGGCAGCCGTCCGAATACCCTTGGCTCAGTTGCAGGCCAATTTGAACCCCTTGACATAGCAGAATTATAAAGCTAGAGACACCAGATTCACAGAGTATATTGGCCGGTATGCGAATTCACTTGTGACAAAATTTGATGTTCGTAGGTCATGATCTTTGGATCAAATGACGTCAAACCAAATCCAACACCACATTTATGTTTGAAAGTGCTCTCGTACCCCCTCATGCAACCGCCTTGAACCTACATTCCTGTTCTAACCAAAAGGTTTCTAGCGCTCGGTATAGACCAGTGACCTTTTTAACCTTTATAATGCAATGGTGACCAAAAACGTGCTAGATTGTTCATGTTTATGCCAGATGTTTGTTGCAGTCCTTGTTATCAATCATTTTAAAGGAGCATCAGCAACTTTCCGGTATAGTAGGCCCTACAGTAAAAAGTGGGTTGGTTTTGATTTCGAGTTGACCTTCGTACCTGACCTAAGTTCTATGAAATTTGTTGTAATCCTGAAACTTCATTGTGACATTGTCTATGAAACAATTTCAGAGACATAAAGCTTCTTCTATTACTCTGTTGTCGCATCATATTGAACGAATCCCTGGAAATTGCCTTCACCGACAGCCACAGCCTGATTTTAACCTCCGATAGGTCAGCGGCCTTACAAGGCACATCTAACTGTCAATGCCTCGAGATCCACTATTAAATTGCCCACAGCTGTGCATAATTTGGCGCTGCTACGCCGCGTTCTTCAGAAATTCTTCTGGAAAAACCTTCAGGACTGTCAAATTGACCCATGCCCAAGCGCGGGTTGAATAAATGCGACGGTACTAGAGGGCACCAGCGCAAAGCACAGCACACTGATGTCGACCATTCGGCCTGTCATCTGGAGGCAGATTTTCACAGGGCGCTTTTTCTGCCGCTACCTGTGAAAAGCTGTCGGAATGGGTTTGCGTGTTTTCTGGTCTGTTACCGCGGGCTCTAAGCATCTGTCGTCGCTATGTCCGTTACTCACCAGGTATGTTATGGTACCGTACCGATCTCACCACCACACGACAGCCGCACAGCGACACCTGGGATATCGTCACATAGTTTGGTAAACATTTTAGAATGAAACATTCGTCGTGGCTCGCTGTGAAGATCACCGAAGGCTTCATGCGACCGCGCCCAACGGTAGTCTTCCCCATCAGTCCAATGTCAGAGCGCAGTCCGCAGACTTCGTAACGCCGGTAACCTCTCTGGCAAAGCTGAGAGCCAGATCCCGCTCGTGTCTGCGCAACGGCACTCGGACCAAAAGGCAGGGATTCAAGGCTCAAAATCCAGGTGTCTGATGTCGGTGCATATATTGCAGTGTACAATGCGGCCCGCCACCTCAGATCACAATTATGTTAGAGTCACATTCACGTGATGCATGGATTTCAGTTCCTAAGGGTGCTAAAGACGCTTTACCTATGGTAAGGTAAGGTTTTAGTTCCTTTTAGTCACCAGTCCCGCCCCCGGCACAGCATGGCAGGATATTCACCACATATCCTCACGAGAACAACACATATCCATCTCACATGTTACTGGGTGATGGGCAGCCTTAAGCATGTCACTAGTCTTATGCCCATCAGTGGATAATGCAGCAATTCTGCTCAGTTTCTTTGCCTTTCCAGCTGATTTGCCTTTTGCCTTTTTCTTCATCCGAGGCTTGCCATTAACGTGTTAAAGCTTTCTTTAGTTAGAACCCAGCCTAAGTCAGTCATATTCCTCATGCTAAGAGGATTGCATATCATACAAAGCCGTCTGTGTTATAGGCATATAAAACGTCATTACTGGCGCCTCTATTGGCGTCTGGCATCTTTGACGTTGAGTTCAAAGCGCTTATGCTGAATCGACAGCTTTCGCGACGCCAGGAGGTGCTGGTTAAACGACGTCGTAGTGCTGATGAAAAATAATCTAGACGGCACTCATATCTCGAGCTGTTCTCACCCTCAGGGGTTGTATCCTCATTTAATCCTGAGGATGAGCACAGCTCGAAATATCGAGTACCGTCAATATAATTGGTAGTTAATGTTACAATGTCGTTTAACCAGCGCGTCCTGGTGTACCGAAATTCGCTAACTCAACATAAGAACATTGAACTCACAGCGACGAAAGGCCAGGAGCTGATGGCTTTCTTTGCTATGTCAAGTGCTGATGTTTCTGATATTCGATACCTGTCAAAAGTCAAAATTGCCTTGTTCATAAACTCAGAGCTGCGATATTTTCAACTGTCTCTTTCTAGGCTTAAATGAAAACTTTTTAAAGCCAGCGTTTTTAAAATGTGCAGGGCTCCTGGTATGCGCTATCATTCCTCGTTTTCCGTCCTGTTCTTTGAAGGTCGCCTAGTTGGCATTGTTGGTATTGTTCGCAGGCCTATGCCGCCACAAAAGAAGTGAAAACGTATTTTAGGCACTGTCAAGAGTGGTTTTCGCAGCCAAACAAGCCTTTTAATGCAAAGTTTTGCCCGGAAGTGATCGTAGCAAACATTGCTGAAAACCACCACTTGGCGGCGCTCCGATGTGTAGAACTTTTTTGTCGCTCTGTGCTAGATGGAAACATATTTTCTATTGTTTGTCAAATAAAATGTTGTATTTCTCAATTATGCACATTTATCGCCAAGGTAAGTTCCGTAGCTGGTGATCTGCCCTTTTGCCCAGCCTACTCCTCCCTCCTCCCCGTCCCACTTCAAGAAAACTAAGCCTACCTTACATTTCACGAGCACTATACCATCTAAGAGATAATGCTTGTGGTCTAAACGCTGTACACTTTTTGCGGCGGCGTGAAGACGTCTGATTTTACAGCGGCTTCTGAGCACCTTTTGAATCTTGTGCGAACTCTACTAGAGCCGCATGTGGTTATTGGATTGCTGAGCTGCATCGTGATGCCATTGTTGTTGTTGAGAACACTACGATAACGATCTGATGGCTCAGACGGGTTACAGCTTAGATCCCTCGAGTGTTCAGATGCTGGGACCATTTCGTTTGGTGTAGGGCTGTGCTGAGCGCGCGTTGACACGGCGTCGTTGCAGGCACCTCTGCTTCGGCTCCGCTGGCGGCCGGACTCTGCGCGCTCGCGCTCGAGGCCAACCCGTCGCTGAGCTGGCGCGACATGCAGTACATCGTGCTGATGACCTCACGTCACGAGCCGCTGGACAATGAGCCCGGCTGGATGACCAACGGCGTCGGCCGCAAAGGTGCGTTACGGACGTGATGACGTCACGTAGGAGCTGCCGACTGACCGACTGGACTGGAGCCGTGACATCAGCCGAGACGGAGAGTCGCGTTTGTCCGTTGGATATAAGGGAGTTGGATATCGCGGCATTGGAACTAACGCAGCCGCGCGCGATGGTGTTGTATCAATGCTCGTGACATCCATGGTAGGTGGCGCCACGGTGCCCGGTTGGAGGGAGAGATCCGCAGCAGGTGGCAGCACCAGTCTGGAGAATATTTGTTTTAAGCGTGCGCCACAGCCTCATGGCGACCACGAAGTGACAAGGTGACCATCACGCTCGATTTCTGCACCGATCGGTTAGAGTGATTAAGAGGGAGGCGTATGCCGAGCGAATCCTTCTTCAGTTGTCAGGAGATAAGCTTGAGCGGTCCGGCGGCCTGATCCGGCCGCTGCCTGTTCTAGACGTCTTTCCGACCACCGAGTAGCTTTTCTCTGTAGATTTTCCTTGCAATTATTGATACGTTGCGACCTGAAACATTAAATCTCTAGCTGTTTGATCATGGTTGATTCTCATGCAACATCTAGTATGGCAACATAAGGTCCAAGCTATTTGATTAACGTCAGAAACACAAGATTGGTGGGATAAAGAAAATACGGGATGTACGGGAATCTCAATCTCAGCGGTACGGAGAAGCAAACCGGCAGTTATACTGGCAAGCGCGCGTCCAGTCCGTGTGCGGACGTTCACATTCGCGCTGCCGCACACCACCGAGCCGTCCGTTGTTGGGCCTCTCTAGCTGGCACTGACGTCGCGTCTGGGGAACCAGAGCGAATGAGGACGCCCGAACCGAATGCATGGTATAGAGGGATGCACAGTCCGACCGTAACGACGCCAGCCAAGTACTGGGAATCAGCTAGCGTTGCTTTTTTGGCTATCCGTTTCGAATAAAATTGGTGAGGCTGCAGCAGAGTCTGAACCACGGGTATAACGCAAGCGTGGAGCCCAATTCACTGTGTTTAGTTTCCACCCAAGATGTGTACGCTTTGTGCTGGTGGCAGATACCGAAAACCTCAATTGTTCCAAACGCATCGATTTCTTTGCTTCAAGTCAGGTCTACCCGGTCGGGCCTATAGGCAGCCTTATGACCTCGTAAAATTTAGATCTGGTCGAGACTAGTAAGGCAAGCGATACTGATAAAAAACTGGCATGTTTTTGTTTTAATCCTATTCCCCTTGCTATAGTTGTTCCGAAGTTATCCAGCTCCGATATAAGGCAAAATGTTAGTCCCAGAATGTGAGCTCTGTAGTTGGAAAATATGGACGCGAATGTAGGATAGGTAGTGTAGCGACTGCGACAAAATAAGACTCGGGTAAACCGTGCGTGTTACGTTTGGTCGTTTTTTGGTTAGCTGTTTAGATTAGAGTTCTTTCAGCCGGCTATGACTATTTTAACGCCATGGGATAATGGAAAATGGATAACGGTGTGGCAAGACTACGTAGCGACAGTATCCTAGAATTGCCGATTTGAGGTGTAAAGCAACACCCTATGAGAATAAATTTTTCACCCCTTTTTCCCATGTTTTAAATGAATTGCTCACTCCTACCTGATATTGCCCAACCGCGCATACCAAACCCATATTTCCCTTTCCTAGGTTTTAGAATGTCATCCAAAACCGGGCCCACTTGTAACCATCAAGCATAGACAAGGCTCCACAGAACCTGGACACCTATTGCTATATCCTGCCTCACATGCACCTGAATCATGTCTATGTATGCACAGAGCAAGGGCACTAGGTACATTCAAGCCTGAGTGTGCCAAAACACTGGTGTTGCATAATTTTTGTGGTCATCACACTGGTACGAAATTACTATTCTGTAATGGATTGTGTTTCACTGTAATGACCTAAGATTTCAAAAACCGGAAACTGTTTTGTCATGTTTATGATGTTACGTCAATACCAACCTGAAATGTATGTCTGCCTCCTGGAACATATCTTACTGACTCATAAGTTCCAACTTTTGTGAAATGAGTTCTTCATTCCTACACGGCCTTTTTGTGATGGAATTTTTTACTCCCGCCCCAGTTCAAAAACGATTCTAGCTCATGATGCAACGGATTACGAGCCCCTGCGGCAGTGCCCCAGGTAGTCGCCGACACTTACTTGTGGTGCTCCTACGCGCCACAAAGTGGCGATCCCGCTCCGTTTGATCTGTGACCGAGATTTTCCCCTGATAACTTCGATGATGGCCGTGTATGTGTATATTCTTGTCTTGTTCGTGTTGTTATGTATGTGGCTGCATTGGTCCTTCTTCCGTTGGCACCTCAGTTACATCATTTCTTATAACATATTCATTTCTAAGCCTCATTTCTGTAATGTCTCGGTAGTATGACACAATGTGCGCCTGTAATTATAAATCACATGTGATTTACGACGCGGATAAATAGTACCGAGGGCGTCGCGATTGACTGGTTCAGTTGTCGTTTAGGGGAAGTGCGAAATTGCCACGGGGAAATGTTATTGGTAAATATGATATGTTGGGTCGGACGGGCAGCATGAGGGAAGTTATGTAGATTTCCCTGCATTATCGCAGTGCTGGGGTGGAAGTTATGAGGGCATGTGCTGGAGGGTTGCGTTTGTCAGTGGCTGACAGGTAGGAATAGGGCGGTGTTGAGTGAACCGAGATGTCAACGAGGGTGGGATTAATAACGCTTGAGATGGTGGTCAATCCGTCGCAGACGAATTCCGATTCGCGGTATAGATACGAGTGACTTCAAATCGGTGAAAGTATAAACAAACGATCACCTCGATGAAAGGGGAATATTTAAGTGTGCAGCCATTAAAAAGGCGGCAACGGTTGCATTCAATGCTGAGAGGCGCTAGGAATTGTCTTAGACGGATGGGCCGGGAAGACATGTATAGATTGATTTCTCATGATATCCGCAGTAGTAGTGAAAGAATCGTTTTTGAGCATAAGCATGAGCTCGGAACGGAAACTTTCCAACAAAAGTTATGTGCACTTTCATAGTCATGCCTTACCTAAATTTGTTTGTAATCTTGGGCCGATGCGGCTATGGCTCCCAAATCCAAAATATTAAGTAACACCCGTGCAGACTCATATGCAGGTCAAAAACGACAGCCGGGCTTCTTCAAATTATTCTAACAAGAAATTAGCATGCTGCAGGTTGTATTAGGAGCGGGGGCAACAGGAATTCTTCCATAAAGGTGTGATTATTTATGCCCAATCAATGCCAACAGAAACAACGTAAGATTTTCAGAGCGTTTAAAGATCAGCAACCGGCTGTAATCTTGGCATACCCCCTGCCCCTCCCATGCCCCTTGTCCCCAATAGCTCAGAGCCTTATGTTTCCTAAAGCAAACAAAAGTAGGCAAGTACAACATCTGAGACAATAAAGAAGGATGTGAAGGAGTAGCATGCTGAAGAGCTTCTCCCGGCGTGTGGAATATCTTGGTTGTGCCAATGGCAATGATTAACTACTAAGACGTGTTAGTCATGTATTCCAAATGACATGACATATTCCATATTTTTGTGACCACACCAGTACTAGAACCATCAACGCATCTTCATCATGTGTGTACTGGATCACACTTGACACCAGGAACTATATAAAACATGCCTGACACTGACTGGCATTTGGCAGGGGTATAGTTTCTTATTCAGCCGAAGAGAGCTCTAACTACCCAAAACATTTGGTCTCCGTCCCGACTTTGAGAAGACAGTAAGCCAAATCCGGGAAGAATTAAACCTATTTGTTGGTGTCTTTTGAGAGAGAGGTATATCATTTTTGCTGTGAAGCCTCACGGGGCTAAGTTGAGTGGGTTTAGTTGAGTTTAGTATAAATCGAGGGTCCAACCCGTTTGGCACCCCTGACCACTGTCCACTGGTGCACCGCTCACAAGAATGCATTCATGCGATCATTATTGTGATGAAAATAGGAAGCATTAGGATTAATCCGTATGTCAATGATTGTGTTTCAAACATTAAAGCATGGTAACCGACAACATGGAGGCAACCAGTGCATCGCTTGATGCTGAGAGCTCGTGGCATATTTCGCCTTGATAATATTATCACGTTGATAATATTACGTTGATAATATTACTATAATATTTTCCCGTTGATACTATTACTAACGCTATGTAAGTGATCACAGATACTGTTATGCCAATGTCAAGAACTTCCATGCCAACTTTGAAGGTAACAGTGGTGCAGGATCTAAAATCTCTGTTTCGTTTGTTTGTTTGCCACTTTAGGACGCTCTGGCAATGGGGCCATTCCGCATCCTCGTGACGCCCCGTTTGTCCGGGTTTGGTTACGTGCGCTAGCCACGAGTGGGTCGCGAGGCCTACTGAAGGGGATTTCGACCAGGTGCCCAGCGTACACCCCACAGATAGGTCCCTGCGCGGGCTGGCGAGGGCTCGGACCTTGGCTCCCAGGCGCATGCAGTCGTACTCCACCATAATGCAATCTCCTTCCCATAGCCCTGAAATGATCATGCCTGGTCGGAGGGCTTTAGTCCAAATGACCAAATACCCCCTCCCCCCCGCCCCCCAGAGAAGAAAACATGACTGACCCAATCGGTGCTACAACCCGCTTTGGCAGACCACGATCTTACGGCGAGGGTTCGCTTCTGCTGCGTGTACAATCCAATGTGTTTCTTTTTTCTTATCGTCGCTTTCGTCGCTTTAGTTCGCACTTGTTCCAAACGCACACCTTGTCACTTTTCACTCATAAAGAGATTTGCTCCGAAAAGGCCAAGACAGCCGTGTCGTCTCCCAAGGCACGGCGTACTGTCAAATCAAATAATGTCCCCTCGATCCAGCAAAGCATATGCGCAGTCAGCAAAAGTCACGATGGCCGCATGTGGAATACAGACTGGCTTTTCCCCAGCTGCCTTCCCCTGCAGATTCCCACCCCCGCACCTCCGTCTCAGCTGAGTCGACCACCCAGACCCAGACGACAGATACTGTCGAGTCACCCCTGGCCTTGGTGTTCGAGCCCTTCGGGTGTGCGTGGTCCGCGTGCGGCTCAAGCCGTCCGGCGTCCTAACCCTCCAACTATGAACGGTCGGCGGCCGGTCCCCCGGCCACCACCCGAACGGTCCCTCCCCCCCCCCCCCCGCAGCACAACATCTGCTGTAACACACTCGATCGAACACCGCCAGTCCTTTCCCCTCCCCCGCCCCCTGTGAGACTGGCCGTGGGCTGGTCATGGTCAGCTTCGTTCGGCCGATTCCCACCAACTGGTCGAGGTTGATCCATTCACCAAGAAATGTCTTTTATAGTAGCGGAATTGTCGCGATCTTATTTTTAAATGGTCTGCAATGAAAACACTTTTTGTCGTATGAGCTCCAGTCATATGCGCTACACAGGAAACGTGGTTTCGTCCTTCTGACATATAACTTTATGATACCAAATTCCTCGTTAACATTGTTGTGACGCCACAGACGGTGGGTCTCACCAAGGTAGAGTGGTGCTATAGATCAGACATGAAGTAACACACACGCCACTCACTCTTACCACATCTTTCCAGACTGTTGCATGTGCTGTACGGTCGCATGTTTGCACCATCCATGTAGGCTATTTATACATTCCACGAAATTATGACAACACGAATCTTTAACAACAACTTTACCAACTTGTTACTTAATTTCACAACCATTCTCTTCATTTTTACAACATTTTTCGGCGATTTGAACGGCCACGGCCCAGCGCGAAGCAACAGCACCCCGGCCGTCAGTCGCCGAGAGCATTTCTTTCAGTTGCCGTTTCAGGTCGTCGCCTTTTACTGAAAATCATGACGGCCGATACTGGGGTGAAGAAATAAGGACCATAACATCTTGAACATTGTTGTAACTTATGAAGTGCGCCTTGGAGACGCAGTAATAAGTGGCTAAATTCAACATCTGAGCACCGAATCTCCCTGTCATCCGTGAAAAGAGGGGAGGATATGTTTGAAGAGAGGTCATCAAATAAATCATTCATTATTAGTTTGAAGAGTGATGGAACTATACAGCTACCCTGTGGAAGATCATTTTCTTGAATGTGAACATTAGAGACAGTTGATCGGCATCTTATGCGGAACGGCTGCATTCACTAGAGAATTCCACGGGGTAGTATGTTAAATGCTCCTTAAATCCACTTGTACTTGGACCCACTCATGATTGGCACATGAAACCTGCCCCGAACAAGCAGGGTGTCGTGAGGATGCAGGACAAGCAAGAGAGAGGATAAGAGAGCAAATGAGGCAATACATGCTCACTGAGGGTCACCGGAAGTTTCTACAGTTATTTCTGTTAGCTATGTTCCTGATGAACGTTTAAAACATCAACCCAGTCACCCGAATCAAGACGCGCTAAGACAGTCCAAAAATACACGTTTCAGACAAAAGTGAATCGCACGCCAGACGTCCGTTCTCTGACAATGTAAATGGTAAACTACCGCGCGAACGCTATGTGGCCGAGTCGGGCCCGCAAGGAGCAGCCTGGGCTTCTCAGTTATATGTCATGTATGCTTCTCTTCATGAACTTAAATGCAACAATGACTGTTTACGAGGTTTCCGGACGCATGGAGAACCCCTGAATCGACGGAGAGGACCCTGTTGGTGTGAAATGAGACCCTGCTTAAAAAGGGAGGGTTAGATCTGATAAATGTCCAATGTGGATGCTCAAAACAAAATTGTGGTGTCTCTCAGGCTATGGGGCCCCCTCTGAAATTGTCCTCGCTTTGGCAACATCCTGGCTACATGCGTCATCAGTATTTACCGGTCATTCGAAACTCCAGGTATGTTTGCCGGGACGGATGAGATACTGGTGTGAAATCTAACCATTTAGCTGGCTGTTGCCGAAAGTACAAATCAATCGCCTCGTAGAAATCGTAAAATATCATCGTCGTATGCCTATGTTGTGGACTGAAATCCCCGCGGCCAAGTTAAACACAGCTAAGTACCCTGGTTTAAGACAGATGTCCAGCTGTCCCCATCCCTCGACGCGTGACGAATGCGTCCTGCTCTGCAGTGAGTCACCAATTCGGCTACGGTCTTATGGACGCCGGGGCTATGGTGGACCTAGCTAAACGCTGGAAGTCTGTGCCCACACAGCACATCTGCATCACGCCTATGGACGACACACCAAGGTGAGGGCGGGCCTGCTGGCGCGTGCCGAGCTTCGCAGGGTCCCGTCAGTCTGGTGACCTGAAAGCAAAAGCATAGTGTCCATAGAAGTAGCCGAAAGAAATAATTACCTCCTCCGCGGACTCCGGTAGCCAAATTGGTATGGTGGTCACGGACGAAAACGTTAAGCTTATTATGATCGTCTCTATGTTGGCAAACTTCTTTCGGGAAGACTGCTGGTTATCGAAACACAGGAGACTTCAGTTGTTCCGGACGCCACGCAGTCCCGTTATGGTAAGTTAGCTGCGATCTCCATAGCTGTTGTTCTGCGACCGGGTCGCCTGCGCTGTACTGTGCTTCGTTACTAGGCACGTAAAAAGCTGGAGACACTGAGGTGCGAACCGTCGCCAGCGCGGCTCAGAACTCAGCCACAGCGCAGGCTCGGACCACGTCGCCGTCCCGTCCGCAGGATGATCCCGAATGAATACGGCGGCCAGCTGCGCGTCTCCATGCCCGTCACAGCGTGCAGCCAAACGCGCCAGGCCGTCAACTACCTGGAGCACGTGCAGTGCAAGGTGACACTGACGTACGTGCCGCGTGG
The DNA here is from genome assembly GCF_011947565.3 of Pollicipes pollicipes. Lineage (NCBI taxonomy): Eukaryota > Metazoa > Arthropoda > Thecostraca > Pollicipedomorpha > Pollicipedidae > Pollicipes > Pollicipes pollicipes. The sequence goes on from NW_023596576.1 coordinate 50,927,586, forward strand.
GGACCTGCGCATCCTGCTCACGTCACCGGCCGGCACGGTCACCACGCTTCTCTTCGAGCGGCCGCGAGACGTCACCGGCAGCAGCTTCGACCGCTGGCCCTTCATGTCGGTGCACTTCTGGGGCGAGAACCCGCGCGGCGTCTGGAACCTCACCATCATCAACAGGCACATGCGCAAGCCCAAGACCAAGGGCATTCTCAAGGAGTGGCAGCTCATCTTCTACGGCACCGAGCAGCAGCCGATCCAGCTGCGTCCGCGTGACGCCCAGCAGGTGCGACCCTGTACGCCTGACCAGAGGATGGTCTGGCTTGTGACTCTGCAGGTGCGGTGCCGCACACTGGACCAGACTCTAGCGTGGTTCGGTGTGCGACCCTTCAGTGCAGTGCTTTGGAAAATATAAAGCCTGAAAGGCCGAATCCGCGCGTGGGCATGTGGGCGGTAATGCCGACACATGTAGCAAAGCACAGCTCCATCGCTTCATCCAGTGCATGTTCCAGACGGAGGCTTGCCCGTCGTGTCCACCTTGAGCTCGCTGACTTGGGGCCTCTCTGACCATGTGCCCTATCCGTGAGCTGGCTGACTTGGGACTTCTCTGACCTTGTGCGCAATCCCTGAGCTGGCTGACTTCGGACCTCTCTGACCTCGTGCCCTACGTCGTCGGGCAGTTCGGCTCTGCCTCGGAGCTGCGATCGACCGGGGCGGTGCCGGAGGGCAGGTCACTGTCGACCGGCGAATGCGACCGGCCCTGCCGAGCCGCCTGTCATCAACAGCCGGATGGCGCCGATTGTCAGCACTGTCGGCGACACTACCAGAGGTGAGGTGAAATATTGTCGGCATCGATACACACTGGCGCGTGCTGGCGTACGAGACAGCCAGGGCTGAGCGATTCATGCATTGATTGCATCGATCCATGGACAGCAAAGCAGTAGTATTCAGTTGTAACCGTCCTTTTTCTAAAAGATTTGTCACTTCTGGACGAGCAAAATCGATCGAACTTGGTATTCCGGCGTCCACTTCTGTGTGCTCCTGTGTGCTTCATGGAATCATAATAAAATTCACAAAAGTACGAATGTCACGGTGAAGAAGGTGAGAAGTTCAAAATACTATAATGAGAATAAAATTGTATCGATATACTCGCGTTAGTACGCCCAACGGCCGTGTGAGCGGTTCCTAAATGCTCCTGGACTTTTTCGGGACTTCTGAGGACACCGTACGCAGCAATTCGGTCGGGGGCCCCCGCCACGGTCTGTGCTCCGACTGGCATGCGCGCCTGTTTTCAGCGCGTGCCTGCCCAAGTGTGAGCCGGGCGCGCACATGGACGATGCGGAGAACTGCCGGTCTTGCCACCCGACGTGCGCCGCCTGCTCGGGCGCCGGCCAGACCCAGTGCACAGCGTGCGCAGCCAGTCACGTGCTGGTGCGCGAGCTGGGCATCTGCTCGGCTGACTGCCCCCAGGGCCACTTTCCGGGTACGTCGGTCCGATCGCACACTGTGCTCGACCGCTGCTGGCGAACAGGGCGGCTCCGCTGCACTGTTTGACGGCGAGCGTGTCTGTGCAGGGATTGTGTTGTACTTCAGTCATGAGTCAACGCGTTGGATGCGGTACTTGTGGTATCGCTCACGCTCTCCATTGAATTCACTGATGTATAAAAATAGTACACAAATTGGTATATGGCTTGTATACTTTTTTAGACTCATGCACCAGCTACTTAGTTCAACCCCTTTTGTTTCAGTTGTCTTCGTCACACGTAATTTAGTTACGCGGAAAGACAGAACTTTCGTTGTGTGATGTTCGCCTCAACTTGTATGTAGTGTTTCTTCTTGCTATTTGTATAGTTATTTCTGTCTTGCTATAGGTTTATTTCTACATGGAGGCCATACAAGTCATAGTTCAAACCGTCTACCTGGGGCCGAAGCAAGTCCGTTCATGTCTAATTTGGTGTGACCACATATTCGTGCTGCTATGAATTCACAACACTCATGCAATGCACAGTTCCTGAGCCCACCATGCTGCAGCGTGTTTCGGCGTGTTGCGCACACCACTCCTGATCAGTCAGTCTGCCGGCGCGGCTTCCCATGGCACCGCTAATGGCCAAGTGCAGCGCTCCTGCCCCCCCCCCCCCCCCGAGCGCAGCACCCGCGCCCCGAGCGCAGCGCCCCGTCCTGAGCGCAGCGCCTCCGCCCCTGAACGCAGCGCCCGCGCCCCGAGCGCAGCGCCCCTGTCCCGAGAGCAGCGCCCCTGTCCCGAGATCAGCGCCTCGGAACCCCGAGCGCGGTCCCTGCCTGACGGCCGCGGCGCCTGTGTTGCAGAGGGCGGCGCGTGCGAGCCTTGCCGGCCTGACTGCGCCTCCTGCGAGGGCACCAGCAGCCGATGTCTCAGCTGCGAGCCCCACCTCATCCTGCACGACCGCCAGTGCTGGCTGTCCTGCCCCGAGGGCACTTATGAAGCTAACCAAAGGTCAGGTGCACCGCTGCCGGCGTTCTCAGCTGCGCGCGTGGAGTCACCTTCAGTGTCTTCCTCAAGTGGACAGTGCCTTCTTGCTTCTGCCGCTCTAATGCGTATCCTATATAATAGCATGAGGTACATTGCTGTGCTTTCCACCCGACTCAGATAACTCCCAAACGACTTATCAATACGATGATTTTAGCTTCTTACCCGCATTAGCAGGGAACAGATCCACGCCCTCTAAATATACTTGTTAGCCGTACTAAAGAGCCTTGCCCGCTATTGTCTCTATATGCAGTCTCTGGTCCCCTGTAGTCCGTGTCTGCAGCCGTTACCGTGCAAAGTCACGCACCGGACTCGTCCCGTTCCGGTGCAGCTTTGACCGCATACGCGGCGAGCACCGCTGACGGCCGCGCTGACGCTTCGGTTGACCTGCTGCAGATGTGAGCCGTGCTCGCCGGGCTGTGAAGAGTGCGTCGGTCCGGCCGAGGACGACTGCGTGCTGTGCCAACCGGGCCTGGCGGCCAAGCAGGGCCGCTGCGTGTCCGCCTGCTCCGACGACCTGCCGTGTCCGACCTAAGCCGTGTCCGGTCCGGGCCGCGTCCGCTGAGACATGTCCGACGCGGCCGTGTCCGCGCGCCGAGTGGGGCCGGTGCGGGCCCCGACAGGAGGCGGCAGACCGCAACTTCCGCTCGCCTCGATGTCGGATGTGCGGCCGTGTGGGGACAGCGCGACAGTGCGCGCTTTGTCGCCGCGTGTCGGCCGGCCGTGGCGGGAGTCGCAGAGCGCCGAGTCGGCCGTGCCGTCTGTGTGGGCGCCAGACCAGCCAGGCCATCGATGTCTGCGTCGGTGGCCGATGCCCGGCTTCGACCGCCGGTCGGCCGCACTGGGCCGCCGACGGGGGACGCACGCTGGTAGGGTCGCCAGGTAGGGCCGGGTTGGCGTGCGCCGCCAGTAACAGGTGGCGATAAAGGACCACTAGCGGCGGGGCTGCAGGAACGGCTTTGGCCACGGACTGAGAGGGACCGCCCACTTATGACGGAGCAGCTCGTGAGGAGGCTGCAGCTCGTGCGGCCTGGAGGTCTGCAAGGGCTGAACGATGCCCGGGTCTCCTCTAGCGTTCAGAACATCGTTGTTGAGGGAGGCCGGCGACGTCTGGATTAACCAGCGCCGCGCCCTGCGACTGAGCTGAGTATCAAGGGCTTTTGGCAGCGACGCCAGCTTAAGTCCCTCGGCACCAAAGTCGACCCTTTTCAGACGGCGGCTGCGTGGGGAGATGAAGTGAACGAAGGATCAGTGACTCAGTCCGCATAAATATTTCTCGAACATAATCGTCATTGCGACCTGAGTGTGAGTGCTAGATGCTTGTTTGCTCTGGTCGACCATCAAGTCAACATCCGGGCACAAATTGTGAAGCAGCATGGCGTCAGTCTGTTTCGCTGTTGGCCGTTTCCGCGGGATTGCATAGTTGAACAGTGCCATCGCGCCTTCGTCGCGTTTCATATTTCTCCGCTTGGCCGAGCTTTGGCAGCCTCATCTCTCAGATTGTTGCTCCGTCACTGGAGTAAGACAGACTTGCTTCACGAAGCCCATACCGTATTACTGCGCGCTCGCCTCCCCCCTCCCCCGAAATGCCTGGACGCACCGCATCTTCCTTTCACCGTATTTCGTCATGTTTACGTCTCCTTCTCGTTATTCGGACGCCGCTTCTCCCGGTGTGATGTGCGATCAAGTGATTGGTGCCCGGACATAGTGTAATGTTTTTTTTTTTGTGTACCGGATGCTCATAAAAAAACTGTTTGACGTTTGCGCTGTCTGAAAGGAGGCTAGCCGTGCAATCTGTTACAGCCGTGCCAACTACCATCATCGGCCAACGTGGGCGATGATTGGCCTGCATCAGAATGCCTGAACGTCTGCCAAATACCTCTGAACCATGTCAGGTATCTGATGGATGTTTCTTTTTTGCACCACCAGCTCTGGACATGTCAGCAAGATCTCCCCGACCATTTGTGCATTTGTCACTAACCATGGTGAGGAGCTTTATTGAAGCCGCTTCTGTAAAGCGACCACGGGACAGTAGTCCAGCGGTCAACAGTACTTGATGACAACTCATTTCTTCAACATTTTGGATACATTCCAATAGCGCAAGACGGAAGGGTTACTTTTATTGTAAGACAAAGACTTCGCATGCAGAACTGTTAAATTTCTCAATAATATAACAACTTTGGTTTTGGTGAATTATTCTTCACATGTATTGACGCGGCTGACATCTGGCGGACCTCATCCTCTCACGACCAGGCGTGCTCGCAATTTTTCCGCTATGCATCACGATGCTCACTCATTAGGCCTCGCAGAAAAGGTAATCATCTGACATGATGCTCAACTCCTGTTCAATTATAAATGGCAGACCTTCTCTGAGGCATCTTTGACAGCCATGTAGTCTTGAGTTCAGTCGCAAACTCGAATAAAATGCAGGAAATAAGGCGCAAAATGCACTATAATTCCGCAGACGCTTCCTCTTTAAGTGAATTTTGCAGTTCATAGTTTGGAGAAGAAACCCTAATCGAAGAGAGCCTGTGTGTCGAAGTATAGCGAGATTTGCGGCTTATATGTTACATTTCAATTCGCGTTACAGCGCCGGCTACAGTCAAGAGTGTACGGTATCGCTCGGTTTAATGTTCTTCGACCATTTTGTCGGATGAATCAATTTATGAAACTAGCCTGCATTGAGTACGTAGTATCATGGCTGCAGCTGAAATGGCAACGGTGAAACGGAGAGAGGGTTAAACTGTTTGAATACCGAGTTGGCATTTGATCCCAACATTTATTGAAATATAAAGCATGACATTCGTACTAGAGCAGTGGGACATAAGACATCCTATAGCATTACGCATCTGCTTCACAGATCTCTCCTCTAGGGATGTATCAATGACAGCGTACATCCGTACATGGCATTAGGCATCTACGACACGGTCCAGGCTCCACAAACCCACTTCAGCGCAGCAATAGTTAGCACATGTGCCGCCAGGGGCGCTACAGGCGCGCTTCGTGCTTTCCCTGCGGTCAGCCCGTTCGCCGGGCCTTCTCCCGGCTTCTGAGTGGCGGCGGACGGGGATGCCCGCCCCCTCACGGACTGCGTCGGTCCGACGGCCGGACTTCGTCCCGCAGGTGACCCCTGCCGCCCGCTGCCTGGATCCGCTCGTGACCCTAGCCGCCCAGCAGCACTGACGGCACTGACTACGGCGCTCTCGATGAAGGCGTTCACAGCCGTGTTGAAGAACTGGCGCCGGCTGGACGGCCAGTGATCCTGACTGCCGCCGGAGACGGCCGGTCGGTGAGGCTTGGCGTCCGACCCCGGCCGGTCTTGGAGGCCAACGGTGGAGTGGCGTCGTCCATTTTTCACGAACTTCAGCACGCCTCTAGTAATACCTGGGTATGGAGCACATGGCGTAACGCTGTCAGCCGCGGTGTCCTCCAACGTCACACGTGTTTTCCACTGCACTGAGCATTCATTGGTCGCGTTTGATAGCTGCTTAACCATACGTCTATGCTATTGAATTATTAATGCCATGGCACTGCAGGCAGCATACCTGCCAAAATACATAATTATCTTATTTTACAAGAACAAGTAGATAAATTATGCTTTTCTTTTAAAACGTCAACTTGTTTTCCTGTTGCATTCAAACATTTTATTCATTTTCCAAAGCGAGGGAAATGCTATCATTCCTCACCTGAACTACAGCAGCATACATGGACTGAGCCCCTGTCGTGTAGCAGTGTACATGCATGAGCTTTGCCGTGTACATGTCTTCTTCAAGACGCATGCTAAGCCCAGAACTTAACACAATTATTGCGCCCAAGACAAAAAAGAGAATGCGGTATCAACCAATTCGCTGCCAAAATTCGGAACATTTGTTATAAGACTCTGCCACAGCTTCTTGCGTATGTTACTCAAACATGGCTTGTCAATACAGGTCTAGAGCTAGCGCGCTTTAAGCGCGCGCAGGAGGCCGGTTGAATACCCTCCGCCAGGGTGGGGAGTGGTCACTTTGAAAACCTGATATCTCAAAAATCAAGATCGCTGATGACACAAAATACCCTGTATGTGAATCCGCTTGTCTCAAGGTTTGAGATTCCTGGGTCGTGACCTTCGCGTCAAATTATGTCAAACAAGGCCAAGCTCCAGATTGGTGTCCCCCAGTCCTTATCATACAACTGTTGTGAACCTAGTTACCTGTTCTAAGCAGAAGCCCTTTGGTGCTCATAAGGGATCAGTGACCTTGTGTGACCTTCAGAAGGTCATGGTGACCAAAATCGCAAAGACTGGTTTGAAGAATAGACAAAAAGACATTTGAATAATCGTCAAGTGTTATGCGATGCGAAAATATTTACCTGTATCATTTTAGGTCAGTGACCTATTCTGACCTTAAGGAAGTTAGTTATAGATGCGAAATTGGGGCCCCGTTCTTCAAAAGCTCAAAATGAGCACCAGAAACTACCTCATGAAGCAAGCTCTACAGTAAAAAAAACGGGTTGGTTTTGTTTTTGGTCTTGGCATTATTCCTGACACTAGGTAATTTGAATTGTTAACTGAACTATTACATTGCTTAAGAAACTAGCTCAGAGATAAAAGGGTTCGTCTAACACTCATTGGATTGGACGATGCCCTTGACAGTGCCCTCGCTGAATCCATGGTCTGATTTTGGCCTGACAGAGATCAGCGACATTACAAGAAACATCTGAATTTTTATAGCAAAATATCGACTATTCCATTTTTAACAGGTATGCAAAACTAGTAGCGACTTCACCTCGTCGCTCGAAAATCATTTCGGAAATATCTTCGGGGTCAAACTGACAACCCGAGCGCGTGTTAACCCAACTGGGCCGGTAGTGTGTTGGAAAGCTGAAAGAAAGAGGGGCGAATTCAGAGAGCGTTTGATATTTGAAGATTTACCAATGAGCCCTGCCATTCCACTTTGCGACGACCGACCCGAAATTGAGCTTGGCCCCTCTACCAACTCATCGACTTCAGAAAGCTCACGTACTACTGAATGATAAATGATGGTGTTTCTTGACTTTGCTAGTTTGGCGTGAAACGCGAGGAACAATCTTAAGGGTACCGATACGGGGGAGCTCCCACCCAATCAAGTAATATTCCCGCAGAGATCCGTTACACGGAGGTTGAGATAGGTTTCAAAATACGCGACTGAGAGCTGATTTATTATGAGGGCTCTGAGTATGCGGGACTCTAGCGCTACTAACACAGCAATGACAGTCAGCTATATGACAATGGCAGTCAAAGACAGCTATACATGCAGTGGATAGTAAACATAAAGACCACCGATTAATACTGTTTGTCACGGAAGGTAAGCATGTGAATCTTGGCGTGATAGAGACTAATCTTGCAACACATCATCTTGCTAAAAGGACGCTATACAAACAACAGTATAAAATGTCTTCTGACTAAAATGATAGATATAAAAAACTGCAATGGTAGAAAAATAGAATGACTATATGCATATCATAGGAACCAGCCTAAAATGAATTAGTTTTTTGTAATGGTTCTTGTTGAAGAATATCTTGTTAGCGCAGATTTGATGAAACACTGTATAATATCATCGTAATTCAATACTGCCGGCCGTCTGGTGAGCCCTCCCATCGCATGGCTGCGAAAGAAGGAGCGAAAGATCCACGCGCTTGCGTGCTGGTCGACTGACCTGCATCCGACAGACCGGCTGCTTACATCACCGACTGACCAGCATGCGTACATGCATTTGGGTCGATGCGTACCCCATCTGCGTCGATGCGTACCCCATTTGCGTCGATACGTACCCCATTTCGATTTCCTGCACAACGCTTCCGATGTGAGTAGAAGCAGAGCTGCTACACAGCAGTGGACCCGCATGTTGGCCGTGCCGTTGTCAACTGGAGCAATCTTCTCCGAGGCGCAGAGACGCACGCAAACCGGACGCGCGTGACCGCCGGCATTCCAGGAGGGCCTCTGCACATGTGCTCATGTGCTCATGTCCGGGAATGAGTCATGCACCGCCGGCTCGTGCCGGGGCGCCGACACGTACGGGTCCGGTGGACTCGTCAGCTCAGCCAGTGGCGAATCAAGATAGAGGAGGGGGGGGGGGGCAGGGGGCGGGGGCTGAAATCAACCCCGTCGTTGAGACGAAGGGACACCCAAATCTTGTTGGAAAAGGGCACCAAAATCTTCACTGGGGATCCACATAACCTATTTTTTAAGAAGTACTGAATATCAGGAGCACAACAACTGGCCACAAATCTTTATTTTCGAAAGGTATCGAAGAACAAGGGCACCACTATGAAACCCAAACCCTCATTCTAAAGATGCATTGAATTTCAGAGCCATAACAACAATGTTGAAATGCACAGCAATGTTGTGTCTTTCACCCTGACAAAATCTTGGATTGGGCCCATGCACTAGCAAAGGGTACCAAGGGCTTGCTTTCGGGGCTTCATATCCTTTCTTCAAGATGCGCTGTATCACAGCGGACCACTTAAAGGCCCCGAAACCAGCATTTCAAAAGGGTCCCATATCTAGTGAGACCACAATTTCTGTGCTTTTCACCTTGTCAAAATTCTCAATTCCATCATTCCATGACAGGCACCAAAACCTTCATTTCCGGGCAACATAGGGCTCATTTCCCAGAGGCAAGCAATTTCATGAGCACCACAAATTAGGGATGGATCTAGAGGAGAGCGGGCGTGAGACCATGCCGCTTAGCCCCATGGTTCTGGGTGTTCAACGAATCACCAAGATTTAATGATGAAAATACACTAAAACCATCATTTTGTAACCGCATCATCATTATGCTCATGGGGCACCGTAGTTCCGGGGCACCAAAAGGGGCCCGAAATTTTCATTTTCGGGTCATCAAATTCCAGGGGCGCCGCAATGTTTGTGACGCGTCCCTTGACGCAATTCTTGAATCGGTCTTCTGTTATCCCTGAAATGACCCAGCTCACTTTCTGCACGCATGCAAATGGATTTCATAAAGCATTGTAAAGTATTACCCTCCAGTGCGTCGTTTTTTCTCCCGTCCGTGATTGCTGTCGGTGCTGCTGCGAGGTCGACGGCGCGACCAATGGAACCGCAATGTCGGGCGTCGGCGGCCCTTCTCCTAGACGGGGGGCGCACATGATTGAAACTTTTTTATACACTGCTTCTTCCGTTCAGGGATTCTGCAGGTACGATGAAGTCAGCTTAGTGAGCAAGGGTTGGGCATAATGCAAATGTTTTACGCTGCTTCCATCTACGCTGACGTTCAATCCACGGCCCTTACATCATTAAACGGCCAAAATCTGGGGACGTTCTGGGAGGGAGGGGGTCTCAGAGTTCCAGGGGACACCAACATAAAGTGTGACGTAACTAAAACGTGACAACATAAACCCTTTCTTGACGAAATCCTGGACCCGTCCCTGCAATCAGTCACCTCAGGGCACCGGGAGCACCCGACGCGAGCGCCTCTGCACCTTTCACCAGCATGCATGAGAGGGCCAGCATAGCTCCAGCGGAGTGGCGTGGGACCGGAGCACTCCTCTTCATATCATACAAAGAAACCACACGCCAGGACCAGCCTGTATAAAAGCGCGCCTCGGGCGACGGCCCCCAGTCGACCCGAGGCGCCGGACTTCCGCTCAGATCGGGTTCAGTTATTTTGAGAGCCAGCCGTAACGACGGCTGCCTTCGCCTGCAACGAACACTGCGCGAAACTGGAGACTTGAAACGCAGCTCTGGGCCCTGTCGGTCGTATCCCTTCACTCCTCGCCGACAACAGGTACTTAGCATTTAGTGTATCTAAACGGAGTAGCCTAGTCAGGCAGCAAACAAATAATTTATTCTGTTGCATCGTGGTCAACGATTTGACAAGAGAACACCTACGTTGCTGAGCCCTGGCCGTGTAGTGACTGGGTAGCGAATGGTTATCTGAGCCCTGTTGTAAGAGTTTGCTTGCATCATGGAATAAAGTCGTACACGTCACTTCCACAAAAGCAACTTGCTTACAGTGGTGCGTAACTTGTATTCTGCGTATGGACGATGGAGCAGGTGCGCTGTGTTGTGTGTTGCACTAAGCTTGCATTTTGAGTGTCGTAGTCACCCTGTTTATTATAGCGTAGGAACAAGCCACACAATAAGAAAATAGATGTGTGGACACTAGCATCCATGCTCGGAACCGCAGGCACGCGAGACCAAAAACGGCTCATCAGCCGTAAGAGCGGATCGTGCACCACATCGCACTCAGTGCCCTCCAGTACGAAGCAAGAATCGATCAATTTCATTTTAGAAAAGGACATAGCTATCAGCTGATCTTTACGGCTGACACAGCGATCAAAAGGCAACATGTAACACCTTTTGGACTACCAACTGAAACGGCTTGGTGAAGCTTGACAGATACTCGGTATGTAGCGATCCGCGCAAACGCAGTGAGCTCATTGACGATGCCTCTCCACACATCCTTGCGGTGTCAGTAGACACTGTAATGAACGTTAAATATTTTATTTGATTTCCACGAGCTGTGTCGTCCAGGTACATCCAACAACATGCCGATAGCGAGGCTATAGCTGACGTTGAAACAGTTTTAGTATGGTCACGTCAAGGCCAATGCACGTGACAACGCAAAGATCGTATTTTAGCCCGGGGAAACGGCGCTGAGCACGCACGCATGCTATACGTGCGACGACTGCAGAGTGCACGAAATGCATCTCAACAGTGATGTGTGCTGCACAGGGGCGTGTGCTGACATCTCTGGCCGGGCGGTAACGCCTGCGAGTGGCGTCCAAGGGCGCAGAGCGGGGCCAGGGCAGCGCACACCGCCGGCGACATTGTCACACGGTCCACCGACGAGGACCTATTTACCCCGCTTCTCCGAAGTCCAGTCGAGTTTCCTCTGAAGACATAGCGATGCCGCTTTGAGCCCTTGGCCTTCACGACTTGAGCTGTTGATGAATTGTGCCGACCTGCTGGTGACCTGGCCTGACCTGCAGGTCCGCTAGCTTGAACCCCTGGCTCCTGCTGCTCTGAGAATGGTCGACCAATGCTGTTTTCCGCACCAACGTCCACGACAGCGTCAATAGCCGCCTTCCCCACCGTCTTTGCAAGGCCTCCGGCTTTTGCCAGGGTGGACGTGTCTCCGATGCTTGCAGAGGCGCCTATACTCTTTGGAAGACTTACTGGGACGACGAGACGTCGTGACACTGAAGCAAAAAGTCTCACAAACAATTAAATGTCGATAAAGCTCGGCCAACGTCGCAATTACAGGTCGATAAAGCTCGGCCAACGTCGCAATTACAGGTCGATAAAGCTCGGCCAACGTCGCAATTACAGGTCGATAAAGCTCGGCCAACGTCGCAAGTTTCAAAAAAGTTATCTTCATCGCGTTTTGAATGAATATGAATAGAGTTGTGCAGCTTTGAGATTGAGACACACGTGATAGCATTCCCCTCACAACCGCAAGGTTTTGCGAACATCTCGTTCATATGATTGTGGTATACTCATCTGTCATGGTGAAACCGTTTGCCTCGGCCGCTGATCATAAAGTCAGTAAGCACCATAAAGGAAACCAGAGGAAATCGATCCACGTCAGCAGCGTGGATCATTCTCCCGGGTCGAATGCGACTCGTATACCATATTAAGCTGGATGCAGATCAATGGAGATGTACTAATGAAATTGTTAGAGTATATGCTACTTGACGACGCATGCAATAAATCACCATCATCGTTATGAACATTGTTATCAGAACACCTCTGGAATTATCGGTCAACGAACGTTTGATCTCGAGCCTTAGCTACTTAGCCACTTAGCCACTTACCTCGAGTTCCCCGACTTCTCCACTTCCAGCAGAGAGAACGCGACATTAAGATGCACAATATGATACAGCTCAGGTAGATTTTCATGACTACGCTGAGCCTGACTTGGGCGGTCGCGGGACGGTTGGTCGTTGAACGGCTGCTGGCCGGTGCAGTGACTGTATCGTCAGACTGAGGGTGGCCCTCCGCTTATATACGTGTCGCCAAGTGGTTCGCTTTCTGATAGCGCAAATGATGCATGCAATCTGAACACTTCCAGGTCATATGGTGAGCCACCCTGCTATCAAGACGCAGCCGTTTGCTGTGGTGGTCGTGTCGGCCGCAGTATCGATGTTAGGGCAAAATATCGTAGGGCAAAAGTTTGCATAGAATAACAGGATGAGTAACGAGGCTGTTTAGCCTCTGTATCAAAAAGGTGGTTTGAATCGGTTAGGATCAGCGATAGTTTAGTCGAGTCATGTTGGTAGAAATACATTGCAGGTCACTATTCAAACGGCGAAGAGCGCTTGAGGCAAAACAAATCGCGTTTTCGTAGCGTGAAAATATTTAACTACACGCCGGAATATTATCTTTTCTTTGATGAGCATGCTATTTTTCATTAATTGAAAGATGCATTTGGCAAAACATTCGTGGCTGAAGGAGGTGCCTGAATTTGTATTGGTCGAAAACCGAGATCGCACGAGAGCTCCGTTGCCCATCAAGGCAACGGCGTGTAAAGTTGCTCGAAGCGATTAATCCTCAGCCGTTGCCCTAATCTTTCAAAACAGAAATTGGCGCAATTGAAGTCGGGGTATAAGACAACCCCAAACTGTTACTTCCAGCGAGATACAAAACATGAGATGTTATTTTGGTCATTTCACCTTGTCTATCGTGGAATCGGCTATTACAAAGCGTAGCCATCGACAAGCGCCGGGGGAGAGTTCATTTGACCCCATCCTTAAAAAAACAAAATGCGAAGGGTACTTTGTACATTACAATTACTTTGTACAACTTGCTCTAAATCCCATCCACCAATGGTATGACCGGTGGGGTCCTGAGATTTCACCGCTAAAATCAGCAGCACTTAGTTTTCTAGACAGCACGTAATTGTTGCGCTTTGAGCCCCTTTGAAGCTGCATGGTCAACCTGCCCCACTTGTCACCCAATTTAAGTATCTTGGGATCACCCTGGGTCGCCAAGTTACTTTCTCGCCCATTTTGCCGAACTAAAACGTGTGTATGTGTGTCTCATGTTTTACTTTGCAGCTGCTGCCGGACGAAACTAGCCCGTTTAGCGTACTTTCGAGCGTGTTTTTCTTGCATTGACACCGGACAGCATTAACCGGTTTAACGTAACGTATCTTACCCCTGTCTCTTGCTTTGCGCCGGATAGTACAAGCCGGCTTAACGTAGCTTTTTGCCTGGCCTTAACCCAGAAGTAGGTTCCCCAGTCCCGGCTATGACTTAAGGTCGCCGGGACAAGCAAAGCTCGTGGTTGACGCGTGCAGCCTGCCCCGGATGAGCAGGTGTCGCGAGGATGCAGGATGAAGCGAGATAGAGGATAAGAGGAAAGAGTGCTTAGTTCATGCTTAATGCATTTTAAGAGTAGCTGGAGTGCTGAGCTTGTGCTGAATGTATTTTTGACCGCTGACAGATATTGAGTATCATAAACATTAGCACTTGACGTAACAATGAAAGACCATCATCTCCTGGTCTTCCGGCATTGCAAGTTCGATGTTCTTATGTTAGATTAACGACCGTAACCCGTGTGGACGGCGTGTGGATGTCTGGAGCACATGTGCCTTTCATGACAACTTACCATCAGTAAATTGCCATTATGCACACTGCTATCCTTTTCTTCGACGTGTTTTACTTGCTCTGGTTTGTCAGGGCTTGAGCAACAACATTTGTATTAATCTGATACCAGAACACTTACTAACACATGCCTGAATCACTATAACAACAATAGGCTAATTGTGACTGACAAACACTTTGATTTCGATTCCATTAGAGATTTTATTTCACTGGAGTCATTAGCCGGGAGTTCGGAGCGATTACACAAAACCCTTGGAATCGAAATATAAAATCGGTTACTGTTCGGAGAACGGGCTGCCCGAACTTGAAATGAGAATGAATGCAGAGTCGACGTACATTGCTTTTGCTGAAGACTGGAGTTGTAATCGATGCCACCAGATTTGAATTGAACACAATTCCGCGCCCGAGACGGAGCTTTGCGACGTATGCTTTTATGCAAAGCAAGATTTTACCCGGTGCGAACTTGTCGATGCAATTTTTTGACGTAAACAAGCCGTTTTCCATGCTACCCAAGATGAGCTTCTGTCATGCGGACTTTTGCCATAGAAGAACATTTGTCCTTTACGAGCCTTGCCTTATGCGCACTTGTGCCATGCACAATTTTGCCCTGAACAAGGTTTTGCCCGACGAACTTTTTCACAAACGAACAACCACCGGAAAACTTCTGTTAGCCAACCTTTGTCTGACGGACGTTCCCCGGAAGCATACAGCATCACCACTTCTCCAATGGTTATGATGTCCGTATGACCGCAGGCTTCCAAAAGGCAATCGATCTTTGACGAGAAAGCTGGGTTTAGGCCATTTTGGATGTTTTGTGGTTTTGAGGAGAGTTGAGCAGTATTTTTTGCATCATGCTCGTGATGCAAAGGGCCTACACTCCTAGTGCAGTATAAGTCCCTCCACGAAAACAGTTAGAGACCCATTTTCATGAAAAGTATAATTCCGTTGGCCCGTCAAGGACAACACTAAGTCGAGCTTTTCGTCACAACCGACGACCCTTAAGGTAACCGGCTCCCCGTTCTGGTAACCAGGCTGGCTGCCAAAGTGTCGCTTCCCCCAATGGGGCAACAGCTCACGCCGAGGCAACTTCTGCTCTCGTCAGTGATGTGTCAGCTGACACGTATGTCAGCCACCTGTGTCAGCCACCAGCCAGCCACAGGTCTCACTCTACTGGCGTGGGGAATGGAACGTGTAGGGTTGTAGTTTCCTGTTCTGGTGGGGATCTTCAGCCCGCCCCCTCTCAACTTTGAGGGAAGATTGGGCCAAATCCAGATAAAAATCCGTCTGTTGGCGAATTTTGGGGGCAGTTTCCCTAATTTGATTTGGTCCAAATTCTCTTACTCATTTAAGAGGGAGGGAGCGGGGTAGATATTCCCCATTTTTACGTGATTATCATAGTCGACACAATGAAGTACCTCAAAAACCCAACAACATTATACCATCTTATGGCCCCAGGGAGCGCTCTCTCGATCTCTCGCGCGCTCAGTCACTTTGAGATCTTCTGGGTGACGGTGCTCAATGCCCATCCTTTCTCTCCCTCTCTGTCACTCATTCGAGAACGCCCCATCACACTGAGATCCTGCGGGCGACGGCGCTCAGTGCCCATGGTCTCTATCCTCCGTCACTAATTCGAGAACGCACGTGGGTCATCTGTGGACTGGGCCGAGATTTGCGACTGGGTCAGGCAGTGACGTAGTCGGTTCACGCAGCCTGCTTAACTTTGTTTGGCCCGTCGCCATGGTGACGGCCGGCGAGGCATTAGCAGGCGGCCCGAGCGCAGCCCGGTCCTCATTGATCGCCAGGACGGTTCGCCTGCTGCAGCTGCTGCCGTGACCTGGCCCACTGCTGCCGCTCTGTGATTCTGGTGATCCTTGTTGCCTCTCTGGTGATCTGTGGGCTGCGTCTGCGGCCTAGAAGACCCGGTCCTTGACCCGAGGTCATCCGGACCCGAGCAGTGGACCGGACCCTGGTCTGCGGTGGTCCCGGAAGCCGGTGGGGGCGATCCAGATGAACAATCGGCGTCTTCTAGCCGCCGCAGGACGCGTCTGATCGCTGCGAGGACTCTGCGTGTGCTGGAGGTACAGGTCAGGCTGAAGCTGCTAGCAGGCTATCACGGTTCTTGACTATTGGCTTGCTTACTGCTGTTTCGTTGTTCTTGAATTTAACAACGGCACACCTAGTATACTTAGAAACAGGTCCAGATAATTGATAATTTGTCGTAGACATGCTCTGCCAGTGATGCCCGAATGCAATAACTGAATTCATGAAACGGAGACATATGCCCACGTGTCAAATGTGTTTATATCGTTCATGTGATCAATGCACGCAGACATGGAATTGAAATGTTGTGACCTCCATAGAAAAAATACTCCAAGGTGCGTAACGTTCTAAGTACTTCAAGGTCCGTAACGTTTCGGTTCTGTAAAATGCCGGCCTAAACTTTGCCCTGGGCGAACCCTTGTCCTATATGAACTTTTCCCCAGGAAAAACGAAATTAGTAATTACGAAACGAAATTTTGCACCGGATGAACTTTATGCGAACCGTACTCCTGTCCGAGACGAACCTCTGCCGCATAAACTTTTGCCGTTGCGCGAACAACACAAGGGCCCGTGGCCGAGCAGCGAGCACCGATCCCAGCACGGTAGTTTGAGCGGAGAATCTGTTTGCGCTGAGGACAGGGTCGTATGCGGCGGGGTGTGGTCTCGTGATAGCAGGGAGTAAGTATTATCGGTTGCCTTAATAGGTGTACAGAGGCGCTGCTGATTCTGAAATGTCTCTGTAATACGCGTGAGGCCGATGCTGAACCGCGCGCCGACTCTCGCCCATGTGTACAGCTCGTCACGTCCATTGGCATACACAAAGTACAAACGATTTTGCATGAGCCGTCTTTATCATAAACTTGCCACAAAGGCTGCGGAACCCTGTGTGACGCCGCTGCCCCCCAAATGAACACTGTCGGGTATTTGTCGCTGGCCTTGCCAGACATTTACGCAAGCCCACTTGTGCACGCATCGTGGATCAGAGACGGCGTAGTCTGGCCGGAGGACCACCCCTTAAACCCGTCTCACTAAAGTGTCATCGATAGCAGAGAAGACGTGAATAGATCGGAGCGTAAGGTGGGCTTAAGAAGGCCTCTCAGCTGTGTGTTTGAGGACGCGTGCTACGGCAGAGATTGCTGGATGATTCATGAGGTTGCCAGAGCCATTAAACCAATGCTCCTGCATAATGTGTAACACACGGGGACGTGATCAGCTGTGTGTGGGCGAGAGCAAGCGGTCCATTCGCCACAAGTTCTATGGACTTTTCGGAGACGCACGTCTATCCAATGTGGACGTGCCGCCGGGTCAACACATTGTCAAAACCCATTTTGATGTTCTCAACTCAGGAGTACGGACCAGCTTTCTAATTAAGCTTCCAAGCACTGATAGCGATGTTGCAGATGTCAGCATTGACAAGTCAGTCAGCATGGGAATAAATGAATACCATTGTCGCGCACGTCACTGCATTCGGCGACGAAAGAGAAAATGTGGCAGTAGTTGCCCTTGTTCTCTTCAGTTAACAACCCGAGCCCCGTGCGGTACAGGACAAGCGTAATCACCCGCACCTCAGGACTCGGGCCGTCAACCGGCTGGTCGCGGCTGAGTGGCCGGGGTCGGTTGAGTGCTGCGTTGGTCGTGCTGGTTCGGTTTGAAGCTTCGGTGCCGGCATCGAGGTGATGCCGGCCCGGACTAACAGACAGAGAAGCGCGTCCAGAGAGGGACGGATCACGAAGAGCAAATAACACTCTCTCTCAGATGCACACAAAGTATATTAACGATATGGCTCGGTTCGGCTATCACACTTGACAGTAGCAAACACCTGCCTAGTTCCGGTAGTCAATATGCCAATAGCGGCCAAACAATGGTTATACTGTCGACCGTTCTGTGGTAGGCACATCATTAATATCATTACCCAAAATTAACAGAGCAGCGAAGCTATGGGGACGCACACAGTCCTCACCCGACGCACAATGCCACACACATCACTCGTTGGCGCCTCCTATTGGTGACCCACACGACTAAGTGTTGACCTCGTGCCGCTACACCATGTTTATCACGTTCACCATGAGCGAGCAATGAATACAATTAGTCCCCAGTTTCCCATCAAGTGGGCGTGGTACTTCTGTTTGAAGGGCTCCTCGATTTCGCATTTGTCATGAGTTGGAAGTTGACGGGAATACGATCATTTGCCTATCATCATCTGTGTCCTTGTTCTGTTTGGATGGGGTATGTAGATGTCCATGTTTCCAACGTTTGCTGGGTTTTTACATCATCAATAACCACTGTGTTGGCTGTGCTGTGTATTCGTGCTAGTGTGGAAACCACAGTTGTCAAAATGCTTGAGCCGGATGGCAGTCGCAGCCAAAATCCCGTTTCTCTTTTTTGAAAATTTATCAGAAATAAAATCATGTTTGGCAGGCTAATACTTAGACTCACAAAACATGGACATCCTGGATGTAACAAACACAACACGTACTTTAAACCACTTCAGAACTGGTGGGGTTTGTACGAATTCAAATGCGGCTGCGTATTCTGAATGTTTTACCCGTGCACAGAATTAATGCAAGGGTCATTTGCTTTACACCTCACATGATCGCATGGCCTAAAGTCTGTCAATGTCACCCCGACGTCCTGGGGTAATGATTGATCGTGGTCGAAATGCTGATTCTGTACCGCGCTATTCGCCAGTAAGAAACCCATTCTCGATCACTGTATGAAACAACAAAACCACTACTGTTTAGAACCTGTTCAGCACCCAGCTTCCACAAACCACCACCGGGGACAAGTGAGAAGGTAATAATGCGACACTTCCAAGTCCTCGGCAGTGAAATATAGCACAACACGTCACACTGAGCTGAGGACGATCATCATCAGCCATGCCCCAACCATCACGCCCGCTCCCTCACTGCATGTGTCCGCGCACGCCGCGCTCTGTCTGTCGCAAACAAGACTGTGTTATTCTAGATGATGTTGTTGAGGTCCAGCCAGTCAGCATCCAGGCGGTGCAGCGCGTAGTGGACGCGGGCCAGCACGAGTCGCTCACGCAGCGCGGCCGGCAGCAGCCAGGCCAGCGCCAGCCAGAGAAGCGTGCCCGCCTCCAGGGCCGTGTAGTGCTGGAGCGGCGCCGCGTCCAGCACGGCGCGCAGCACCACCTGCCGCAGCCGCGGCGTCGTCAGCACGGCCGGTGGACGCGGCCCCACGCCCTCGAATTGCGCGCTGAACGTCGCGAACGGCGCGGCGTCGGCGCGGCGCGTGGCGGCGCTCATAGCGCGCCACATCTCGTCGACGTCGCACGCCTGCCGCGCCAGGATGTTGGTGTGAGCAGCCATGTCGCCGGGCGTGATGAGGGCCACGTGAACACCGCGGCGTCGCACCTCAAGCCGCATCCCGGCGACCAGCGCCATCCCGGCGGCTTTGGTGGCGGCGTACACGGCCACCTCCTGGCAGGGTATCATGGCGCACGTGCTGCTCACCACCAGAAGGCGACCGCCGCTCTCAGTGAGCGCCGGCAGTGCGGCGCGCGCCGCGCGCACCGCACCCAGCATGTTCACCCGTACCATGCGCTCCACCTGCTGCTCCGTCAGCCAGGCCACGTGGCCGAGCACCAGCACGCCAGCGTTGATGATGACCGCCCAAAGGCCGTCCGGGCCGGCCAGCCGGGCCGCCTCGGCCGCCGCCGCCTCTACCGAGCCGGCGTCGCGCACGTCCACGGCCAGCGTGCGGACACCGGCGGCGCGCAGCCGGCGCGCGCCCTCGCTGCCCACGTCCAGACAGCCGGCCAGCACGCGGCAGCCGGCCGAACGCAGGTGGTGCGCGCTGGAGAAGCCGAAGCCCGAGTCGGCGCCGACCAGGTACACGACGCGGCCAGCGGCCGGCAGCCGGCGCCGCCGCCACACGGCCAGCGCCAGTAGTGGCGCCAGCGGCACCAGAGCCAGCGGCGCCAGCAAGGCGACGAACGCAGCCGCCGCCGCCGCCACACAGAGGCACAACATGGCGCGCGACCTGGGCCGCTCGCCGGGCGATCACCTCTTGGGCCTCCACTACCACAAAAACGTGATAGACTTGCTGAATGGCTGATTTTCGGTTGGCCAGTGCCGGACAGCGCGCACCTCACGCGATGTTGCCTCGCACTCAACACGCCAGTTGCGCGCAACGCTAAAGCAACTGCACACGGAGAGCGCGCGGACACCGTCGCACGCAGCCGACACACAAGCGCATCAGCGTTCCAGAGGTGAACCCTCCTGTAGACGTCCTGTGGTCTGGCCAAGGCTGGGATGGCAGCAGCGGCGCCAGGAGCCGTGACCGGAACACCGGGCCAGGTCATGGGTCATCGTCACGCCGCGGAACTCCGCAGCGTCGCAGCGGTAGAGGTGCTGGATGGCCGGACAGACCGCCCGAGGCGCGGAACTGGACGCGCCCCTGCCCAGGTGCGATACGATCGGGTGCCGGAGTGAACGACACGCGGGTGTTGTTGCGGGGCGCTGGACGCCCGCCGCCCGTCCGCTCACTCGTCGATTTTTTCGGTAACGAAGAGCACCGCACGGCTCCGTAAGCCGACGGACGGGACGCTTGTCACTGTACTGAACGCGTCAATCAAAACTGCAGGAATTAGTACGTTGACGACATTGCTTGTGTTGAAGATCAGAGCGCCGAAAACAAGTCCATTACTCCAAACAGTTACCCATAACTGTTTAAAGACCTAAGCGCAGCGCTGTGTACGCAGTGCACGCAGATGGCGGATGAAGCTCCACGGAGCCGCAGACATGGCTTGTATGCTGCTGCTTTGCGGCCGAGCTTGGGCCAGCCCGGCGGGCCGCGTCAGATCAGCCGCAGCGCTGGTCAGCCGCGCCAGACGTGACGACATGCAAAGATGCGTTAGCCGTTACACCACGAGTTGCCAACTCGGGGCAGCACCAGAGTGGGCCAGCCGCGCCGGACGTGTCGACATGCAGAGATGCGTCATCCGTTACACCACGGGTTGCCAACTCGGGAAAGCACCAGAGTGCAGCCGTAAATGATAACCATGTCTTCCAACAGGCTTTACATTCGGCACGTGGTGTGACGTGTGGCCCAACGAAACCGACTGCCAAAGGCCCAAGGGGGGAGGGCATAAGGGCCCGAAGGGTTGACGCGGACGCGACCCGAAGGGTCATGACCCGAAATACCAGTCAGAGATCCTCTTGCACCGTTTGAGGCCCGGTTGGCCTCAGGCGAACCGGGTCTTTGACAGTCGGTTCCGTTGTGCCGCCCGGGTCCTTCTTTGGGCCCCATTGAACACTGCCCTTGGTCGGCTTGGGGCCCTTTGTGAGCACAGAGCACTCTGACAGGCGCTGTCGGCCAATGACAGATACAGGGGCCTCAGCCAGTGTAAATCACTGACCCGGCTATGTAGATGATTGGATGGTGGACCTTCAGGCCCATACTGACACGGGGCCGACTGTGCGGTACTGGTGGTGCCTGACCGACATATAGGCCCATATCGACTCAGGGGGCCCTGATCAACGTGCTCTAGCATTGGCTGGCATTTGAGTGCCCGGCCATATATGGACCTGGACCCTCAAATACGTCCTCCGGCCGGCCTTTCGAGACCCTCGGAACCACAAATCGGGCTCTTAATCGTAGGTCCCGAGAGGCCCTTCTGACCCCTCAGAACCTAAGGGCGGAGGGCACGTGCCCCTTGTGCCCCTCCCCCCTTTGCTTGCGCCACTGAATATCACTTTCCGAGGGTGTGCAGTCCTCTGGATTTACAGAAAACTAATCTGGGAGGCACGAAGGGGGTTGCTAAAATCTTGCGCATTGATATCGGTATAGTAATCTTTTCGGACGAGTTGCGGAGTCGTAAGGGATTCGGTGCGAATCGGGCTTAACATTCGTTGCGATAGGGGGAGGGGAGGGGGAGCTTCGCCCTCCCATCAGACTTGTGTTCAACTAAAAAAAATTTAGTCGGCTTAGGACTGGCTCTCAGATTTTGGGATCCGATTCAGCTCGCGACTCTTGGCCGTGCCAGGTGTTTGATTTGACTTGGTTCGCATGCATTGCTTGCATGCAGTCATTTTTGCTAACTCACGCGGCTTGCGAAATCAAAGACCTGATCTATCTATCTATATTTATATAGCACAATAGCCTAGTGGCAGGTTTGTCATTTGAGCCTGCCAAATGCAGTGCAGCAAACAATACCTTTCCTGTGACCTGTTACCAAACAGCTTTCTCACGTCACAGCAATGTGGCTAGCATATTCTACCTGCACCTACGACCCAGACCTATTAGTTATATAGCATGCAATTTTGCTTGACTGTACCTAGCCTGGCAGTCCGAAGTCCGCACCGGCCAAGTGCCAACCAAGTACATTCACACGTATGTAATCACTTCCATTAGCCTGTACTAGCCATGCGGTCAGTTCATTGGTGTGATAGTTGACTATAAAAGATGTGACCAGAGGCCAGTTTTATAATAATAAAAAATCGTCGCCACTCCTTGCCAAAAAAAACTCACAAAAATTCCTCCGTTTACCGAAATTTATAAACGGTCCTGACACCCGACGTAAATTTCACTGGCGACGACTTTTTTAGACTCAAAATCGGCTGTTGCTTCTCAGAAGTACCAGCTGCTATCGTGCCGTAAACAAAGATCTTTTTTATTTTTGCGATCGTTAATTAGGCCCATTGATAACGAAAAATAGTTTGTATTGTCGCAAGTTAAATTAAACAATTGTTCTATGCATGCAATTTGATATATTTGTGTCACAATCACATTTTGACATCTATATTTAAAGCAAATTTCTACCCGAGTGGTAGGCGGTGATCAGAGGTATAAAGGAAGATATATCTCGGCCTGCGAAATTTTTGCGTTTTCCTTCTAGTTGAATATGGTATGAAGCATTCCGAGTTGCGTAAAAAAACAAATATATTCAAGGTCGTCCTGAGTAGAAATAAAGTGAGGGTGGCAAGTAGCTCACGGGTGTCAATTTGTTTTCTTTTACGTGTGCCACTGCCCCCCCCCCCAAGTCTCCCTTGCCCCCCCCAAACGAAGAGTTTGAACCCCCAATCTTCTGGCGCTGAAATAATGTAGGGTATGAATGATGAGAAATTAACATTACAGTAATTGTGACGAAGGTTTTTACTATTGTTTCACAGGGAGAGGAGTGAATAAAGTGAAAAGTGCAATTCATATTCAGTTGATAACCATCTGTTTTTTTCGGCGTGATGCATAGTTATAGATGCACGATCAGTATGTCTTGTTGACTTGGGTTTAATTTTGTGCTATCGTGTGTTTTGGCATTAATGAGCGATGTTTCATATTCTACAGACTGCAGCAAGTTGCGTGATTCTGTTCTGAAATCATCGGATGGAAACAAACTGGTCGAAATTAGGACTCAGAAATGCGACCTGGCTATAGCGCGTTTACATTGGGAAGAGCCCTTAAAATGTGATGGACTCCATTTGGATGTGAACACTCGATGGGACAGTTACGAGAATTTGGTGATCGACGCCAGCCGACTAAACCGATGCGGCAGTGCCCCGACAGCATGCCTGATGCGAGCGCTGATTTGCTGCCCACACCCCGCCTTGCGACTGTCAGCCGGGGTTTCCGTGGCAGCTTTTAATAGTCGCGCACAGTAGCTTCTACTCTTTACTCCCGAGGCTGTACACGTTTAAGAACGTCTGAAGCCACATAACATCGACGTTCCGTCGATTACCGGAACTTGGTTCCGATGATCGACGCCCAACAAATTAATAATGATACCCAACGTCAACATCTTCCGCCAAAAAGGAGCGAGGAAGCGTATTAGAGCTGAAATGTGGTTTCTTATTCGGTTGAGGGGTGGGGGGGGGGACACCAGCTTCAAGATGTTAGGAGAAAAGTGCACAAAACCCGGGGAAACCTGTTGTTTAGTGTATTTTTGGTTAGGTTTTCCACTCTCAGCCCCTCAGGCCCAGTGGAGGCGGACCCACCACCAGATTTCTCCAGCGTCTGGTTTGAGACCGAGCCTATTTCCCAGGCAGAGATAAGGTCAGGCCCGCGATTTACATCAACCGGACCCCGGAGTCAATGAGGGGCCCCTGCGTCGGTATGGGAATGACAGCGTCTGAAAAGGGTCCTTTCCTAAAAAAAGGGCCCTAAATCGGCCAGGGATAGTGTTCGTGGGGTCCCTCAGAGGGTACCGTAGTGCCCCTCGGCACCGACGATCAAGTGTCAGATTGGGGCGCACAAAGAGTTGGCGGTAGGTCACACTGAAGACCCCGTCCCGCAGGGTCGGGCCCTCAAATATCAGTTAGAGGGCCTCTCGCACCGCTGTGGAAAAGCCTGGGACAATGCGGATGTTTATACCTGTCAGAGCACCAACACCGAGCAATTGGCCCCGTATAGGTCTGAACCCTGGAGGCCTCTTTCCCAAGCAGGGACAAGGTCAGGACCGCGGCAACAATGTGTGCTCCTGTGTCCGCCAGACCCCCACAGTGCCTAACAGAGGGCTCTATGTCTGTGAGGGGTCTTGAGTCGGCCAGGGTAACATTTACTAAACAGGGGTAGGGACGGGACCCCGAATGCTAGAAGGCCTCGTGTGTGGAAAGTGCATAGCAACGGAAGTGGATATGAGAGATTGTGACGAAGGGCTAAACAGACAATGCAAGGACCAGTGACAGCCAGGGGCTCCATTTCACAACGGGGAAGGAATGCTCCATCCCATTTCAGCCAAGGGGTCTCTGCTGAACTGTAGCCTCTGTGGTAATTAATGGACACCTCCGATGGTAAGAGATCTTTGTGCGTCAATGACGGCCCCTGCGTCTATCCAGGATCAAGCACTCTGTTCAGGGGATACCGACGTCGGGCAGGCGACTAATGTAAGACAGATCCCTCTAAGGGCTTTCGTATTCACCTGGAGATCCCACACCCGAGTCGCCAGCATGACGGCCGCCAAGCACCCCGCGCTCTGGTTGAATGAACGATTATTTTAACCCCTGACAGGGGAATCTAATGTGCCCCTAGTGTGGTGCCCACTGGGCCCTTACCCGGAAAGGTGATGATTTCTTCGGTGTTCAATAGGGCGGATCAAAATGAGGCCAATAGTGGAAAAGGCCGACACAAATGAGGACGTCCATCCTTGCTCGAGTCAACGTGACACCGATTGCATAAACAAATTTTGAGCCTGTGTGCTCGCAATCTTGGAAACAAGAACATCGATGGCCGGGCTGCAGTTTTCATCAAACCTAGCGGAGTCATGGCGGGCAGCTAACACCAGGCGGTGGACGCCAGGTGCACGAGAACAGCCGTCGTGAAATAATGCTCTCCAAGGTCTTTCTAAATCGATCCGTACCGTTCAAATATTAGGTTTGGGCGTATATTTCACCTGCAGAACTTGGGGATGTTTTCTGAGTGGATTAACAGGGATAGCAGCCCGAATGCAAAGATTCTATCTCAAATTGTCCAGCTCCATAGCCAAATTCCAGCGCCTGCCTGATGTGCTGAATGCCAATGCATTCCTATTACAGGTCTATAAATTGTTTAAATGAGAAATACTGATGGATTGCCTGCTAAACGTAAAAATTGACGACCTCAAAAGTACAAAGGTACTTTGTCGGAAACAATATCGTTTTTGTCCACCTGCTGGCTACTGCCTACGGGGCCGACGCCGCGCGACCGACGAAGACTGCAACGCCGTGCATGAGGATTTTTGGTA
This sequence comes from Pollicipes pollicipes, assembly GCF_011947565.3. Classification (NCBI taxonomy): domain Eukaryota; kingdom Metazoa; phylum Arthropoda; class Thecostraca; order Pollicipedomorpha; family Pollicipedidae; genus Pollicipes; species Pollicipes pollicipes. The sequence continues at coordinate 50,953,376 of NW_023596576.1, forward strand.
GGGCTTGTGCGCACACTTGGTCAAAAGTACGTGACGTAATTCTTTAACAAATTGATTCTGGAAAGGGTTGTACGTTCTCAGACAAGCAGGAGTTGGACATGTCGAAACAAGTCTAGATTTTCATTTTGATCCACAAACTACGTTCATTATCACCTACGTTTACTATCATCTACTTTTACTATCACCTACGTTCGCCCCGAGTATTATCGCTTAGAAAACACCGATCAACTACGAAATGAAAAGCGATGGTGGTTTCCTATGTAATCATTTAAGGCTTCGTTTCTTCAGTTTATTTATTTCAAAATAAAAAAAGTATTGAATCTTTTGGTGCCTTCGGGCTTGTTTATTAAAGAAGATGTATATTAAAATAAAGCGAAGCGAATCGTGCCCCTTAAAATCAAGTTGGCCATATCTGGTAATTTTTTAGGTGGGGAGCCTTTTACCAAGAGGGGCACTTTGTAAACCCCGTGCCCCTCCCCCTTACAAAGATGCTGGCTGCGCACCTGCGCGGGTGAGCTCAGTATAGCATCAGTATAATCTCACATGGCCACTGAAGAGCCAGCTCAACTAGCAACGCCTTTATACTCAATCGGCGTTGTGCATGACATTGACATAAAGGGGCTTCATTTGCCACACATTCGAACTGAAGCGGCTTAGGGGTCGCTTTCCACCGCGAGGCGCAAAGGCTTGGAACAGTGTCTCTCCAGAAACACAGCAGGCTTGCAAAGCGTGTAATACGTATTGAGCGCGGAAAGGCATCCTGAGCTGGGAGGGGGGGGGGGGGGCATCTACTTAAGCTCTCTGGGGAAAAGTTGATGAGCATTCGGTAACTGGTGCAGTGGAGGAGTGTCTACGTAAAATGGAGGGATACCTACGTTTTGTTTTACGTTAGCTGAAATGTACATGTTTTATCGATGAGACTTCGGTTTGTCCATGACCTGTGTGTAAACGAGTTGTGACAGCCAGATGTGTGGTCAACACTCTATTTTCGTTAATGCACGGATAAACATGCCAAAAATCAGTAAGCAAATATTGGTAAATCATGTGCGGATTTTGCCTTGGCATGTGGAAGATCGAGGTGCAACTTCACCATTTCAGCGCCAAAAAGTTACCAACGGTTTTGTCGACTGAAAAGGAGTCTTCCCAAATTGTCAACTAAGTAGTGTTGTAGCCTGGGATTCAGAAACTAGGTACAAAATATCACCAATCATCTTGCCTTGCATTTAAATGAAAAGACCGAATTACGACTGTCAGACAGTTGCTGACATCCTTTGCAGGTTGGCATGATGCAAGATGACATGCCTGCAACAACGTAGTAGTTTTGAAAAACTGTGTCTTTGTTAAGGTGTGTGTCGGGGGTGGGGGGAGGACTGAGCACTGACAAACAAAAGAGCCTACCTTTAGGACATTCCAATAATGGGTTACTATTCAGATTTCGCCCAGCTTCTTCTCAAATTGGGAGGGGGGGGGGGGCTGGTGACCATTTGGGCATCAGTCTTCACCTTCCTCAACTGAAAGGGAAAGGACGCCCCTGGTCTGCAATAAGAGTAATGATTTCATTTTTGTTGTGAGATGTGAGAATGGTACTAAGCTGGGTGTGCTGAGCTGCTTCTTGAAGACTATCAAGGGTCTAATTGGCCATGTATCACTAAGTCCGTTCGGTTCAAAAGGTTCGGATAAAATCTTCCAAAAAATGGTGCTAATGCGCAGGCATGACTGTTGACCGCATTCAAAACTCCTCCAGCCCAGATAGCGTGAAATCAATCGTGTCTTAAGAGGATCATGCATTTTAAAATCGCACGTTGAGATGGGAGCAAATGTTTTGGTAAAAAGAATCAGTAGTGGTTGCAGAACACTGCTGAATGCAGTTGGTGGGACGGCTACATGCATGCTAGGAACCATAAAAGATGCTCGACTATGGCCATGATTAAAAGCAAAAGTACATATCATGTGTGTGAATAGCATGTAAAACTGATTGTGCTGTGCTACGTTTCTCAGTATCTACAGCTGTCCAATCAGGCATCGGGTCTGGCTACCACTAAACCTGGTAGCAATGTCAGAGCGTCGCAGACGAACCCTTTTCCGTTAACCTAATTGACGCTGCGCGTAGGGCTGGCTGTGACGGGGGGGGGGGAGGGGGGGGGGGGCGACGGAGGACGTCGTGGCGCACCAGTCAGTTATGAATGCCGACAGCGCCTTGACCCAAGTCGGGCCATGCTCAGAGTGATCGTCCAGATCTTGAAGAACGGACTTCTGCCTCTTGCCTAGGAAGTCCGACAGGGTGTTGTGTGCACCGGCCGTTGGGTCAGCCACAGCCGATGGGGAAGAGGGGGTATGCTGCGGAACAACGCGGGTGCCGAAAGGTCAAAAGGTCTGACGTGACGGGGAATCCACCAGTTCATCGTCATCGCCGTCGTCATCGGCTCTATGGCGGGGCTGGTCTCCATCCTCAGGGTGGCAAACCATCCAGATGGCGTATCACGTCGTCCTGCCAAGAAAGAACAGTCCAATTGTTCTTTGAAAATCGGCACATGAACATCCCCAGCAGCATCAGTAATGACAAAAGCCTTTACCCTCGCGCTACGCGCGGTCCCTCAGAGGCGCCCCAGAAGTTTTTTCCGTGATAGCTTCCAAACTGAATTTAGTACGTTTTCGCTTTATTATTTTATTATTTTTTATTGTATTCTACTGTATTATTTTATTATTTTCTATTATTATATTATTGGTTAGCTGAGTTAACATAATTCTTACATATGTTATCACAAGATGATGGTTTGGCTATGAGACTTTTCTGATTTATGACATTCTTTTCGAAGTCGTACGGTTGATATTTTACGTGGAAGTGACAAATAGCACTATACCTCGTAGCAAATGAACTCCAAATAGGTCTCCTAGACTACCTCCTATCGACAATCCTCCGTAGCGCATTGCTGAGTATCGTAATGGTGTTTTTTCAAGGTCAGTTTATGCAGCACTCTTTGGCAGATAAAACGATTTTAATCAAGGCAGCACATGTCTTACAGCGTTTGAAGGCCTTATCGACTTTTCTCTCAACTTCCACCAGTCTGGTAGCCAGATAAAGCCATCTTTCTGAGGATTAAGGCGGCTGTTTTAGTTATTGGTATAGCCGCACGGGCCAATACAACAGAATCCTTCTTCCCGCTGACCAGACTTGAGATGACATAAGATACATATGTCGTATTCTTGTGCCAATGGACTCTCCAAAAGCTTTTCAATGTAGCCTTCCGAATCGATGTAGCTTGTTTAGTTTTCACATAACGCGAAGGTCTATAAAGTGCTAATTCCACCACTTTTACATGGCATTAGCTGTTAAAGACTGCATCCATCATTGCTCTTTTACACCTATTTGATGCAGTATGACAGCGTGCAGTGCCGATTGCGCCACGACCCTAGATCGCTTAATGTTAGAGATCTTGGGGGTCCTCTAAACACTCATCCTTGGTAGGACGAAGGTGAAAAACGTCTTCAGTGTACTGGTTAAGTGACGTTATAGAGCGAATATTGATAATGAAAGCAGCATTCGACGTTTCAACCTGTGTTTACGATGACGGTGGTACAAAGACTTAAGAAATACGAAGATTTTCAGAGATCAAGGTCACCTAAGACAAGATCAAAGATTATCTAAGATAATATCAGATTATCTAGGACTTTCAAAGCTTCATACTTCCATAGATTGGTCGCTACCATGAGTAGAGCTCGAAACGTCAAGTACTACCAATAAACCAATGTTCGCTATTTTTGTCGTTGAATTGCGTGTTCAATATTTGTATGGAGTTTTGAACTGAAGTAACCACTTTGAAGATCATTCGATGCAGTTCACAGCCCTGTCTTTCTTAAGACCCAAACCGCTCTAGTTTCTGAGCTGCACGCCCGCGAATATGTGCATAGTATTTCGGGGAGACTATTTCAAGGTCACACAAGCATCCCTGACGTCATAATGATGACAATAAAATATTGCCATTACACCAGCCACGCGGCAATCAAGGTCAATATAATCATAATTGTCGTGTCGATCATACCTGGCGTTCGTGCGCACGATCTCTAGACATAACAGCGGTCATTTGGCTTTCAATAAATTGTGTGCAAAGCGTGATGACGCTATGAAACGATGACGTATTGAGGGGCATATTTACGACACAGAAAAAGCGTTCTGTCGTGAGCAGTCTTCACAACTTACGAGCATACCAATAGTTATTATTGAGTTTATATTATCATATCTGATGCTTCGAGCCTTCGAATGTGTAACATTCCCTTCAACCAGTACCTCTTGACGTAATGAAGGCCAGTAACTCAGCATAAGAACTCTGAGCTCATAATGCCTAATAACCAGAACCTGACCATCTTTCTTGCTCATATTAAGCGTTAAGGCCTTTTAGAAAATATGTCGGCTTTTTTAGCGTGCTAGCATAAGATCTAATTAAAAGCAGCAAAGCGTTCTTAACAAATCCAGCGAGTCTCACTAATACCCGTTCATTCCTGTCTGTCGTTCCAGACCTGCTGCTGCTTCTCGCCCGCCGCCGTGCAGCGCACAACGCACGACATCGAGCCGGCCCGGGCGGCTGCGTCGGGGTCATGATCTGACGATGCCCTGGGGCGGCGGCGCGGCGGCCCGGGCCCTGCCGGTGCTGGTGCTGCTGCTCGGTCCAGCCCGCCCCCTCCCCCACCCCCACCCGCACCGCACTCCGGAGCTGCCGCCGGCCAACTGTAGTCTGCAGCATCTCTGCCCGGCGCAGACGTGCCGACATGGAATCTGCCTCGACGATGGGCACGGGTGAGGCGCTCGGCCACCGTTACAGATTTCGGTGATGACGAACCAGACAGTGTCGGAAGACACAAGCTTGACTGAGGGAGCCCAAAATACTCCCCAGTTGTCAGCAATATGAAATAGGACATTACGAACGTTAAGTCGCATGACAGACAATCAGCAGCAAGGAGGGTAAATCGCCCTGAGCTTGTGACAAAAATGTTTGACAGCGGACAACTGCTTTCGGTGCGCATTTGTGCAACGGGTTGTGGACAAAAATACGAATAGCTGTGTTCACAAGGGATTACGGTGCAGCACATACCAAAATCGAAAAACGTTTCAAGATTTGTTTTCTCATCGCACACCTTAATCAACAATTTTCGGCTGGAAATGTTTCGCAGAGATTTAAAGAGAGACATATAATTTGTGTTCACTATTAATGTTTAGGCGCCAAATTCGACGGAATTGCGGTTAGCTGGTCATAAGCAAGATCATGCTTTTATAGACAGGTATGATGCTAGATCTCATCCCGAAGCTTTTCAAAACGTATTCAGAACATTCGGTGCCATCTCTGACGCAGACACGAAAAAACAAATTCATTTATCCTTGTAGCGTTCCTGTTCACAGGTGCGCAGTAGCGCTTACAGTTCTTACAGAACTTACAGGCCTTGCATACCTTAATATGATCCAAGATGAGTGGTCCTTGAATAAAATGATCCTTAAAGCTCGCCTTGCTCCGCACAGTACCGATGCAAACAATAGTGGGGCAGCCGGCATCCAACGTCCTTGACCGATGCACATTGCTGATTGCCAGGTCTAGTATTTCCTAGAGTTTGGATGAAATAAAAGCATGGCTGAAGAAATGCCCGTAAAGGGTCCCGTTTAATATAACAAACATTTCTTAGTTGGTTACATGTGGTTTATCTATTGTATGTTAATGGCATTGCATGAAAGCGGCATTTTCCTTGTCAGAGTGTGAAATGTTCTATGGAGCTTCATGGAAACATTCCAAAACTTTCCAGTGTATCCACCCACCGTAAAAACGGCTATTAGCAAAAATGTACATGACATCCGCTCGTAGGATTTGCATGCCTAATGTTCATCAGAAATTCGAAGGGCACACCGTTCGTAACGACAAATTTTGTGATGAACGTACGTAAATTACGCATAGATGAAACTCAAATGACAAAATGTTTGTCGGAAAAAGTCGTAACAGAAGTGTTTGCACGCGCAAAATTTCGTACGCAAAAAACGGTAAGTAATTAATTGCACTCAAATGTTCGGGCGCCAATGTCAGTCAAAGATAAGCTTCCCTTGATAAAAACACTTATGCAGATGCTCTTATTTCGCTATTCAATGTAAGTGTATAGAGTTTGGACGCAATATTTCGTCGGGCATGAAGTTCGTTGGACAAAAGCACGTACCCGAAACTTCGTAATTTGTATGCAGATCCTTACAGCACGTTAGAAGGCTTGGTGCCAGATTTTCATCCTTAGTGCCAGGCGTCCCATGAATGGTCACTGCGGGGGGACCCTGGCAGGCAGGGCGTGAGCAACGCGAGCAATCAAACCCCGTGCCTCCAGCAGAGGTAAAACAAAGTGTGCTGGACACTCCCGCATTAGTCAGTTTCAGGCTCACTGACTGCCTGTCTCCTTACAACATTGAAGAAAACAGACTTTTAAGATTAACTTCTGAACATTTTCAGATCCCACGATCACGATGTGGGGTTAAGAAAACTTAGGCCTCATCGTCCATGGACAAACAAGCGTGGGTGGACAAGATCTACTATCTCCCGATCCAAGGCCCCCCACCAAACGATCCGACTTCACGACGATGCCCACCGCGCAACAACGTGCTCACCTCACGTTTGCACGCACAGTCCGTTTAACACGCGCTCGGGTGGGGGTCAAATTGCCCCCCCCCCCAAAGGTTATACTGGAATATTTTCTGAATAACATGACGTAGCGGCGCCAAATTTTTTATAACTGTAGACAATTGAATAGCAGATTGTTTGGTATCAAAAATTCGATTCACCGTATAAGGTCATTGACCTATGGCAGGTCTAAGTCAGCCCATGGATTCAGCGAAGTCCATTTCTAAGCAGTCGTTTAATCTGATGCAACAACGGAGTGTTAGACGGAGCCATACATCTCCCATGTGTTTTTTAGGCAACACAACAATTGAATGACCAAAGTCCATTGACCTAGGGCCAGATATGAAGGTCACACCGAGGTCAAAATCAACGTGTTTTATTACTCCAGGACTTGCTGTGTGGGGTAGTTTCTGGTGCTCGTTTCGAATTGACTGAGAACAGGAACCCAAAAGACATCTTTCGTTGACTTCTTAAAGGTCATAATAGGCCACCGACTTAAAATGACCCAGGTCAAGTTTGCGTTTTTAGGGACAAACTGCCCAGCATAATCTTTGTAAATTATTCACACGCGAGAATCAAGGCAGTTTTCTATGATTCTGGTCACCATGACCTTCGAAAGGTCAAATAAGGTGACTGGCCCTAAATGAGTATGTGGCTTTTTGCTCAGGACAGGTATCTATGTACTGGGTACACTTTGGAGACCAACTTAGAGTTTGCCCCTGTTTGACCTTTTTGACACGACGGTCAAGACCTAAAAACCTAAAAATTTGTCTACAGTGAGTTCACGTACAGGTCAACACACCCTGTGAATTTAGTGTCTCCAGTCCCCTTAGCTCCTGAGATCTCAGAGGGATCAAATTGACCCCCGAGTGAAGGGTATCCGACTGACCACTCAGGCGCGTATTACAGATCAGCGCATTGTGACCAAATGCTGAGAGTCGTGGGAGGCGCTGTTGTGATGACTACTGCCATTTTCACTGTTTTGTCTAGTTGTGTGCAATACCGTGATAAAAACATCTGGATTTTATATCATTTACGCACTTACGGGTTTGATAAAGCTTCTTCTGCGAAGGAGTATTTGTTCTGAATTTGAATAAAACGTGCTATCGTGGCATTACTGTGCCCGAAAAAATCATAACGGGCGCGAAATTCGTGCGGTTGAGAATCCGGTCAAACACCATTGAAAGTCAACCATTCCGCAGTTGAACCCCGCAACAGCTGTTCCTGCTCCGTCCGATGGTCTCCGGTCCTGTATCCTCCGATCCTCTGCCCTCATGCAGCCTTCGCTCTGCCGAGGGAATAGAACAGCAGGAGGAGCGGGGCCGGAGCAGTGGAATGCGCGCGGGGGCCGGACCGTCGGACTGCTTCCGCACAGAAAAAGGGAAGACACGCGGCAAAGGCACGGGAGATGAAACGCACTGGGCGGTCGGGCTGGCGGCTCGTTCCGTCCCCACGCTGGCTAAGGCGTTGAGGGTTCGCTTGTGATCGCGGGAGCAGAACAACTTTTTCAACACGCTCCTGTGTCTCCTTGGACTTTTTACAGCGTCCCCAAGTGGCTGCAGCTGGTGTTGCCAAGAAACCGAGTTTGTCGACCTCCGGCCTCCGGTTCCCAAACCGCGGGACATTCGTTCCTCCGTCTATACTGCACCTGAACTTTTGCATACGTACTTTAATCAAGCTATCTTTATCCGTTGGGACCTTTTGCTTGCTTTCAATTGCTTACAGATAATTGCGTACATACTTTTGTCAGGTCGCTACCCTTTAGGACCATTTTTGCACGTTTAATTGCTCACGAACAATTCGGTATGCATATATGCATCCTAACTTTTTAATACGAACTTTTGTTTTGAGAAACAGCCGCATACGAACTTCTGCATAAAACATTTTCATGCGAACTTTTTCCTCCGAACTTCCGTCCTGAAGAACTTTTTTGAATACAATGATTCCCCACTCTTACTTAATGCTGTATGCACAGTTTGTGTACCACCTTTTGGACGCGTATTTGTCATACTAACTTTAAATCTTACGTACATTTGCGTACGGACAACTGCGTACGTGCTCTATGCACAAGCACTTGTTCATCCGTAGTTAAGTCCTGAAACCATGTACAACTTTGGAAGTGGCCAAGGATGTTTAGTACTGGACACCGGTTTCTTATAGCTATCGTTGTATGCGAGCATCGGTACTCCCGGCAACGGTGGCGTAGAAGTTTCATCGAGAGTCTGGAAAGCCAGAGGTACGAGGTTCGATTCTTTGTGATGAACCTCTCCCTACTGGGGTAAGTAGCAGGCCACGCCACCAGATAGCCCCAGCTTGATTCCGTCGCAGAAGCCTGATGTCATTTATTCATGATTGATTTCGGGGCTGTGTTTCGTTGCGCTGTGCATTGGGCTTCTCCACTTGCAGTGAGTGCACTGCTAGTGCAGTAATACGCCGCATCTGCTTTGCAGTGCGCAATCTTGCAAAGCTGGCATGTCCCTCCCACTACCGGAGCTGTAATCTTGGAGAGACGGATGGCGTGCTGACGGAAACCGGGGGAGGGGGGGGGGGGGGATGGCTTGCAGGGGCCCGTACACCGAATAACGGGAAGCACCGGTCGTTATCAGGGCTGTTACTCACTCACTGAATCATTTCGCGGACTGGTAACAAAGATTCACCCCCTGTAAGGCAGCTACTGTCGCAAGAACCCTCACAATCCTGTTTATATTATTTTCATAGCGTGAACTTATGTAGGGGAAGGGGTAACGATTTAAGCCTTTGGCGTTGTCATTCCCAAGCCAGTAGATCTATCTATCTTAGCTTAGCGGAAAACACCAAAGGACATGTCTGAACGAGATCTTACGATTGGTAATCTTCGGTTTTTCTTTTGCTGGGTCAGTATTTGGCCCCGTTACGCCAAGGCAATGGTCAGATTGTCCCGAAAATCGAGCTGTTTCAGCTTGACCTGCATAACCAAAACTAAACAGGCCCGCTTACAATGGTTTATAGCTTTATGTATCTTGAGCATATATTTATGAGCATATATCTTGAGCATACATTTATGCATCTTGAGCATATATTTATTCCGTTACAAAGAACGTTCCACATTTAAAGACATTGAAGCAAGTACCATACCTGATGGAATAACCTCACTTGTAACTATTGGTGTGCTTTTTAGTCGAAAATGGTCCTCTAGACAGCACAAGCTCTTTTTTAGTAAAAATACTTTCAGCATGTCATTGTTTGATCACGTCGCAGTGCGTTGCACAACATTGATTGCGAGCTAATTGACGGCCGTTATAGCTGGAAATGGTGCTCACAAGCACCAGGTATAAGCGACTCGACAATAATATTTCTCTTGTCCTTGATCGCCGTATGGCCAATGTAATGACAGGATTTGAATGGCATGGCGTCATGAATGCCTGGGTGGCCTTGGAATAGTCTCCCCGAAAAAGTCTGCACATCTTCGCGAGTGTGTAGCTCAGAAATTAGAAGAGCTTTGATCTTGAGAAAGACACGGCTGTAAACTGCACAGAATGATTTTCAAGAAGGTTAATTCAGTTCACAACCTCATACATGTGTGGAGCACTCCCTCCATGGTAACAATATCGACCCACCACAGTCCGGTCCGTGGGACCGTCGGTTGTCGCCCGCCGCCCGCGCAGACCGTAAATCGCCGTGCAGTGTCCCTAAAAACCGCCACTGCTCCGAAACAAAAATACCAGGCATTCGTAAATGGTGTCAGAGCACACACAATATATGTCATATAAGTTACTTAAAGTTTGGGTGCGGTTGCACGACATGCCGGAGAGGTATGTCGTGCAATCATAACACGTAACAGAATATATGACATGTAACACAACGACTTATAAACCGCACATAACATCGCCCGACACGCCGGAGAGGTATGTCGTGCAATCATAACACGTAGAAGAATAGATGACATGTAACACAACGGCTTATAAATCGCACATAACATTGCCCGACACGCCGGAGAGGTATGTCGCGCAATCATAACACGTAATAGAATAGATAACATGTAACACAACGGCTTATAAACCGCACATGACATCGCCCGCCATGCCGGAGAGGCATCCTCAGAAAACCTGATCACATGAGCTGCTGACATCCGTCTTTCGCCAGGGGCGAGTGCTTCTGCGAGGACGGCTTCACTGGGCTTTACTGCGAGGCGGACGCCGATGACTGCCTCTCCTCGCCCTGTCGACACGGCGGCACGTGCTCAGACCTCGTCCGAGGCTTCTCCTGTGCCTGTAACCCCGGATACGCAGGTCCGTCGGCGCTGGACGTTTACGGTTGGGAATACCGTGCCAGAATATGGGATCTATTGACTGTTGATCTAGTCAGTGTATCATGTGATCTATTGACTGTTGGTCTGGTCAGTGTATCATGTGTACAACAGATGTGTTGATATGTTGTACGCACAGATCTGGTGAGCTGCTGTGCACATGGTTTGACGTATGCATTCGAATCACCTTCATTCGCATGGTGTGTTCCATGCAAAAGCAATGACTGTCGGACTTCTCGTGTCGCTCTGACTTTGACGCCGTCCGCACTCTTCAGAGTGACCAGCGTCGATCGTTTGCATCGGCAAAAAACAGTGCTCGATGTTGGCCTTTCAAATTTGCAAAAGGTGTTGCACAAACATGGACATTCTTAGATGTCCTGGTTGCGTTTCCTGTCAGTAACTTTGCCTTCCAGCGGCGTTGAGAAGATATTCCGCACTGCGATATTCTGTTCCACTTTCCAAATGCCTCTGCACCTGTGCGTTATATCCGTATGTTTCCTGGCACCAACTCGCCTTGAGATCTCGCTTTAGCATGGCATACAGCGAGTGTGCAAAGAGCTATGCACAGAGTACGTGTGCGTTGCGGGCGCGGGGTGTGGGGTCAGGTTGAGCGCGGGATAGGGGTCAGGTTGGGCGCGGGGTCCGGCTCGGGTCGGGCACGGGGTCTGGGACTGGGTCGAGCGCGGGACGGTACGGGAGAGTCATTCATCTATCAGGGGATCTCGCGCTCGCTCTCCTCGCCATCGATCCAACAGGTGCCGTGTCAGGCACGGGTCGGCCGCGCTAGCACGGAGGCACGGTGTGGACGACCGACCCGCGGAACCAACGACGAGCAGCACGCTCCACGCGCGATCGCGGAGGCGGGGTGGCGACTCGGGGCCATACTATAGGCCCTGCTCTACAGGATACCATGGTACCGCGCTAGACCGGCCGAACGCGTCAGAGAGCTCACATAAGCTGGTATTATATGCTGCCACATGGTAAGGTTACTTTACATGATCTAGGTCGCTGTTGCAATTTCTACTCGAGGCGAGAGATCGATGGAGGGTAGAAATTCCGCAGCGACCAAGGCCCTGGAAAATTCATTTGGCCCAAGTGTGATATGGAGTTGCATTGAGAGTGGTAAGCCTTCTATCAAATGCTGTTCAAACGCTCAACCTAATCTGAGTCAATCTCGTAATAATAATCAACCTAACTGAAGGATTTGAACAGCAACTACAGTGGAAACAGTATCTACAAATTTCAGCCGCGTTTTAGTCAGAATAGCCGTTTCCGCGTGATTTGATGCACCCTTTTGGTCCGAGGTCAAAAATGTTTTCCCAGATTAAAAGCATTGCAGTAGAATGTGTTGCCAGATTAACCTTAAGTTGATTTTCATGCTTCATTACAGAATAGCATTTGGTAGAAAGCGCATTATACTTGGGACGGAGTAATTTTCCAGGGCTTTTGTGGCCACGGACTTCCTACCCTCGGCATTCGGTCTCGTGCAGAAATTGAAACAACGACTTCGTTGCTGAGAGGTTATTTTATTGGCACGGTGCGTGATCCAGTACAAACGTAAATACGCATCTTTTATGAATATTATATTTTTTCCAGTAAAAGCTCGCTCCGTTAAGAAATGACCTGCATTTCTATGAACCCTCACAACATATCAAACGAAGTGCCCATCAAAGACAAAAAACAGGAGACCAGGAAAAATAGGGCAGATTTTCGAAAACTTATTGTTGTGTATGGCATAAATGCGGGACAACAATCATCCAGAAACGCTAGTTGCAAGAGCCCTTTGTAGAACAGATCGACGGCAGAAGGCGTGGCCTGCAGGTTATGGCCCTGCGTCTGTGTAGGTCATATATGTCGGGACAATGCAATTAAAAAGACTTTATTTTTAGTGTTTCCGTCCCGATGGCTCAGTTGGTTAGAACGCCTGCCTTCCGATCCAGTCACCCGTGGCGAGGTGGGCTTGAGTCGCTTTAGGGCGCTCGCTATTTGCCCTTGACAGGTATGGATGGCCTGCGGCCGGCGGCGGCGGCCGCGTCAAAGGTCAGGTGACGTCAGCGAACAGGACGGACCGTGCCGACCTCAACGGCACGTTTAACTCTCGGGACCAAAGTCTACCGTTGACTTGGAATGGCGCGATCGGATGGCAGCGGCCGGCGCTCGCACATCTAGCGCTGCTGAGCGTGAGCTCTGATCCCACCAGCCCGCGGTGGGTTGGCTTTAAGTCGCCTCAGGCATTCGCGTTCTGTCCTCGACAGATTTGGCCTGCGGCCGGTGGCAGCGGCCGCGCTCAAGGTCAGGGACGTCGGAGGATAGGACAGACCTGGCCGAGCATTGTGGCATGTTAAGCTTTCGCCGTCAGATTCTGCTGTTACCTGAAATTACGCGATCGGATTGGATGGGCCAGGGCTCACGCAAGCATTGCTTAGCATGAACTCTGATCCCCAGAAACCCATCCCTTGGAAAGTTTGGTTTAAATGTTTTTAAAAACGTTTCACCTAACTTTCAAAGCAGAAAATACGTCACCGCCTGTGTTTGTAGCTGGGTGCACGGTTCCAGTGAATCATGCAGAAGCCGTCGCTGGTGGGGTCGATACACTGCGGCGGGGGAAGAATGCGACACACTTTCGAACGCGGCGTGTAACACGCGACCATAAATCATTCAAGCTGCTGTGTGGACCACTTTTTCGGCCCCAGTTTTCGCCGAGAGCTTAACGCAAGTGTCAGGTGATCGCAGCCATTACCTCCTGCGTCAGAAAGTCAAATGGGAAAAGATTGTAGGATGAGTGGGTGACGTGGTATGGCTGACACTCGTGCGTACCGTCGGATAACGCACGCGACACGTATTTGGTGTTTGATGCTGTTGGTGTTCTCTGAGAGCCGGCTGGCTGCGTCGTGGCCAGAGCCGTTGTGATCAGGTGCTGCTGGAGTTCTCTGAAAGCCGGCTGGCTGCGTGGCGGTCAGAGCCGTTGTGATGAGGTGCCGTTGGTGTTCTCTGAGAGCGGGCTGGCTGCGTGGTGGTCAGAGCCGTTGTGATGAGATGCTGTTGGAGTTCTCTGAGAGCCGGCTGGCTGCGTCGTGGTCAGAGCCGTTGTGATCAGGTGCTGCTGGAGTTCTCTGAACGCCGGCTGGCTGCGTGGCGGTCAGAGCCGTTGTGATGAGGTGCCGTTGGTGTTCTCTGAGAGCCGGCTGGCTGCGTGCTGGTCAGAACCGTTGCGATGAGCCCATCTAGTCATAATATGGAGCACCTAGTACTCGGCAAGCATCCCTGCGAGGTCAGTATTTACCGTACCTCTTGCATTCGGCTTGTCGCTGCTGTCACTGACGCTCTGTTTTCTTGGCATCCTATCTGAACGGTAACAGGTCAGACGACGAGCTGACCACCGCACAGGATGACCCGCGACCACCATGCCGTGAGTTTCAAATGTCGCCCGCTCTGCGCCGCAGGGGAGCGCTGCGAGCTGACGGTGGCCGGCTGCGAACAGGCCCGCTGTGAAAACGGCGCCTCGTGCGTGCGCGCTCTTCACGGCACGGCGTGCCTCTGCCCGCCCGGCTTCAGCGGTAAGCGCTGGCGTTTCCTCTGCAATCTCCGGTGAAGTGCGCGTCTCTGTTGATCCAGTTTATTTGCGTGCTGCAGATGGATATGCAGCGTCCACGTGCGCCGTTTACTCTCGGTGTCAGAATGTGCAAATCGCCTCCAGTCCGTTTCGTTGGGTGGCGCGTGGGCCAGGAGCTGAGTGCTGCGTGTGACAGGGGCTGCGTGTGACACGAGGCGTCCATGTGGCAGGTGACTGGGCAGGTCGTTTGGTAATAGGGCGACCGATATCAAACCGACTGCGGATCCCGGAGGCACTCTGTGGGTTACTGGTAGTGGTCGTCAGTCCTACACGCACTGCCTGCCTCCGACCGCTTGAAAAGCCTTTGCACCAATCAGGGTCCATGCCGTATCGCTGACTGACACTTTGTCAAAAGCAAATCAAAATAAGCAAATAAACAAATGAATATAAGCATTATAAGCAAATCAACAACAAGCAAATCATTGATGCTTTGTCATAAGCAAATCATAATCATTGCTATCGAAGGACCTGGGTGAGGCGACAGCTGTCATCGAAGATAATTCCCTGCCATCGATGTCCCTCACCAGCTCTCCGCCAGCGTCGAGCAATGTCCTCAGAAAAAAATGATCTTTCCCGTAGGTATATTGAGCAGGGTTGGTAATACCATTGCAATGAGGACATGAGCTCAGCTGTTCGCAAACAAATGTTGCAATAATTTTGAGCGGAATGCCTGAGAGAGCTATGGGCCTTCTATCAACTGGTAGTCACTGCGGTTATGTACACACCATGGAATAGGAAGGAGGCAATTCAGGAAGTTTTTGGATGTCTATTATACGCCTGAACTGAACGCGTCAGGAATTGCGCGCGCTCCTATTCCACGCCTGATATCTGCAACTGGTTACCTATGATATCTGCAACTGGCTGAAATGTCTACCGCTGGCTCTAGTTATGAGTTGCGTACCCCTTAACCATAATGAGACTCATCCCAGGACTGTAGCCGCGGAACGGCATTTAACAGAACATTTTGGAAAAGGCCTTCCTGTTAATGTGGTGTACCAGTGAATCAGTCGAAATCGATGTCGATGTCGATGTCGATGTCGATGTCGATGTCGATCAGTCGATGGAAGCCCAGATTCTGCGATAGATCATGCCTCGCACCATGCGCCCAGTCCCTGACCGCATTTACGAAGTGCCACCCCCATCTCACTCCGGCACCAGCCTGACTTCGCGGCCGCCTGTGCTCACAAGATATCCATTGCGAACGCTGTGACCGATCACCGCTGCCGCAACACGCCGACGCATTCGCGGCCGTCTTCTGTAATCACGGCCAGGCGATCGGCGCCGCCGTCCCAATCCGTAGTACGCTGCGTCCGACGCGCGACCGCTGTCGTCGGCAGGCCTCCGCTGCGAGACGGACGTGAGCGTGTGCCGCCTGGTGTCACCGCCGCACGTGCGCTGCCACAACGGCGGCCTGTGCCGCGACGGCCTGGCCAACACATACCGCTGCCAGTGTCAGCCAGGTTAGTCCCAGGTGGAGACGGGATGGAGCAGGACGGTGCGGGCACTTTCAAAATGTCTCCCTGGGTGAGATCTTTGGCCGGCACATTTTGGCACTCCGGGCTTATCTGTGATGTGTTTATTTAGCGGGGATATGCTAGCATGACTGGCACTTCTTGGCAGAGGGAGGCAGCGTGACAATACACTGACATCCAGGCACATATCCAGCGCACATATTGAGCACGCTATGACCGTGTGGCTGATACTCCCCAGCAGACGAAGTAAGGGATGGAGTGTCGACAGCGATAGTAAGACGAAAGGTGTCTTTAAAAGTTGCTTTGCGCCCGAAGTATCGACAATGTAATGTGGGTATTGCAGATGTCAAGGAGGGCGTGCCGTGTGATGGTGTGAGAGCTCACGTCACAGCGCCCTTCCGTTCGCGATTTCGTTAACGGCACGGGCCAGTTTGCTCTAGTCGCACGGTGACGCTGACCTGCCGTGTGCCGTCCAATGCCCTCAGGGTTTGCGGGGGCGACCTGCCTGACGGATGTGGACGAATGCGCCTCCTCTCCGTGCCAAAAACGGTGGCACTTGCTTCGACCAGATAAATGGCTTCCGATGTTCTTGCTCGGTTGGTGAGTCGGCTGATGGACTCATGAAGCCTGCTACAGCTGTGACTACGCATAGCAAAAGCAGCGGAGCCGTGGCGTTTCCTTATGACAGTGGGAATGATACCGCCTGTGTGCTACATTGTCATCTAACAAGGCTCACTGACGCTCGACGGACGCCATCACGGCTCAATGGAGTACATTTCCGTGAACGCTACTTTCCGCTGATAACTCGCTATGAACCATGCTCTGCTAACGGCGCTCAGTGGATGCAAACTGCCGATGACATTTGTTTATGACACTCTTGTTAATAACCTCTTTTCTGGTGGTGCCCCTGTTGGCTTCCCCTAATGCCGATGATGCACTCTTCTGAAGACGCCTCTCTAATTTCGCCCTTTTCAGTCGGCTGCTGACTCTGCTGATGACACAGGTGCTGATGACCCCGTGCTTATGACGCCTCTGATGATGTGACCCTGCAATGATGACCCCTCCGCCGACGTTACCCTTCCGACGACGCCTCGGATGTTGTACGGCAGGCTTCTCCGGACACCGCTGCCAGACAGCGCTGCGCTCCTGCGAGCAGAACGTGTGCGACAACGGAGCGCTGTGTGTGCGGACCGGTGGCGGCCCGGCCTGCCTGTGCCGGCCCGACTTCCACGGCGACCGTTGCCAGTTTCAGTACGACGACTGCCTGCCCAAGCCCAGGTCGGCTAGCGCGGCAGAGGAGGGGTAGTCAGGGGGCTCGCAGAGTTTGGGAGAGGCCGGGTGGGTCCAGTGGATAGCAGAGCAGGCGGTCGCACGGGCGTGTCTGAAATATTTCGGTGCTGTGCCCTGATTTCAGAAAAAAGTCTGTGCTGTATGAAAAAAGATAACGCAGAGCAAAAAAAAACCGTAGTACGTGCTGCTGTATGGTATGGATGATGTATCAGCTCCAATGGAAGGCAAGTCAGGCGAACTCAGCTTTACGATAAATACGTCTAAATAGACATATTCGCCGACTCAAAACTTCAACTCAGGGGTCATGTCTCTCGTGTCAAGTCGCGCCAAGGTCGTTGGTCAATGTCGTGTCTTTTCCAGATGCCTACATGGTGGCGTATGTGTGGATGGTATAAACAGTTTCCGGTGCGAGTGCGCGCCACAAAACCTCGGGCCGCTTCTGCCAGTGCGTGTCGACCACCAACGGGACGTACTGCGTGGCACCGGAGGCACACGGCGGGCGCCGCGTGGCCGGCCTTCACTCGCACCACGTGGTCACCATCGACTACCGCAACCGTGACCAGCACTGCCATCGTCGCCACGGAGTACGTGAGACCACGCCTCACGTGGGTATAACGTCACGGCGAACGACGGCGTCTGCCGAGGCGGGCCACGACAAACCGAGATCTTGCCATCCTTCGCGAGCACAGCCGAGCCGAGGCGAGCGGCTGGACGCCAGCGTCGGCCGTCGGCGTCGGCACCATCGGCCGGCGCGCCGGCGCCCTCCTCTCGGCCGCAGATCGCCGCCTCGTCACTCACCCTTATCACCACCACGCCGCCGCCGGCGTCGTCGCCCCAGCGGACCACCCCGCGCCCATCCGAGGTCGCCTCCACCGCCGTGTTTCGGCACGACCGCGGTCCTCACGGCGGCGGAGCATGTGGCGCCGTCCGCGACGCCGACCGAGGTGCTGCCACGTGCGACGTGGATGGAGGCGGCCCACAGCACGACCGATTTCACCAGCGACGCCAACAACGGAGACGGTGGACAACGGCACACGACGCACGATGGAGGATGCCGCTTACGCCGCCGACCGACATACCGAATGGGGATGCCTCGACATTGTCTGGAGAGACGGCCACACCGCCTGGCATGGCGACAGGGGAGGCGTTAACACCGACCGACATGACGACAGGGGAGACGGCCACACCGTCTGGCCTGGCGACAGGGGAGACGTTAGCACCGACCGACATGACGACAGGGGAGACGTTTACGCCGCTTGACATGGTAACAGGGAAGACGTCCACACCGTCTGGCCTGGCGACAGGGGAGACGTTAACACCGACCGACATGACGACAGGGGAGACGTTTACGCCGCTTGACATGGTAACAGGGAAGACGTCCACACCGTCTGGCCTGGCGACAGGGGAGGCGTTAACACCGACCGACATGACGACAGGGGAGACGTTTACGCCGCCTGACATGGTGACAGGGGAGACGTTTACGCCGCCTGACATGGTGACAGAGGAGACGTTAACGCCTCCTGACATGGTGACAGGGGAGACGTTAACGCCGCCTGACATGGTGGCAGGAGAGACGTCCACACTATCTGACACGACGACAGGGGAGACGTCCACACCGTCTAGCCTGGCGACAGGGGAGACGTCCGCACCGTCTGACACGACAACAGGGGAGACGTCCGCACCGTCTGACACGACGACAGGGGGACGTCCACACCGTCTGACCTGGCGGCAGGGGAGACGTTAACACCGCCTGACATGACGACCGCAGAGACGTCCACACCGTCTGACATGACGACAAGGGAGACATCCACACCATCTGACACGGCGACAGGGGAGGCATCCACACTGTCTGACATGACGACCGGGGAGATATCCACACCATCTGGTATGACAACCGGGGGGACGTCCACACCGTCTGACACGAGGACAGGGGAGACATCCACACCGTCTG
>NW_023596576.1:50973624-51190375 GCF_011947565.3 Pollicipes pollicipes
ACTGCCGCCGGAGACGGCCGGTCGGTGAGGCTTGGCGTCCGACCCCGGCCGGTCTTGGAGGCCAACGGTGGAGTGGCGTCGTCCATTTTTCACGAACTTCAGCACGCCTCTAGTAATACCTGGGTATGGAGCACATGGCGTAACGCTGTCAGCCGCGGTGTCCTCCAACGTCACACGTGTTTTCCACTGCACTGAGCATTCATTGGTCGCGTTTGATAGCTGCTTAACCATACGTCTAGGCTATTGAATTATTAATGTCATGGCATTGCAGGCAGCATACCTGCCAAAATACATAATTATCTTATTTTACAAGAACAAGTAGATAAATTATGCTTTTCTTTTAAAACGTCAACTTGTTTTCCTGTTGCATTCAAACATTTTATTCATTTTCCAAAGCGAGGGAAATGCTATCATTCCTCACTTGAACTACAGCAGCATACATGGACTGAGCCCCTGTCGTGTAGCAGTGTACATGCATGAGCTTTGCCGTGTACATGTCTTCTTCAAGACGCATGCTAAGCCCAGAACTTAACACAATTATTGCGGCCAAAGACAAAAAAGAGAATGCGGTATCAACCAATTCGCTGCCAAAATTCGGAACATTTGTTATAAGACTCTGCCACAGCTTCTTGCGTATGTTACTCAAACATGGTTTGTCAGTACAGGTCTAGAGCTAGCGCGCTTTAAGCGTGCGCAGGAGGCCGGTTGAATACCCTCCGCCAGGGTGGGGAGTGGTCACTTTGAAAACCTGATATCTCAAAAATCAAGATCGCTTATGACACAAAATACCCTGTATGTGAATCCGCTTGTCTCAAGGTTTGAGATTCCTAGGTCGTGACCTTCGCGTCAAATTATGTCAAACAAGGCCAGGCTCCAGATTGGTGTCCCCAGTCCTTATCATACAACTGTTGTGAACCTAGTTACCTGTTCTAAACAGAAGCCCTTTGGTGCTCATACGGGATCAGTGACCTTGTGTGACCTTCAGAAGGTCATGGTGACCAAAATCGCAAAGACTGGTTTGAAGAATAGACAAAAAGACATTTGAATAATCGTCAAGTGTTATGCGATGCGAAAATATTTACCTGTATCACTTTAGGTCAGTGACCTATTCTGACCTTAAGGAAGTTAGTTATAGATGCGAAATTGGGGCCCCGTTCTTCAAAAGCTCAAAATGAGCACCAGAAACTACCTCATGAAGCAAGCTCTACAGTAAAAAAACGGATTGGTTTTGTTTTTGGTCTTGGCCTTATTTCTGACACTAGGTAATTCGAATTGTTAACTGAACTATTACATTGCTTAAGAAACTAGCTCAGAGATAAAAGGGTTCGTCTAACACTCATTGGATTGGACGATGCCCTTGGCAGTGCCCTCGCTGAATCCATGGTCTGATTTTGGCCTGACAGAGATCAGCGACATTACAAGAAACATCTGAATTTTTATAGCAAAATATCGACTATTCCATTTTTAACAGTTATGCAAAACTGGTAGCGACTTCACCTCGTCGCTCGAAAATCATTTCGGAAATATCTTCGGGGTCAAACTGACAACCCGAGCGCGTGTTAACCCAACTGGGCCGGTAGTGTGTTGGAAAGCTGAAAGAAAGAGGGGCGAATTCAGAGAGCGTTTGATATTTGAAGATTTACCAATGAGCCCTGCCATTCCACTTTGCGACGACCGACCCGAAATTGAGCTTGGCCCCTCTACCAACTCATCGACTTCAGAAAGCTCACGTACTACTGAATGATAAATGATGGTGTTTCTTGACTTGGTAGTTTGGCGTGAAACGCGAGGAACAATCTTAAGGGTACCGATACGGGGGAGCTCCCACCCAATCAAGTAATATTCCCGCAGAGATCCGTTACACGGAGGTTGAGATAGGTTTCAAAATACGCGACTGAGAGCTGATTAATTATGAGGGCTCTGAGTATGCGGGACTCCAGCGCTACTAACACAGCAATGACAGTCAGCTATATGACAATGACAGTCAATGACAGCTATAAATGCAGTGGATAGTAAACATAAAGACCACCGATTAATACTGTTTGTCACGGAAGGTAAGCATGTGAATCTTGACGTGATAGAGACTAATCTTGCAACACATCATCTTGCTAAAAGGACGCTATACAAACAACAGTATAAAATGTCTTCTGACTCAAATTATAAATATAAAAAACTGCAATGGTAGAAAAATAGAATGACTATATGCATATCATAGGAGCCAGCCTAAAATGAATTAGTTTTTTGTAATGGTTCTTGTTGAAGAATATCTTGTTAGCGCAGATTTGATGAAACACTGTATAATATCGTCGTAATTCAATACTGCCGGCCGTCTGGTGAGCCCTTCCATCGCATGGCTGCGAAAGAAGGAGCGAAAGATCCACGCGCTTGCGTGCTGGTCGACTGACCTGCATCCGACAGACCGGCTGCTTACATCACCGACTGACCAGCATGCGTACATGCATTTGGGTCGATGCGTACCCCATCTGCGTCGATGCGTACCCCATTTGCGTCGATACGTACCCCATTTCGATTTCCTGCACAACGCCTCCGATGTGAGTAGAAGCAGAGCTGCTACACAGCAGTGGACCCGCATGTTGGCCGTGCCGTTGTCAACTGGAGCAATCTTCTCCGAGGCGCAGAGACGCACGCAAACCGGACGCGCGTGACCGCCGGCATTCCAGGAGGGCCTCTGCACATGTGCTCATGTGCTCATGTCCGGGAATGAGTCATGCACCGCCGGCTCGTGCCGGGGCGCCAACACGTACGGGTCCGGTGGACTCGTCAGCTCAGCCAGTGGCGAATCAAGATAGAGGAGGGGGGGGGGGGGGGGGGCAGGGGGCGGGGGCTGAAATCAACCCCGTCGTTGAGACGAAGGGACACCCAAATCTTGTTGGAAAAGGGCACCAAAATCTTCACTGGGGATCCACATAACCTATTTTTTAAGAAGTACTGAATATCAGGAGCACAACAACTGGCCACAAATCTTTATTTTCGAAAGGCATCGAAGAACAAGGGCACCACTATGAAACCCAAACCCTCATTCTAAAGATGCATTGAATTTCAGAGCCATAACAACAATGTTGAAATGCACAGCAATGTTGTGTCTTTTACCCTGACAAAATCTTGGATTGGGCCCATGCACTAGCAAAGGGTACCAAGGGCTTGCTTTCGGGGCACCATATCCTTTCTTCAAGATGCGCTGTATCAAAGCGGGCCACTTAAAGGCCCCGAAACCTGCATTTCAAAAGGGTCCCATATCTAGTGAGACCACAATTTCTGTGCTTTTCACCTTGTCAAAATTCTCAATTCCATCATTCCATGACAGGCACCAAAACTTTCATTTCCGGGCAACATAGAGCTCATTTCCCAGAGGCAAGCAATTTCATGGGCACCACAAATTAGGGATGGATCTAGAGGAGAGCGGGCGTGAGACCATGCCGCTTAGCCCCATGGTTCTGGGTCTCCAACGAATCACCAAGATTTAATGATGAAAAGACACTAAAACCATCATTTTGTAACCGCATCATCATTATGCTCATGGGGCACCGTAGTTCCGGGGCACCAAAAGGGGCCCGAAATTTTCATTTTCGGGTCATCAAATTCCAGGGGCGCCGCAATGTTTGTGACGCGTCCCTTGACGCAATTCTTAGTCGGTCTTCTGTTATCCCTGAAATGACCCAGCTCACTTTCTGCACGCATGCAAATGGATTTCATAAAGCATTGTAAAGTATCACCCTTCGGTGCGCCGTTTTTTCTCCCGTCCGTGATTGCTGTCGGTGCTGCTGCGAGGTCGACGGCGCGACCAATGGAACCGCAATGTCGGGCGTCGGCGGCCCTTCTCCTAGACGGGGAGCGCACATGATTGAAACTTTTTTATACACTGCTTCTTCCGTTCAGGGATTCTGCAGGTACGATGAAGTTAGCTTAGTGAGCAAGGGTTGGGCATAATGCAAATGTTTTACGCTGCTTCCATCTACGCTGACGTTCAATCCACGGCCCTTACATCATTAAACGGCCAAAATCTGGGGACGTTCTGGGAGGGAGGGGGTCTCAGAGTTCCAGGGGACACCAACATAAAGTGTGAAGTAACTAAAACGTGACAACATAAACCCTTTCTTGACGAAATCCTGGACCCGTCCCTGCAATCAGTCACCTCAGGGCACCGGGAGCACCCGACGCGAGCGCCTCTGCACCTTTCACCAGCATGCATGAGAGGGCCAGCATAGCTCCAGCGGAGTGGCGTGGGACCGGAGCACTCCTCTTCATATCATACAAAGAAACCACACGCCAGGACCAGCCTGTATAAAAGCGCGCCTCGGGCGACGGCCCCCAGTCGACCCGAGGCGCCGGACTTTCGCTCAGATCGGGTTCAGTTATTTTGAGAGCCAGCCGTAACGACGGCTGCCTTCGCCTGCAACGAACACTGCGCGAAACTGGAGACTTGAAACGCAGCTCTGGGCCCTGTCGGTCGTATCCCTTCACTCCTCGCCGACAACAGGTACTTAGTATTTAGTGTATCTAAACGGAGTAGCCTAGTCAGGCAGCAAACAAATAATTTATTCTGTTGCATCGTGGTCAACGATTTGACAAGAGAACACCTACGTTGCTGAGCCCTGGCCATGTAGTGACTGGGTAGCGTATGGTAATCTGGGCCCTGTTGTAAGAGTTTGCTTGCATCATGGACTAAAGTCGTACACGTCACTTCCACAAAAGCAACTTGCTTACAGTGGTCCGTAACTTGTATTCTGCGTATGGACGATGGAGCAGGTGCGCTGTGTTGTGTGTTGCACTAAGCTTGCATTTTGAGTGTCGTTGTCACCCTGTTTATTATAGCGTAGGAACAAGCCACACAACAAGAAAATAGGTGTGTGGACACCAGCATCTATGCTCGGAACCGCAGGCACGCGAGACCAAAAACGGCTCATCAGCCGTAAGAGCGGATCGTGCGCCACATCGCACTCAGTGCCCTCCAGTACGAAACAAGAATCGATCAATTTCATTTTAGAAAAGGACATAGCTATCAGCTGATCTTTACGGCTGACACAGCAATCAAAAGGCAACATGTAACACCTTTTGGACTACCAACTGAAACGGCTTGGTGAAGCTTGACAGATACTCGGTATGTAGCGATCCGCGCAAACGCAGTGAGCTCATTGACGATGTCCCTCCACACATCCTTGCGGTGTCAGTAGACACTGTAATGAACGTTAAATATTTTATTCGATTTCCACGAGCTGTGTCGTCCAGGTACATCCAACAACATGCCGATAGCGAGGCTATAGCTGACGTTGAAACAGTTTTAGTATGGTCACGTCAAGGCCAATGCGCGTAACAACGCAAAGATCGTATTTTAGCCCGGGGAAACGGCGCTGAGCACGCACGCATGCTATACGTGCGACGACTGCAGAGTGCACGAAAGGCATCTCAACAGTGATGTGTGCTGCACAGGGGCGTGTGCTGACATCTCTGGCCGGGCGGTAACGCCTGCTAGTGGCGTCCAAGGGCGCAGAGCGGGGCCAGGGCAGCGCACACCGCCGGCGACATTGTCACACGGTCCACCGACGAGGACCTATTTACCCCGCTTCTCCGAAGTCCAGTCGAGTTTCCTCTGAAGACATAGCGATGCCGCTTTGAGCCCTTGGCCTTCACGACTTGAGCTGTTGATGAATTGTGCCGACCTGCTGGTGACCTGGCCTGACCTGCAGGTCCGCTAGCTTGAACCCCTGGCTCCTGCTGCTCTGAGAATGGTTGACCAATGCTGTTTTCCGCACCAACGTCCACGACAGCGTCAATAGCCGCCTTCCCCACCGTCTTTGCAAGGCCTCCGGCTTTTGCCAGGGTGGACGTGTCCTCCGATGCTTGCAGAGGCGCCTATACTCTTTGGAAGACTTACTGGGACGACGAGACGTCGTGACACTGAAGCAAAAAGTCTCACAAACAATTAAAGGTCGATAAAGCTCGGCCAACGTCGCAATTACAGGTCGATAAAGCTCGGCCAACGTCGCAATTACAGGTCGATAAAGCTCGGCCAACGTCGCAATTACAGGTCGATAAAGCTCGGCCAACGTCGCAATTACAGGTCGATAAAGCTCGGCCAACGTCGCAAGTTTCAAAAAAGTTATCTTCATCGCGTTTTGAATGACTGTAAATAGAGTTGTGCAGCTTTGAGACTGAGACACACGTGATAGCATTCCCCTCGCAACCGCGAGGTTTTGCGAACATCTCGTTCATATGATTGTGGTATACTCATCTGCCATGGTGAAACCGTTTGCCTCGGCCACTGATCATAAAGTCAGTAAGCACCATAAAGGAAACCAGAGGAAATCGATCCACGTCAGCAGCGTGGATCATTCTCCCGGGTCGAATGCAACTCGTATACCATATTAAGCTGGATGCAGATCAATGGAGATGTACTAATGAAATTGTTAGAGTATATGCTACTTGACGACGCATGCAATAAATCACCATCATCGTTATGAACATTGTTATCAGAACACCTCTGGAATTATCGGTCAACGAACGTTTGATCTCGAGCCTTAGCTACTTAGCCACTTAGCCACTTACCTCGAGTTCCCCGACTTCTCCACTTCCAGCAGAGAGAACGCGACATTAAGATGCACAATATGATACAGCTCAGGTAGATTTTCATGACTACGCTGAACCTGACTTGGACGGTCGCGGGACGGTTGGTCGTTGAACGGCCGCTGGCCGGTGCAGTGGCTGTATCGTCAGACTGAGGGTGGCCCTCCGCTTATATACGTGTCGCCAAGTGGTTCGCTTTCTGATAGCGCAAATGATGCATGCAATCTGAACACTTCCAGGTCATATGGTGAGCCACCCTACTATCAAGACGCAGCCGTCTGCTGTGGTGGTCGTGTCGGCCGCAGTATCGATGTTAGGGCAAAATATCGTAGGGCAAAAGTTTGCATAGAATAACAGGGTGAGTAGCGAGGCTGTTTAGCTTCTGTATCAAAAAGGTGATTTGAATCGGTTAGGATCAGCGATAGTTTAGTCGAGTCATGTTGGTAGAAATACATTGCAGGTCACTATTCAAACGGCGAAGAGCGCTTGAGGCAAAACAAATCGCGTTTTCGTAGCGTGAAAATATTTAACTACACGCCGGAATGTTATCTTTTCTTTGATGAGCATGCTATTTTTCATTAATTGAAAGATACATTTGGCAAAACATTCGTGGCTGAAGGAGGTGCCTGAATTTGTATTGGTCGAAAACCGAGATCACACGAGAGCTCCGTTACCCATCACGGCAACGGCGCGTAAAGTTGCTCGAAGCGATTAATCCTCAGCCGTTGCCCTAATCTTTCAAAACAAAAATTGGCGCAATTGAAGTCGGGGTGTAAGACAACCCCAAACTGATACTTCCAGCGAGATACAAAACATGAGATGTTATTTTGGTCATTTCACCTTGTCTATCGTGGAATCGGCTATTACAAAGCGTAGCCATCGACAAGCGCCGGGGGAGAGTTCATTTGACCCCATCCTTAAAAAAACAAAATGCGAAGGGTGCTTTGTACATTACAATTACTTTGTACAACTTGCTCTAAATCCCATCCACCAATGGTGTGACCGGTGGGGTCCTGAGATTTCACCGCTAAAATCAGCAGCACTTAGTTTTCTAGACAGCACGTAATTGTTGCGCTTTGAGCCCCTTTGAAGCTGCATGGTCAACCTGCCCCACTTGTCACCCAATTTAAGTATCTTGGGATCACACTGGGTCGCCAAGTTACTTTCTCGCCCATTTTGCCGAACTAAAGCAACGTGTGTAAGTGTGTCTCATGTTTTACTTTGCAGTCGCTGCCGGACGAAATTAGCCCGTTTAGCGTACTTTCGAGCGTGTTTTTCTTGCATTGATACCGGACAGCATTAACCGGTTTAACGTAACGTATCTTACCCCCGTCTCTTGCTTTGCGCCGGATAGTACAAGCCGGCTTAACGTAGCTTTTTGCCTGGCCTTAACCCAGAAGTAGGTTCCCCAGTCCCGGCTATGACTTAAGATCGCCGGGACAAACAAAGCTCGTGGTTGACGCGTGCAGCCTGCCCCGGATGAGCGGGCGCCACGAGGATGCAGGATGAAGCGAGATAGAGGATAAGAGGAAAGAGTGCTTAGTTCATGCTTAATGCATTTTAAGAGTAGCTGGAGTGTTGAGCTTGTGCTGAATGTATTTTTGACCGCTGACAGATATTGAGTATCATAAACATTAGCACTTGACGTAACAATGAAAGACCATCAGCTCCTGGTCTTCCGGCATTGCAAGTTCGATGTTCTTATGTTAGATTAACGACCGTAACCCGTGTGGACGGCGTGTGGATGTCTGGAGCACATGTGCCTTTCATGACAACTTACCATCAGTAAATTGTCATTATGCACACTGCTATCCTTCTCTTCGACGTGTTTTACTTGCTCTGGTTTGTCAGGGCTTGAACAACAACATTTGTATTAATCTGATACCAGAACACTTACTAACACATGCCTGAATCACTATAACAACAATAGGCTAATTATGACTGACAAACACATTGATTTCGATTCCATTAGAGATTTTATTTCACTGGAGTCATTAGCCGGGAGATTGGAGCGATTACACAAAACCCTTGGAATCGAAATATAAAATCGGTTACTGTTTGGAGAACGGGCTGCCCGAACTTGAAATGAGAATGAATGCAGAGTCGACGCACGTTGCTTTCGCTTAAGACTGGAGTTGTAATCGCTGCCACCAGATTTGAATTGAACACAATTCCGCGCCCGAGACGGAGCTTTGCGACGTATGCTTTTATGCAAAAACAAGATTTTACCCGGTGCGAACTTGTCGATGCAATTTTTTGACGTAAACAAGCCCTTTTCCATGCTACCCAAGATGAGCTTCTGTCATGCGGACTTCTGCCATAGAAGAACATTTGTCCTTTACGAGCCTTGCCTTATGCGCACTTGTGCCATGCACAATTTTGCCCTGAACAAGGTTTTGCCCGACGAACTTTTTCACAAACGAACAACCACCGGAAAACTTCTGTCAGCCGAACCTTTGTCTGACGGGCGTTCCCCGGAAGCATACAGCATCACCACTTCTCCAATGGTTATGATGTCCATATGACCGCAAGCTTCTAAAAGGCAATCGATATTTGACGAGAAAGCTGGATTTAGGCCATTTTGGATGTTTTGTGGTTTTGAGGAGAGTTGAGCAGTATTTTTTGCATCATGCTCGTGAGGCAAAGGGCTAGACTCCTAATGCAGTATAAGTCCCTCCACGAAAACAGTTAGAGACCCATTTTCATGAAAAGTATAATTCCGTTGGCCCGTCAAGGACAACACTAAGTCGAGCTTTTCGTCACAACCGACGACCCTTAAGGTAACCGGCTCCCCGTTCCGGCAACCAGGCTGGCTGCCAAAGTGTCGCTTCACCCAATGGGGCAACAGCTCACGCCGAAGCAGCTTCTGCTCTCGTGAATGATGTGTCAGCTGACACGTATGTTAGCCACCTGTGAAATGCACAGGTCTCACTCTACTGACGTGGGGAATGGAACGTGTAGGGTTGTAGTTTCCTATTCTGGTGGGGATCTTCAGCCCGCCCCCTCTCAACTTTGAGGGAAGATTGGGCCAAATCCAGATAAAAATCCGTCCGTTGGCGAATTTTGGGGGCAGTTTCCATAATTTGATTTGGTCCAAATTCTCTTACTCATTTAAGAGGGAGGGAGCGGGGTAGATATT
Source organism: Pollicipes pollicipes (assembly GCF_011947565.3). Taxonomy (NCBI): domain Eukaryota; kingdom Metazoa; phylum Arthropoda; class Thecostraca; order Pollicipedomorpha; family Pollicipedidae; genus Pollicipes; species Pollicipes pollicipes. The sequence continues at coordinate 50,983,346 of NW_023596576.1, forward strand.
CCCCATTTTTACGTGATTATCATAGTCGATACAATGAAGTACCTCAAAAACCCAACAACATTAAACCATCTTATAGCCCCAGGGAGTGCTCTCTCGATCTCTCGCGCGCTCAGTCGCTTTGAGATCTTCTGGGTGACGGTGCTCAATGCCCATCCTCTCTCTCCCTCTCTGTCACTCATTCGAGAACGCCCCATCACACTGAGATCCTGCGGGCGACGGCGCTCAATGCCCATGCTCCCTATCCTCCGTCACTAATTCGAGAACGCACGGGGGTCATCTGTGGACTGGGCCGAGATTTGCGACTGGGTCAGGCAGTGACGTAGTCGGTTCACGCAGCCTGCTTAACTTTGTTTGGCCCGTCGCCATGGTGACGGCCGGCGAGGCATTAGCAGGCGGCCCGAGCGCAGCCCGGTCCCCATTGATCGCCAGGACGGTTTGCCTGCTGCAGCTGCTGCCGTGACCTGGCCCACTGCTGCCGCTCTGTGATTCTGGTGATCCTTGTTGCCCCTCTGGTGATCTGTGGGCTGCGTCTGCGGCCTAGAAGACCCGGCCCTTGACCCGAGGTCATCCGGACCCGAGCAGTGGACCGGACCCTGATCTGCGGTGGTCCCGGAAGCCAGTGGGGGCGATCCAGATGAACAATCGGCGTCTTCTAGCCGCCGCAGGACGCGCCTGATCGCTGCGAGGACTCTGCGTGTGCTGGAGGTACAGGTCAGACTGAAGCTGCTAGCAGGCTATCGCGGTTCTTGACTATCGGCTTACTTGCAGCTGTTTCGTTGTTCTTGAATTTAACAACGGCACACCTAGTATACTTAGAGAGAAACAGGTCCAGATAATTGATAATTTGTCGTAGACATGCTCTGCCAGTGATGCCCGAATGCAATAACTGAATTCATGAAACGGAGACATATGCCCACGTGTCAAATGTGTTTATATCGTTCACGTGATCAATGCACGCAGACACGGAATTGAAATGTTGTGACCTCCATAGAAAAAATGCTCCAAGGTGCGTAACGTTCTAAGTACTTCAAGGTCCGTAACGTTTCGGTTCTGTAAAATGCCGGCCTAAACTTTGCCCTGAGCGAACCCTTGTCCTATATGAACTTTTCCCCAGGAAAAACGAAATTAGTAATTACGAAACGAAATTTTGCACCGGATGAACTTTACGCAAACCGAACTCCTGTCCGAGACGAACTTCTGCCGCATAAACTTTTGCCGTTGCGCGAACAACACAAGGGCCCGTGGCCGAGCAGCGAGCACCGATCCCAGCACGGTAGTTTGAGCGGAGAATCTGTTTGCGCTGAGGACAGCGTCGTATGCGGCGGGGTGTGGTCTCGTGATAGCAGGGAGTAAGTATTATCGGTAGCCTTAATAGGTGTACAGAGGCGCTGCTGATTATGCGCCACACCATCATGTGTCCTGCATATTCCAGGGTATAATGCTGCCCTGTTGAAAGAGCGTTCACCTCATGACCGGTGCGGTTGATCGTGGGTTCGAGCCTGGCTCCTGGCCGAGAGTTTCGTTATACCCCGCGGCAATATCGTGTGAAGTTGCTCGAGGCTATTACTCCTCAGCCGTTGCTCTAATGTTTCTAACTAAAAATGGCGCAGCCGAAGTCGGGGTAAAAGACAGCCCCAAACCGATACTTTCAGCGAAATGAAAAATATGAGATGTTGTTTTCGCAATTTCACCTGTCTATTTCTAGTGGAACGGGTCATTACAAAACATAGCCATTAACACGCGCTTGTGTGTGTGTGAGGTCAATTTGACCCTAAGGTTTAAAAAACCAAGTCGCGAACGGCTGATGTAGCCACGCCAAACTTGCATAACTGTAGGAAATTGAAAACCGGATCTTTTAAGCCAAAAATTTAGACTAAATTGCAAGGTCGCTAACCTATGTCATGTCGAAGTCATGCCGCGGCCGTCAGCGGAGGCAACTCTTCAAGAATCGGTCAATCTGATGTGGCGACGGAGTGTAAACGAAGCGATGCATCTCTGTGATAGTTTCTTAAGCAATAAAACAATTAAATTCGGGACTACAACACATTCCGTTGGTCTACGGTCAGGTATGAAGGGCAGGTCTAGGTAAGAACCACATTGTTTTTGGACTGGAGTCTTTGCGGTGTGGGGTTGTTTCTGGTACTCATCTCAAGTGCATGTCTAACAGAGGCCGCAAACGACATCGTTCATGGACTTTTTAAAGATCAGAATAGATCACTGGCCTAAAAAGACTCAGGTTAACAATCTGTGCTTGGAACATACCGCCTAGCGTAGTTCTCCATGCTTATTAGAGTGTGAAAATAAAAACGATGACGTAAGATGTTGGTTACCATGACCACCTTAAGGTTAAAGAAGGTCGCTGACGTTCAATGAACATCAATAACCTTTTGCTCAGAACAGGTATCTAGGTTCGAGGCGGTTGCGTGACGAAGTCTAGGGGCACTTTGGACAAGGTCAATCGTAAGTTTGAACCTGTTTGAACTAGTTCCAACCGAAGTGCATGACCTGGGAACCAAAATATTGATGCAAATGGGTTTACATACAGACAAAGTCACCCTGTGAAGTTGGCATCACTAGCTCTCGTGATTTCTACATCTCAGAGGGTCACAGTGACCCTCACCCGAGCGAAGTATATTCAAACGGCCACGCAGACGCGTGTTAACCCGCCAAATGCCCATGATCCTGTTCTTCACAACTGTAATGAAGAGCGGAGCAACGCATTTTCGGCTTACACCATCATTACGTTCTATCGTCCGACAAATTTAAATTTCACGCCGGCATACAACACTGCGAAATCGGATCTTTACCATGGTTAAAGGGGAAGTGGCGACAAATATTCGGAAACCGATACCTAAACACGTATAATCCCAGCCATAAATGAAACAGGCAATGCACCACACATAATGGCTGTTTTACTAGTACCTCAGCGTGACGAATGAGTTATCCCCCTTCAATGAAGGGGATAGGTGCATCCCTTCATATATTTCTTGAGAGACCAGGAGCAAAACATGACGCTTATCCATAGTTTTAAGTAAGATTTTGTCAGGACTGCCAAATTCATGTTGCTCTCGATGATGTAAGAAGCGAGAGGCCCAGCCGAAAGGGTGGAGTGCGCTTCTGAATCGGGAACTTCAAAATGGAATTTGACATGGCGATCACGCTCAGCGGTGTGTCTGGCCTTTGCAGACGAGCGTCTCTGAAATACGCGTGAGACCGATACTGAACCGCCCGCCGACTCCCCCCATGTGTACAGCACGTCACGTCCATTGGCACACACAAAGTGCAGATGATTTTGCATGAGCCGTCTTTATCATAAACTTGCCACAAAGGCTGCGGAAGCCTGTGTGACACCGCTGCCTCCCAAATGGACACTGTCGGGTATTTGTCGCTGACCCTGCCAGACGTTTACGCAGGCCCACTTGGGCACACATCGTGGATCGGAGACGGCGTAGTCTGGCCGGAGAACCACCCCTTAAACCCGTCTCACTGAAGTGTCATCGATAGCAGAGAAGGCGTGAGTAGATCGGAGCGTAAGGTGGGCTTAAGAGGGCCTCTCGGCTGTGTGTTTGAGGAAGCGTGCTACGGCAGAGATTGCTGGATGATTCATGAGGTTGCCAGAGCCATTAAACCAATGCTCCTGCATGTTGTGTAACACACGGGGACGTGATCATCTGTGTGTGGGCGAGAGCAAACGGTCCATTCGCCACAAGTTCTATGGACTTTTCGGGGACGCACGTCTGACCAATGTGAAGGTGCCGCCGGGCCAACACATTGTCAAAACCCATTTTGATGTTCTCAACTCAGGAGTATGGACCAGCTTTCTAATTAGGCTTCCAAGCACTGATAGCGATGTTGCAGATGTCAGCATTGACAAGTCAATCAGCATGGGAATAAATGAATACCATTGTCGCGCACGTCACTGTATTCGGCGACGAAAGAGAAAATACGGCAGTAGTTGCCCTTTGTTTTCTTCAGTTAACAACCCGAGCCCCCGTGCGGTGCGACACAAGCGTAATCACCGGCACCTCAGGACTCCGGCTGTCGACCGACTGGTTGCGGCCGAGTGGCCGGGGGTCGGTTGGGTGCTGCGTTGGTCGTGCTGGTCCGGTTTGAAACTTCGGTGCCGGCATCGAGGTGATGCCGGCCCGAACTAACAGACAGAGAAGCGCGTCCAGAGAGGGACGGATCACGAAGAGCAAATAACACCGCGCTCTCAGATGCACGCAAAGTATATTAACGATATGGCTCGGTTCGGCTATCACACTTGACAGTAGCAAACACCTGCCTAGTTCCGGTAGTCAATATGCCAATAGCGGCCAAACAATGGTTATGCTGTGGACCGTTCTGTGGTAGGCATATCATTAATATCATTACCCAAAATTAACAGAGCAGCGAAGCTATGGGGACGCACACAGTCCTCACCCGACGCACAATGCCACACACACAACAACACTCGGCGCCACCTATTGGTGACCCACACGACTAAGTGTTGACCTCGTGCCGCTACACCATGTTTATCATGTTTACCATGAGCGAGCAATGAATGCAATTAGTCCCCAGTTTCCCATCAAGTAGGCGTGGTACTTCTGTTTGAAGGGCTCCTCGATTTCGCATTTGTCATGAGTTGGAAGTTGACGGGAATACGATCATTTGTCTATCTTCAGCTGTGACCTTGTTTTGTTTGGATGGGGTATGTAGATGTCCAGGTTTCCAACGCTTGCTGGGTTTTTCCATCATCAATGACAACTGTGTCGGCTGTGCTGTGTATTCGTGCTAGTGTGGAAACCACAGTTGTCAAAATGCTTGAGCCGGATGGCAGTCGCAGCGAAAATCCCGTTTCTCTTTTTTGAAACTTTATCAGAAATAAAATCACGTTTGGCAGGCTAATACTCAGGCTCATAAAACATGGACATCCTGGATGTAACAAACACAACTTGTACTTTAATACCACTTCAGAACCGATGGGGTTTGTACGAATTAAAATGCGGCTGCGTATTCTGAATGTTTCACCCGTGCACAGAATTAATGCAAAGGTCATTTGCTTTACACCTCATATGATCGCATGGCCTTAAGTCTGTCAATATCATCCCGACGTCCCGGGGTAATGATTGGTCGCGGCCGAAATGCTGATTCTGTGCCGCGCTATTCGCCAGTAAGAAACCCATTCTCGATCACTGCATGAAACGACAAAACCATTACTGTCTAGAACCTGTTCAGCACCCAGCTTCCACAAACCACCACCGGGGACAAGTGAGAAGGTAATAATGCGACACTTCCAAGTCCTCGGCAGTGAAATATAGCACAACACGTCAAACTGAGCTGGGGACGATCATCAGCCATGCCCCAACCATCACGCCCGCTCCCTCACTGCATGCGTCCGCGCACGCCGCGCTCTGTCGGCAGCTCGCAAACAAGACTGGGTTATTCTAGATGATGTTGTTGAGGTCCAGCCAGTCAGCATCCAGGCGGTGCAGCGCGTAGTGGACGCGGGCCAGCACGAGTCGCTCGCGCAGCGCGGCCGGCAGCAGCCAGGCCAGCGCTAGCCAGAGAAGCGTGCCCGCCTCCAGGGCCGTGTAGTGCTGGAGCGGCGCCGCGTCCAGCACGGCGCGCAGCACCACCTGCCGCAGCCGCGGCGTCGTCAGCACGGCCGGTGGACGCGGCCCCACGCCCTCGAATTGCGCGCTAAACGCCGCGAACGGCGCGGCGTCGGCGCGGCGCGTGGCGGCGCCCATAGCGCGCCACATCTCGTCGACGTCGCGCGCCTGCCGTGCCAGGATGTTGGTGTGAGCAGCCATGTCGCCGGGCGTGATGAGGGCCACGTGAACACCGCGGCGTCGCGCCTCAAGCCGCATCCCGGCGACCAGCGCCATCCCGGCGGCTTTGGTGGCGGCGTACACGGCCACCTCCTGGCAGGGTATCATGGCGCACGTGCTGCTCACCACCAGAAGGCGACCGCCGCTCTCAGTGAGCGCCGGCAGTGCGGCGCGCGCCGCGCGCACCGCACCCAGCATGTTCACCTGTACCATGCGCTCCACCTGCTGCTCCGTCAGCCAGGCCACGTGGCCGAGCACCAGCACGCCAGCGTTGATGATGACCGCCCAAAGGCCGTCCGGGCCGGCCAGCCGGGCCGCCTCGGCCGCCGCCGCCTCTACCGAGCCGACGTCGCGCACGTCCACGGCCAGCGTGCGGACACCGGCGGCGCGCAGCCGGCGCGCGCCCTCGCTGCCCACGTCCAGACAGCCGGCCAGCACGCGGCAGCCGGCCGAACGCAGGTGGTGCGCGCTGGAGAAGCCGAAGCCCGAGTCGGCGCCGACCAGGTACACGACGCGGCCAGCGGCCGGCAGCCGGCGCCGCCGCCACACGGCCAGCGCCAGTAGTGGCGCCAGCGGCACCAGAGCCAGCGGCGCCAGCAAGGCGACGAACGCAGCCGCCGCCGCCGCCACACAGAGGCACAGCATGGCGCGCGACCTGGGCCGCTCGCCGGGCGATCACCTCTTGGGCCTCCACTACCACAAAAACGTGATAGACTTGCTGAATGGCTGATTTTCGGTTGGCCAGTGCCGGACAGCGCGCACCTCACGCGATGTTGCCTCGCACTCAACGCGCCAGTTGCGCGCAACGCTAAAGCAACTGCACACGGAGAGCGCGCGGACACCGTCGCACGCAGCCGACACACAAGCGCATCAGCGTTCCAGAGGTGAACCCTCCTGTAGACGTCCTGTGGTCTGGCCAAGGCTGGGATGGCAGCAGCGGCGCCAGGAGCCGTGACCGGAACACCGGGCCAGGTCATGGGTCATCGTCACGCCGCGGAACTCCGCAGCGTCGCAGCGGTAGAGGTGCTGGATGGCCGGACAGACCGCCCGAGGCGCGGAACTGGACGCGCCCCTGCCCAGGTGCGATACGATCGGGTGCCGGAGTGAACGACACGCGGGTGTTGTTGCGGGGCGCTGGACGCCCGCCGCCCGTCCGCTCACTCGTCGATTTTTTCGGTAACGAAGAGCACCGCACGGCTCTGTAAGCCGACGGACGGGACGCTTGTCACTGCACTGGACGCGTCAATCAAAACTGCAGGAATTAGTACGCTGACGACAATGTTTGTGTTGAAGATCAGAGCGCCGAAAACAAGTCCATTACTCCAAACAGTTACCCATAACTGTTTAAAGACCTAAGCGCAGCGCTGTGTACGCAGTGCACGCAGATGGCGGATGAAGCTCCACGGAGCCGCAGACATGGCTTGTATGCTGCTGCTTTGCGGCCGAGCTTGGGCCAGCCCGGCGGGCCGCGTCAGATCAGCCGCAGCGCTGGTCAGCCGCGCCAGATGTGACGACATGCAAAGATGCGTTAGCCGTTACACCACGAGTTGCCAACTCGGGGCAGCACCAGAGTGGGCCAGCCGCGCCGGACGTGTCGACATGCAGAGATGTGTCATCCGTTACACTACGAGTTGCCAACTCGGGAAAGCACCAGAGTGCAGCCGTAAATGATAACCATGTCTTCCAACAGGCTTTACATTCGGCACGTGGTGTGACGTGTGGCCCAACGAAACCGACTGCCAAAGGCCCAAGGGGGGAGGGCATAAGGGCCCGAAGGGTTGACGCGGACGCGACCCGAAGGGTCATGACCCGAAATACCAGTCAGAGATCCTCTTGCACCGTTTGAGGTCCGGTTGGCCTCAGGCGAACCGGGTCTTTGACAGTCGGTTCCGTTGTGCCGCCCGGGTCCTTCTTTGGGCCCCATTGAACACTGCCCTTGGTCGGCTTGGGGCCCTTTGTGAGCACAGAGCACTCTGACAGGCGCTGTCGGCCAATGACAGATACAGGGGCCTCAGCCAGTGTAAATCACTGACCCGGCTATGTAGATGATTGGATGGTGGACCTTCAGGCCCATACTGACACGGGGCCGACTGTGCGGTACTGGTGGTGCCTGACCGACATATAGGCCCATATCGACTCAGGGGGCCCTGATCAACGTGCTCTAGCATTGGCTGGCATTTGAGTGCCCGGTCCATATATGGACCTGGACCCTCAAATACGTCCTCCGGCCGGCCTTTCGAGACCCTCGGAACCACAAATCGGGCTCTTAATCGTAGGTCCCGAGAGGCCCTTCTGACCCCTCAGAACCTAAGGGCGGAGGGCACGTGCCCCTTGTGCCCCTCCCCCCTTTGCTTGCGCCACTGAATATCACTTTCCGAGGGTGTGCAGTCCTCTGGATTTACAGAAAACTAATCTGGGAGGCACGAAGGGGGTTACTAAAATCTTGCGCATTGATATCGGTATAGTAATCTTTTCGGACGAGTTGCGGAGTCGTAAGGGATTCGGTGCGAATCGGGCTTAACATTCGTTGAGATAGGGGGAGGGGAGGGGGAGCTTCGCCCTCCCATCAGACTTGTGTTCAACCTAAAAAAAATTGAGTCGGCTTAGGACTGGCTCTCAGATTTTGGGATCCGATTCAGCTCGCGACTCTTGGCCGTGCCGGGTGTTTGATTTGACTTGGTTCGCATGCATTGCTTGCATGCAGTCATTTTTGCTAACTCACGCGGCTTGCGAAATCAAAGACCTGATCTATCTATCTATATTTATATAGCACAATAGCCTAGTGGCAGGTTTGTCATTTGAGCCTGCCAAGTGCAGTGCTGCAAACAATATCATTCCTGTGACCTGCTACCAAACAGCTTTCTCAAGTCACAGCAATGTGGCTAGCATATTCTACCTGCACCTACGACCCAGACCCTATTAGTTATATAGCATGCAATTTTGCTTGACTGTACCTAGCCTGGCAGTCCGAAGTCCGCACCGGCCAAGTGCCAACCAAGTACATTCACACGTATGTAATCACTTCCATTAGCCTGTACTAGCCATGCGGTCAGTTCATTGGTGTGATAGTTGACTATAAAAGATGTGACCAGAGGCCAGTTTTATAATAATAAAAAATCGTCGCCACTCCTTGCCAAAAAAAACTCACAAAAATTCCTCCGTTTACCGAAATTTATAAACGGTCCTGACACCCGACGTAAATTTCACTGGCGACGACTTTTTTAGACTCAAAATCGGCTGTTGCTTATCAGAAGTACCAGCTGCTATCGTGCCGTAAACAAAGATCTTTTTTATTTTTGCGATCGTTAATTAGGCCCATTGATAACGAAAAATAGTTTGTATTGTCGCAAGTTAAATTAAACAATTGTTCTATGCATGCAATTTGATATATTTGTGTCACAATCACATTTTGACATCTATATTTAAAGCAAATTTCTACCCGAGTGGTAGGCGGTGATCAGAGGTATAAAGGAAGATATATCTCGGCCTGCGAAATTTTTGCGTTTTCCTTCTAGTTGAATATGGTATGAAGCATTCCGAGTTGCGTAAAAAAACAAATATATTCAAGGTCGTCCTGAGTAGAAATAAAGTGAGGGTAGCAAGTAGCTCACGGGTGTCAATTTGTCTTCTTTTACGTGTGCCACTGCCCCCCCCCCCCCCAAGTCTCCCTTGCCCCCCCCCAAACGAAGAGTTTGAACCCCCAATCTTCTGGCGCTGAAATAATGTAGGGTATGAATGATGAGAAATTAACATTACAGTAATTGTGACGAAGGTTTTTACTATTGTTTCACAGGGAGAGGAGTGAATAAAGTGAAAAGTGCAATTCATATTCAGTTGATAACCATCTGTTTTTTTTCGGCGTGATGCATAGTTATAGATGCACGATCAGTATGTCTTGTTGACTTGGGTTTAATTTTGTGCTATCGTGTGTTTTGGCATTAATGAGCGATGTTTCATATTCTACAGACTGCAGCAAGTTGCGTGATTCTGTTCTGAAATCATCGGAATGGAAACAAACTGGTCGAAATTAGGACTCAGAAATGCGACCTGGCTATAGCGCGTTTACATTGGGAAGAGCCCTTAAGATGTGATTGGCCTCCACTTTGGATGTGAACACTCGATGGGACAGTTACGAGAATTTGGTGATCGACGCCAGCCGACTAAACCGATGCGGCAGTGCCCCGACAGCATGCCTGATGCGAGCGCTGATTTGCTGCCCACACCCCGCCTTGCGACTGTCAGCCGGGGTTTCCGTGGCAGCTTTTAATAGTCCCGCACAGTAGCTTCTACTCTTTACTCCCGAGGCTGTACACGTATAAGAACGTCTGAAGCCACATAACATCGACGTTCCGTCGATTACCGGAACTTGGTTCCGATGATCGACGCCCAACAATTAATAATGATACCCAACGTCAACATCTTCCGCCAAAAAGGAGCCCGGAAGCGTATTAGAGCTGAAATGTGGTTTTCTTATTCGGTTGAGGGGTGGGGGGGGGGGGAGTTGGTGACACCAGCTTCAAGATGTTAAGAGAAAAGTGGACAAAACCCGGGGAAACCTGTTGTTTAGTGTATTTTTGGTTAGGTTTTCCACTCTCAGCCCCTCAGGCCCAGTGGAGGCGGACTCACCACCAGATTTCTCCAGCGTCTGGTCTGAGACCGAGCCTATTTCCCAGGCAGAGATAATGGTCAGGCCCGCGATTTACATCAACCAGGACCCCGGAGTCAATGAGGGGCCCCTGCGTCGGTATGGGAATGACAGCGTCTGAAAAGGGTCCTGTCCTAAAAAGGGCCCTAAATCGGCCAGGGATAGTGTTCGTGGGGTCCCTCAGAGGGTACCGTAGTGCCCCTCGGCACCGACGATCAAGTGTCAGATTGGGGCGCACAAAGAGTTGGCGGTAGGTCACACTGAAGACACCGTCCCGCAGGGTCGGGCCCTCAATATCAGTTAGAGGGCCTCTCGCACCGCTGTGGAAAAGCCTGGGACAATGCGGATGTTTATACCTGTCAGAGCACCAACACCGAACAATTGGCCCCAGTATCGGTCTGAACCCTGGAGGCCTCTTTCCCAAGCAGGGACAAGGTCAGGACCGCGGCAACAATGTGTGCTCCTGTGTCCGCCAGACCCCCACAGTGCCCTAACAGAGGGTTCTATGTCTGTGAGGGGTCTTGAGTCGGCCAGGGTAACATTTACTAAACAGGGGTAGGGACGGGACCCCGAATGCTAGAAGGCCTCGTGTGTGGAAAGTGCATAGCAACGAAAGTGGATATGAGAGATTGTGACGAAGGGCTAAAAGACAATGCAAGGACCAGTGACAGCCAGGGGCTCCATTTCACAACGGGGAAGGAATGCTCCATCCCATTTCAGCCAAGGGGTCTCTGCTGAACTGTAGCCTCTGTGCTAATTAATGGACACCTCCGATGGTAAGAGATCTTTGTGCGTCAATGACGGCCCCTGCGTCTATCCAGGATCAAGCACTCTGTTCAGGGGACACCGACGTCGGGCAGGCGACCAATGTGAGACAGATCCCTGTAAGGGCTTTCGTATCCACCTGGAGATCCCACACCCGAGTCGCCAGCATGGCAGCCGTCAGGCACCCCGCGCTGTCATGGAATGAGCCCTTATTTTAACCTCTGACCGGGAAATGTAATGTGCCCCTAGTGTAGTGCCCACTGGGCCCTTACCCGGAAAGGTGATGATTTCTTCGGTGTTCAATAGGGCGGATCAAAATGAGGCCAATAGTGGAAAAAGGCTGACACAAATGAGGACGTCCATCCTTGCTCGAGTCCACATGACACCGATTGCATAAGCAAATTTTGAGCCTGCGTGCTCGTAATCTTAGAAGAAAGAACATCGATGGCCGGGTTGCAGTTTTCATCAAACCTAGCGGAGTCAGGGCGGGCAGCTAACACCAGGCGGTGGACGCCAGGCGCACGAGAACAGCCGTCGTGAAATAATGCTCTCCAAGGTCTTTCCTAAATCGATCCGTACCGTTCAAATGTTAGGTTTGGGCGTATATTTCACCTGTAGAACTTGAGGATGTTTTCTGAGTGGATTAACAGGGATAGCATCCCGAATGCAAAGATTCTATCTCAACTTGTCTAGCTCCATAGCCAAATTCCAGCGCCTGTCTGATGTGCTGAATGCCAATGCATTCCTATTACAGGTCTATAAATTGTTTAAATGAGAAATACTGATGGATTGCCTGCTAAACGTAAAAATTGACGTCCTCAAAAGTTCAAAGGTACTTTGTCGGAAACAACATCGTTTTTGTCCACCTGCTGGCTACTGCCTACGGGGCCGACGCCGCGAGACCGACGAAGACTGCAACGCCGTGCATCAGGATTTTTGGTAGGGCTTGTGCGCACACTTGGTCAAAAGTACGTGACGTAATTCTTTAACAAATTGATTCTGGAAAGGGTTGTACGTTCTCAGACAAGCAGGAGTTGGACATGTCGAAACAAGTCTAGATTTCCATTTTGATCCACAAACTACGTTCATTATCACCTACGTTTACTATCATCTACTTTTACTATCACCTACGTTCGCCCCGAGTATTATCACTTAGAAAACACCGATCAACTACGAAATGAAAAGCGATGGTGGTTTCCTATGTAATCATTCAAGGCCTCGTTTCTTCGGTTTATTTATTTCAAAATAAAAACAGTATTGAATCTTTTGGTGCCTTCTGGCTTGTTTATTAAAGAAGATGTATATTAAAATAAAGCGGAGCGAATCGTGCCCCTTAAAATCAAGTTGGGCATATCTGGTAATTTTTTACGTGGGGAGCCTTTTACCAAGAGGGGCACTTTGTAAATCCCGTGCCCCTCCCCCTTACAAAGATGCTGGCTGCGCACCTGCGCGGGTGAGCTCAGTATAGCATCAGTATAATCTCACATGGCCACTGAAGAGCCAGCTCAACTAGCAACGCCTTTATACTCAATCGGCGTTGTGCATGACATTGACATAAAGGGGCTTCATTTGCCACACATTCGAACTGAAGCGGCTTAGGGGTCGCTTTCCACCGTGAGGCGCAAAGGCTTGGAACAGTGTCTCTCCAGAAACACAGCAGGCTTGCAGAGTAATACGTATTGAGCGGGGAAAGGCATCCTGAACTGGGGGGGGGGGGGGGGCATCTACTTAAGCTCTCTGGGGAAAAGTTGATGAGCATTCGGTGACTGGTGCAGTGGAGGAGTGCCTGCGTAAAATGGAGGGATACCTACGTTTTGTTTTACGTTAGCTGAAATGTACATGTTTTATCGATGAGACTTCGGTTTGTCCATAACCTGTGTGTAAACGAGTTGTGACAGCCAGATGTGTGGTCAACACTCTATTTTCGTTAATGCACGGATAAGCATGCCAAAAATCAGTAAGCAAATATTGGTAAATCATGTGCGGATTTTGCCTTGGCATGTGGAAGATCGAGGTGCAACTTCACCATTTCAGCGCCAAAAAGTTACCAACGGTTTTGTCGACTGAAAAGGAGTCTTCCCAAATTGTCAACTAAGTAGTGCTGTAGCATGGGATTCGGAAACTAGGTACAAAATATCACCAATCATCTTGCCTTGCATTTAAATGAAAAGACCGAATTACGACTGTCAGACAGTTGCTGACATCCTTTGCAGGTTGGCATGATGCAAGATGACATGCCTGCAACAACGTAGTAGTTTTGAAAAACTGTGTCTTTGTTAAGGTGTGTGTCGGGGGTGGGGGGAGGACTGAGCACTGAAAAACAAAAGAGCCTACCTTTAGGACATTCCAATAATGGGTTACTATTCAGATTTCGCCCAGCTTCTTCTCAAATTGGGAGGGGGGGGGGGGCCTGGTGACCATTTGGGCATCAGTCTTCACCTTCCTCAACTGAAAGGGAAAGGACGCCCCTGGTCTGCAATAAGAGTAATGATTTCATTTTTGTTGTGAGATGTGAGAATGGTACTAAGCTGGGTGTGCTGAACTGCTTCTTGAAGACTATCAAGGGTCTAATTGGCCATGTATCACTAAGTCCGTTCGGTTCAAAAGGTTCGGATAAAATCTTCCAAAAAATGGTGCTAATGCGCATGCATGACTGTTGACCGCATTCAAAACTCCTCCAGCCCAGATAGCGTGAAATCAATCGTGTCTTAAGAGGATCATGCATTTTAAAATCGCACGTTGAGATGGGAGCAAATGTTTTGGTAAAAAGAATCAGTAGTGGTTGCAGAACACTGCTGAATGCAGTTGATGGGACGGCTACATGCATGCTAGGAACCATAAAAGATGCTCGACTATGGCCATGATTAAAAGCAAAAGTACATATCATGTGTGTGAATAGCATGTAAAACTGATTGTGCTGTGCTACGTTTCTCAGTATCTACAGCTGTCCAATCAGGCATCGGGTCTGGCTACCACTAAACCTGATAGCAATGGCAGAGCGTCGCAGACGAACCCTTTTCCGTTAACCTAGTTGACGCTGCGCGTAGGGCTGGCTGTGACGGGGGGGGGGGGGGGGGGGGTTGGCGACGGAGGACGTCGTGGCGCACCAGTCAGTCATGAATGCCGACAGCGCCTTGACCCAAGTCGGGCCATGCTCAGAGTGATCGTCCAGATTAAGAAGAACGGACTTCTGCCTCTTGCCCAGGAAGTCCGACAGGGTGTTGTGTGCACCGGCCGTTGGGCCAGCCACAGCCGATGGGAAAGGGGGGTATGCTGCGGAACAACGCGGGTGCCGAAAGGTCAAAAGGTCTGATGTGACGGGGAATCCACCAGTTCATCGTCATCGCCGTCGTCATCGGCTCTATGGCGGGGCTGGTCTCCATCCTCAGGGTGGCAAACCATCCAGATGGCGTATCACGTCGTCCTGCCAAGAAAGAACAGTCCAATTGTTCTTTGAAAATCGGCACATGAACATCCCCACCAGCATCAGTAATGACAAAAGCATTTACCCTCGCCCTACGCGCGGTCCCTCAGGGGCGCCCCAGAAGTTTTTTTTCTGTGATAGCTTCCAAACTGAATTTAGTACGTTTTTGCTTCATTTTATTATTATTTTTTACTTTATTTTACTTTGCTATTTTATTATTCTTTATTATTATATTATTGGTTAGCTGAGTTAACATAATTCTTACATATGTTATCACAAGATGATGGTTTGGCTCTGAGACTTTTCTGATTTATGACATTCTTTTCGAAGTCGTACGGTTGATATTTTACGTGGAAGTGACAAATAGCACTATACCTCGTAGCAAATGAACTCCAAATAGGTCTCCTAGACTACCCCCTATCGACAATCCTCCGTAGCGCATTGCTGAGTATCGTGATGGTGTTTTTTCAAGGTCAGTTTATGCAGCACTCTTTGGCAGATAATACGATTTTAATCAAGGTAGCACATGTCTTACAGCGTTTGAAGGCCTTATCGACTTTGCTCTCAACTTCCACCAGTCTGGTAGCCAGATAAAGCCATCTTTCTGAGGATTAAGGCGGCTGTTTTAGTTATTGGCATAGCCGCACGGGCCAATACAACAGAATCCTTCTTCCCACTGACCAGACTTGAGATGACATAAGATACATATGTCGCATTCTTGTGCCAATGCTCTCTCCAAAAGCTTTTCAATGTAGCCTTCCGAATCGATGTAGCTTGTTTAGTTTTCACATAACGCGAAGGTCTATAAAGTGCTAATTTCACCACTTTTACATGGTATTAGCTGTTAAGGGCTGCATCCATCATTGCTCTTTTACACCTATTTGATGCAGTATGACAGCGTGCAGTGCCGATTTCGCCACGACCCTAGATCGCTTAATATTAGAGATCTTAGGGGTCCTCTAAACACTCATCCTTGGTAGGACGAAGGTGAAAAACGTCTTCAGTGTACTGATTAAGTGACGTTTTAGAGCGAATATTGATTATGAAAGCAGCATTCGACGTTTCAACCTGTGTTTACGATGACGGTGGTACAAAGACTTAAGAAATACGAAGATTTACAGAGATCAAGGTCACCTAAGACAAGATCAAAGATTATCTGAGATAATATCAGATTATCTAGGACTTTCAAAGCTTCATACTTCCATAGATTGGTCGCTACCATGAGTAGAGCTCGAAACGTCAAGTACTACCAATAAACCAATGTTCGCTACTTTTGTCGTTGAATTGCGTGTTCAATATTTGTATGGAGTTTTGAACTGAAGTAACCACTTTAAAGATCATTCGATGCAGTTCACAGCCCTGTCTTTCTTAAGACCCAAACCACTCTAGTTTCTGAGCTGCACGCCCGCGAATATGTGCATAGTATTTCGGGGAGACTATTTCAAGGTCACACAAGCATCCCTGACGTCATAATGATGACAATAAAATATTGCCATTACACCAGCCACGCGGCAGTCAAGGTCAATATAATCATAATTGTCGTGTCGATCATATCTGGCGTTCGTGCGCACGATCTCTAGACATAACAGCGATCATTTGGCTTTCAATAAATTGTGTGCAAAGCGTGATGACGCTATGAAACAATGACGTATTGAGGAGCATATTTACGACACAGAAAAAGCGTTCTGTCGTGAGCAGTCTTCACAACTTACGAGCATACCAATAGTTATTATTGAGTTTATATTATCATATCTGATGCTTGCTTCGAGCCTTCGAATGTGTAACATTCCCTTCAACCAGTACCTCTTGACGTAATGAAGGCCAGTAACTCAGCATAAGAACTCTGAGCTCATAATGCCTAATAACCAGAACCTGACCATCTTTCTTGCTCATATTAAGCGTTAAGGCCTTTTAGAAAATATGTCGGCTTTTTTAGCGTGCTAGCATAAGATCTAATTAAAAGCAGCAAAGCGTTCTTAACAAATCCGGCGAGTCTCACTAATACCCGTTCATTCCTTTCTGTCGTTCCAGACCTGCTGCTGCTTCTCGCCCGCCGCCGTGCAGCGCACAACGCACGACATCGAGCCGGCCCGGGCGGCTGCGTCGGGGTCATGATCTGACGATGCCCTGGGGCGGCGGCGCGGCGGCCCGGGCCCTGCCGGTGCTGGTGCTGCTGCTCGGTTCCAGCCCGCCCCCTCCCCCACCCCCACCCGCACCGCACTCCGGAGCTGCCGCCGGCCAACTGTAGTCTGCAGCATCTCTGCCCGGCGCAGACGTGCCGACATGGAATCTGCCTCGACGATGGGCACGGGTGAGGCGCTCTGTCACCGCTGCGGATCTTGGTGATGACGAACCAGACAGTGTCGGAAGACACAAGCTTGACTGAGGGAGCCCAAAATGTTCCCCAGTTGCCAGCAATTTTAAATGGGACATTACGAACGTCAAGTCGCATGCCAGACAATCAGCAGCAAGGAGGGTAAACCACCCTGAGCTTGTGACAAAAATGTCTTGACAGCGGACAACTGCTTTCGATGCGTATTTGTGCGGCGGGTTGTGGACAAAAATACGAATAGCTGTGTTCACGAGGGATTACAGTGTAGCACATCTCAAAGTCGAAAAAAGTTTCAAGGTTTATTTTCTTATCGCACACTTCTATCAGCAATTTTTAGCTGGGAATGTTTCGCAGAGACTTAAAGAGTGACAGATAATTTGTGTTCATTATTCATGTTTAGGCGCAAAATTTGACGGAATTGCGGTTAGCTGGTCATAAGCAAGATCATGCTTTTATAGACCGGTATGATGCTAGATCTCTTCCCGAAGCTTTTCAAAACTTATTCAGAACATTCGATGGCATCTCTGACGCAGACACGAAAAAACAAATTTATTTATCCTTGTAGCGTTCCTGTTCACAGGTGCGCAGTAGCGCTTACAGTTCTTACAGACCTCACAGGCCTTGCACACCTTAATATGATCCAAGATGATTGGTCCTTGAATAAAATGATCCTTAAAGCTCGCCTTGCTCCGCACAGTACCGATGCAAACAATAGTGGGGCAGCCGCCATTCGACGTCCTTGACCGATGCACATTACTGATTACCAGGTCTAGTATTTCCTAGAGTTTGGATGAAATAAAAGCATGGGCTGAAGAAATGCCCGTAAAGGGTCCCGTTTAATATAACAAATATTTTCTTAGTTGGTTACATGTGGTTTATCTATTGTATGTTAATGGCATTGCATGAAAGCGGCATTTTTCTTGTCAGAGTGTGGAATGTACTCTGAAGCTTCATGGAAACATTCCAAAACTTTTCAGTGTATCCACCCATCGTGAAAACGGCTATTAGCAAAAATGTACATGGCATCCTTTTGTGGGATTTGCATGCCTAAAGTTCGTCAGAAATTCGAGGGGCACAACGTTCGTAACAGCAAATTTCATGATGAACGTACGTAAATTACGCATAGATAAAGCTCAAATGACAAAATGTTTGTCGGAAAAATCGTAACAGAAGTGTTTGCACGCGCAAAATTTCGTACGCAAAAAACGATAAGTAATTAATTGCACTCAAATGTTCGGGCGCCAATGTCAGTCAAAGATAAGCTTCCCTTGATAAAAACACTTATGCAGAAGCTCTTATTTCGCTATTCAATGTAAGTGTATAGAGTTTGGACGCAATATTTCGTCGGGCATGAAGTTCGTTGGACAAAAGCACGTACCCGAAACTTCGTAATTTGTATGCAGATCCTTACAGCACGTTAGAAGGCTTGGTGCCAGATTTTCATCCTTAGTGCCAGGCGTCCCATGAATGGTCACTGCGGGGGGACCCTGGCAGGGAGGGCGTGAGCAACGCGAGCATTCAAACCCCGTGCCTCCGGCAGAGGTAAAACAAAGTGTGCTGGACACTCCCGCATTAGTCAGTTTCAGGCTCACTGACTGCCTGTCTCCTTACAACATTGAAGAAAACAGACTTTTAAGATTAACTCCTGAACATTTTCAGATTTTTACACTGTATACACAGTTACATGAACGCAAACACCAATGAAAGACGTTCTGACTTTCATTACAAGTAGCAAGAATTTGAAGACATTATTGGTGTGAACCAAATCTATCTTCCCGATAATTGGTCACCCGTCATTCTGAAACCTCCATGCTTGCGACCTTCTTCCCGCACCAAAGCCGCTCTTTTTTCAACAAAGCACGGCTGAACTCCAGCCATTGGAGCCACGATTGTTTGCGGTGTGTTTTTAAGCTGTTTTCGCATACCCTCGAACAGACACCCCTCATATCCATACCACGCGTTCTGACATGATTGGCATGACATCCTGGGCCCATGAGTCTAGGCCTTCCACGAGCACGATGTGGGGTTAAGAAAACCTAAGCCTCATCGTCCATGAACAAACTAGCGTGGGTGGACAAGATCTACTATCTCCCTATCCAAGGCCCCCCGCCACAAGATCCGACTTCGCGACGATGCCCGCCGCGCAACAACGTGCTCATCTCACGCTTGCACGCCCAGTCCGTTTAACGCGCGGTCGGGTGGGGGTCAAATTGCCCCCCCAAAGGTTTTTTCCGGAATATTTTCTGAATAACATGACGTAGCTGCGCCAAATTTTGCATTACTGTAGGCAATTGAATAGCGGATTGTTTGGCATCAAAAATTATATTTACTGTGTAAGGTCATTGACCTATGGCAGGTCTAAGTTAGCCCATGGTTCAGCGAAGTCCATTTCCAAGCAATCGTTCAATCTGATGCAACAACGGAGTGTTAGACTGAGCCATGTATCTCCCATGTGTTTTTTAGGCAACACAACAATTGAATGACCAAAATCCATTGACCTAGGGCCAGATATGAAGGTCACACCGAGGTCAAAATCAACGTGTTTTATTACTCCAGGGGTTGCTGTATGGAGTAGTTTCTGGTGCTCGTTTCGAATTGACTGAGAACAGGAACCCAAAAGACATCTTTCGTTGACTTCTTAAAGGTCATAACAGGCCACCGACTTAAAATGGCCCAGGTCAAGTTTGCGTTTTTTAGGGACAAACTGCCTAGCATAATCTTTGTAACTTATCCACACGCAAGACTCAAAGCAGTTTTCTATGATTCTGGTCACAATGACCTTCGAAAGGTCAAATAAGGTCACTGGCCCTAAATGAGTATGTGGCTTTTTGCTCAGGACAGGTATCTATGTACTGGGTACACTTTGGAGATCAACTTAGAGTTTGCCCCTGTTTGACCTTTTTGACACGACGGTCAAGACCTAAAAACCTAAAAATTTGTCTACAGTGAGTTCACGTACAGGTCAACACACCCTGTGAATTTAGTGTCTCCAGTCCCCTTAGCTCCTGAGATCTCAGAGGGATCAAATTGACCCCCGAGTGAAGGGTATCCGACTGGCCACTCAGGCGCGTATTACAGATCAGCGCATTGTGACCGAATGCTGAGAGTCGTGGGAGGCGCTGTTGTGATGCCTACTGCCATTTTCACTGTTTTGTCTAGTTGTGTGCAATATCGGGATAAAAACATCTGGATTTTATATCATTTACGCACTTACGGGTTTGATAAAGCTTCTTCTGCGAAGGAGTATTTGTTCTGAATTTGAATAAGACGTGCTATCGTGGCATTACTGTACCCGAAAAAATTCTAACGGGCGCGAAATTCGTGCGGTTGAGAATCCGGTCAAACACCATTGAAAGTCAACCATTCCGCAGTTGAACCCCACAACAGCTGTTCCTGCTCCGTCCGATGGTCTCCGGTCCCGCATCCTCCGATCCTCTGCCCTTATACAGCCTTCGCTCTGCCGAGGGAATAGAACAGCAGGGGAAGCGGGGCCGGAGCAGTGGAATGCGCGCGGGGGCCGGACCGTCGGACTGCTTCCGCACAGAAAAAGGGAAGACACGCGGCAAAGGCACGGGAGATGAAACGCACTGGGCGGTCGGGCTGGCGGCTCGTTCCGCCCCCACGCTGGCTAAGGCGTTGAGGGTTCGCTTGTGATCGCGGGAGCAGAAAAACTTTTCCAACACGCTCCTGTGTCTCCTTGGACTTTTTATAGCGTCCCCAAGTGGCTGCAGCTTGTGTTGTCAAGAAACCGAGTTTGTCGACCTCCGGCCTCCGGTTCCCAAACCGCGGGACATTCGTTCCTCCGTCTATACTGCACCTGAACTTTTGCATACGTACTTTAAACAAGGTATCTTTATCCGTTGGGACCTTTTGCTTGCTTTCAATTGCTTACAGATAATTGCGTACATACTTTTGTCAGGTCGCTACCCGTTAGGACCATTTTTGCACGTTTAATTGCTCACGAACAATTC
Organism: Pollicipes pollicipes; assembly: GCF_011947565.3. NCBI lineage: Eukaryota > Metazoa > Arthropoda > Thecostraca > Pollicipedomorpha > Pollicipedidae > Pollicipes > Pollicipes pollicipes. The sequence continues at coordinate 51,004,296 of NW_023596576.1, forward strand.
GGTACGCATATATGCATCCTAACTTTTTAATACGAACTTTTGTTTTGAGAAACAGCCGCATACGAACTTCTGCATAAAGCATTTTCATGCGAACTTTTTCCTCCGAACTTCCGTCCTGAAGAACTTTTTTGAATACAATGATTCCCCACTCTTACTTAATGCTGTATGCACAGTTTGTGTACCACCTTTTGGACGCGTATTTGTCATACTAACTTAAAATCTTACGTACATTTGCGTACGGACAACTGCGTACGTGCTCTAGTCCTGAAACCATGTACAACTCTGGAAGTGGCCAAGGATGTTTAGTACTGGACACCGGTTTCTTATAGCTATCGTTGAATGCGAGCATCGGTACTCCCGGCAACGGTGGCGTAGAAGTTCCATCGAGAGTGGAAAGCCAGAGGTACGAGGTTCGATGTCCTGTGATGAACCTCTCCCTACTGGGGTAAGTAGCAGGCCACGCCACCAGATAGCCCCAGCTTGATTCCGTCGCAGAAGCCTGATGTCATTTATTCATGATTGATTTCGGGGCTGTGTTTCGTTGCGCTGTGCATTGGGCTTCTCCACTTGCAGTGAGTGCACTGCTAGTGCAGTAATACACCGCATCTGCTTTGCAGTGCGCAATCTTGCAAAGCTGGCATGTCCCTGCCACTACCGGAGCTGTAATCTTGGAGAGACGGATGGCGTGCTGACGGAAACCGGGGGAGGGGGGGGGGATGGCTTGCGGGGGCCCGTACACCGAATAACGGGAAGCACCGGTCGTTATCAGGGCTGTTACTCACTGAATCATTTCGCGGACTGGTAACAAAGATTCACCCCCTGTAAGGCAGCTACTGTCGCAAGAACCCTCACAATCCTGTTTATATTATTTTCATAGCGTGAACTTATGTAGGGGAAGGGGTGACGATTTAAACCTTTGGCGTTGTCATTCCCAAGCCAGTAGATCTATCTATCTTAGCTTAGCGGAAAACACCAAAGGACATGTCTGAACGAGATCTTACGATTGGCAATCTTCGGTTTTTCTTTTGCTGGGTCAGTATTTGGCCCCGTTACGCCAAGGCAATGGTCAGATTGTCCCGAAAATCGAGCTGTTTCAGCTTGACCTGCATAACTAAAACTAAACAGGCCCGCTTACAATGGTTTATAGCTTTATGTATCTTGAGCATATATTTGTGAGCATATATCTTGAGCATACATTTATGTATCTTGAGCTTATATTTATTCCGTTACAAAGAACGTTCCACATTTAAAGACATTGAAGAAAGTACCATACCTGATGGAATAACCTCACTTGTAACTATTGGTGTGCTTTTTAGTCGAAAATGGTCCTCTAGACAGCACAAGCTCTTTTTTTAGTAAAAATACTTTCAGCATGTCATTGTTTGATCACGTCACCGTGCGTTGCACAACATTGATTGCGAGCTAATTGACGGCCGTTATAGCTGGAAATGGCGCTCACAAGCACCAGGTATAAGCGACTCGACAATAATATTTCTCTTGTCCTTGATCGCCGTATGGCCAATGTAATGACAGGATTTGAATGGCATGGCGTCATGAATGCCTGAGTGGCCTTGGAATAGTCTCCCCGAAAAAGTCTGCACATCTTCGCGAGTGTGTAGCTCAGAAATTAGAAGAGCTTAGATCTTGAGAAGGACACGGCTGTAAACTGCACAGAATGATTTTCAAGAAGGTGAATTCAGTTCACAACCTCATACATGTGTGGAGCACTCCCTCCATGGTAACAATATCGACCCCCCCAGTCAGGTCCGTGGGACCGTCGGTTGTCGCCCGCCGCCCGCGCAGACCGTAAATCGCCGTGCAGTGTCCCTAAAAACCGCCACTGCTCCGAAACAAAAATACCAGGCATTCGTAAATGGTGTCAGAGCACACACAATAGATGTCATATAAGTTACTTGAAGTTTGGGTGCGGTTGCACGACATGCCGGAGAGGTATGTTGTGCAATCATAACACGTAACATAATATATGACATGTAACACAACGACTTATAAACCGCACATAACATCGCCCGACACGCCGGAGAGGTATGTCGTGCAATCATAACACGTAGAAGAATAGATGACATGTAACACAACGGCTTATAAATCGCACATAACATTGCCCGACACGCCGGAGAGGTATGTCGCGCAATCATAACACGTAGTAAAATAGATAACATGTAACACAACGGCTTATAAACCGCACATAACATCGCCCGCCATGCCGGAGAGGCATCCTCAGAAAACCTGATCACATGAGCTGCTGACATCCGTCTTTCGCCAGGGGCGAGTGCTTCTGCGAGGACGGCTTCACTGGGCTTTACTGCGAGGCGGACGCCGATGACTGCCTCTCTTCGCCCTGTCGACACGGCGGCACGTGCTCAGACCTCGTCCGAGGCTTCTCCTGTGCCTGTAACCCCGGATACGCAGGTCCGTCGGCGCTGGACGTTCACGGTTGGGAATACCGTGCCAGGATCTGGGATCTATTGACTGTTGATCTAGTCAGTGTATCATGTGATCTATTGATTATTGATCTGGTCAGTGTATCATGTGTACAACAGATGTGTTGATATGTTGTACGCACAGATCTGGTGAGCTGTTGTGCACATGGTTTGACGTCTGCTTTCGAATCACCTTCATTCGCATGGTGTGTTCCATGCAAAAGCAATGACTGTCGGACTTCTCGTGTCGCTCTGACTTTGACGCCGTCCGCACTCTTCAGAGTGACCAGCGTCGATCGTTTGCATCGGCAAAAAACAGTGCTCGATGTTGGCCTTTCAAATTTTCAAAAGGTGTTGCACAAACATGAACATTCTTAGATGTCCTGGTTGCGTTTCCTGTCAGTAACTTTGCCTTCCAGCGGCGTTGAGAAGACATTCCGCACTGCGATATTCTGTTCCACTTTGCAAATGCCTCTGCACCTGTGCGTTATATCCGTATGTTTCCTGGTACCAACTGGCCTTGAGATCTCGCTTTAACATGGCATACAGCGAGTGTGCAAAGAGCTATGCACAGAGTACGTGTGCGTTGCGGGCGCGGGGTGTGGGGTCAGGTTGAGCGCGGGGTAGGGGTCGGGTTGAGCGCGGGGTCCGGCTCGGGTCGGGCACGGGGTCTGGGACTGGGTCGAGCGCGGGACGGTACGGGAGAGTCATTCATCTATCAGGGGATCTCGCGCTCGCTCTCCTCGCCATCGATCCAACAGGTGCCGTGTCAGGCACGGGTCGGCCGCGCTAGCACGGAGGCACGGTGTGGACGACCGACCCGCGGAACCAACGACGAGCAGCACGCTCCACGCGCGATCGCGGAGGCGGGGTGGCGACTCGGGGCCATACTATAGGCCCTGCTCTGCAGGATACCATGGTACCGCGCTAGACCGGCCGAACGCGTCAGAGAGCTCACATAAGCTGGTATTATATGCTGCCACATGGTAAGGTTGCTTTACATGATCTAGGTCGCTGTTGCAATTTCTACTCGAGGCGAAAGATCGATGGAGGGCAGAAATTCCGCAGCGACCAAGGCCCTGGAAAATTCATTTGGCCCAAGTGTGATATGGAGCTGCATTGAGAGTGGTAAGCCTTCTATCAAATGCTGTTCGAACGCTCAACCTAATCTGAGTCAATCTCGTAATAATAACCAACCTAACTGAAGGATTTGAACAACAGCAACTACAGTGGAAACAGTATCTACAAATTTCAGCCGCGTTTTAGTCAGAATAGCCGTTTCCGCGTGATTTGATGCATCCTTTCGGTCCGAGGTTAAAAATGTTTTCCCAGATTAAAAGCATTGCAGTAGAACATGTTGCCAGATTAACCTTAAGTTGATTTTCATGCTTCATTACAGGACAGCATTTGGTAGAAAGCGCATTATACTTGGGACGGAGTAATTTTCCAGGGCTTTTGTGGCTACGGACTTCCTACCCTCGGCATTCGGTCTCGTGCAGAAATTGAAACAGCGACTTCGTTGCTGAGAGGTTATCTTATTGGCTCGGTGCGTGATCCAGCACACACGTAAATACGCATCTCTTATAAATATTATATTTTTCCAGTAAAAGCTCGCTCCGTTAAGAAATGACCTGCATTTCTATGAACCCTCACAACATATCAAACGAAGTGCCCATCAAAGACAAAAAAACGGGAGAGCAGGAAAAAATAGGGCAGATTTTCGAAAACTTATTGTTGTGTATGGCATAAATGCGGGACAACAATCATCCAGAAACGCTAGTTGCAAGAGCCCTTTGTAGAACAGATCGACAGAAGAAGGCGTGGCATGCAGGTTATGGCCCTGCGTCTGTGGAGGTCAAATATGTCGGGACAATGCAATTAAAAAGACTTTATTTTTAGTGTTTCCGTCCCGATGGCTCAGTTGGTTAGAACGCCTGCCTTCCGATCCAGTCACCCGTGGCGAGGTGGGCTCGAGTCGCTTTAGGGCGCTCGCTATTTGCCCTTGACAGGTATGGATGGCCTGCGGCCGGCGGCGGCGGCCGCGTCAAAGGTCAGGTGACGTCAGCGAACAGGACGGACCGTGCCGACCTCAACGGCACGTTTAACTCTCGGGACCAAAGTCTACCGTTGACTTGGAATGGCGCGATCGGATGGCAGCGGCCGGCGCTCGCACATCAAGCGCTGCTGAGCGTGAGCTCTGATCCCACCAGCCCGCGGTGGGTTGGCTTTAAGTCGCCTCAGGCATTCGCGTTCCGTCCTCGACAGATTTGGCCTGCGGCCGGTGGCAGCGGCCGCGCTCAAGGTCAGGGACGTCGGAGGATAGGACAGACCTGGCCGAGCACTGTGGCATGTTAAGCTTTCGCCGTCAAATTCTGCTGTTACCTGAAATTACGCGATCGGATTGGATGGGCCAAGGCTCACGCAAGCATTGCTTAGCGTGAACTCTGATCCCCAGAAACCCATCCCTTGGAAAGTTTGGTTTAAATGTTTTAAAAAATGTTTCACCTAACTTTCAAAGCAGAAAATACGTCACCGCCTGTGTTTGTAGCTGGGTGCACGGTTCCAGTGAATCATGCAGAAGCCGTCGCTGGTGGGGTCGATACACTGCGGCGGGGGAAGAATGCGACACACTTTCGAACGCGGCGTGTAACACGCGACCATAAATCATTCAAGCTGCTGTGTGGACCACTTTTTCGGCCTCAGTTTTCGCCGAGAGCTTAACGCAAGTGTCAGGTGATCGCAGCCATTACCTCCTGCGTCAGAAAGTCAAATGGGAAAAGATTGTAGGAATGAGTGGGTGACGTGGTATGGCTGACACCTCGTGCGTACCGTCGGATAACGCACGCGACACGTATTTGGTGTTTGATGCTGTTGGTGTTCTCTGAGAGCCGGCTGGCTGCGTCGTGGCCAGAGCCGTTGTGATCAGGTGCTGCTGGAGTTCTCTGAAAGCCGGCTGGCTGCGTGGCGGTCAGAGCCGTTGTGATGAGGTGCCGCTGGTGTTCTCTGAGAGCGGGCTGGCTGCGTGGTGGTCAGAGCCGTTGTGATGAGATGCTGTTGGAGTTCTCTGAGAGCCGGCTGGCTGCGTCGTGGTCAGAGCCGTTGTGATCAGGTGCTGCTGGAGTTCCCTGAACGCCGGCTGGCTGCGTGGCTGTCAGAGCCGTTGTGATGAGGTGCCGTTGGTGTTCTCTGAGAGCCGGCTGGCTGCGTGCTGGTCAGAACCGTTGCGATGAGCCCATCTAGTCATAATATGGAGCACCTAGTACTCGGCAAGTATCCCTGCGAGGTCAGTATTTACCGTACCTCTTGCATTCGGCTTGTCGCTGCTGTCACTGACGCTCTGTTTTCTTGGCATCCTATCTGAACGGTAACAGGTCAGACGACGAGCTGACCACCGCACAGGATGACCCGCGACCACCATGCCGTGAGTTTCAAATGTCGCCCGCTCTGCGCCGCAGGGGAGCGCTGCGAGCTGACGGTGGCCGGCTGCGAACAGGCCCGCTGTGAAAACGGCGCCTCGTGCGTGCGCGCTCTTCACGGCACGGCGTGCCTCTGCCCGCCCGGCTTCAGCGGTAAGCGCTGGCGTTCCCTCTGCAATCTCCGGTGAAGTGCGCGTCTCTGTTGATCCAGTTTATTTGCGTGCTGCAGATGAATATGCAGCGTCCACGTGCGCCGTTTACTCTCGGTGTCAGAATGTGCAAATCGCCTCCAGTCCGTTTCGTTGGGTGGCGCGTGGGCCAGGAGCTGAGTGCTGCGTGTGACAGGGGCTGCGTGTGACACGAGGCGTCCATGTGGCAGGTGACTGGGCAGGTCGTTTGGTAATAGGGTGACCGATATCAAACCGACTGCGGATCCCGGGGGCACTCCGTGGGTTACTGGTAGTGGTCGTCAGTCCTACACGCACTGCCTGCCTCCGACCGCTTGAAAAGCCTTTGCACCAATCAGGGTCCATGCCGTATCGCTGACTGACACTTTGTCAAAAGCAAATCAAAATAAGCAAATAAACAAATGAATATAGGCATTATAAGCAAATCAACAACAAGCAAATCATTGACGCTTTGTCATAAGCAAATCATAATCATTGCTATCGAAGGACCTGGGTGAGGCGACAGCTGTCATCGAAGATAATTCCCTGCCATCGATGTCCCTCACCAGCTCTCCGCCAGCGTCGAGCAATGTCCTCAGAAAAAAATGATCTTTCCCGTAGGTATATTGAGCAGGGTTGGTAATACCATTGCAATGAGGACATGAGCTCAGCTGTTCGCAAACAAATGTTGCAATAATTTTGAGCGGAATGCCTGAGAGAGCTATGGGCCTTCTATCAACTGGTAGTCACTGCGGTTATGTACACACCATGGAATAGGAAGGAGGCAATTCAGGAAGTTTTTGGATGTCTATTATACGCCTGAACTGAACGCGTCAGGAATTGCGCGCGCTCATATTCCACGCCTGATATCTGCAACTGGTTACCTATGATATCTGCAACTGGCTGAAATGTCTACCGCTGGCTCTAGTTATGAGTTGCGTACCCCTTAACCATAATGAGACTCATCCCAGGACTGTAGCCGCGGAACGGCATTTAACAGAACATTTTGGAAAAGGCCTTCCTGTTAATGTGGTGTACCAGTGAATCAGTCGAAATCGATGTCGATGTCGATGTCGATGTCGATGTCGATGTCGATGTCGATCAGTCGATGGAAGCCCAGATTCTGCGATAGATCATGCCTCGCACCATGCGCCCAGTCCCTGACCGCATTTACGAAGTGCCACCCCCATCTCACTCCGGCACCAGCCTGACTTCGCGGCCGCCTGTGCTCACAAGATATCCATTGCGAACGCTGTGACCGATCACCGCTGCCGCAACACGCCGACGCATTCGCGGCCGTCTTCTGTAATCACGGCCAGGCGATCGGCGCCGCCGTCCCAATCCGTAGTACGCTGCGTCCGACGCGCGACCGCTGTCGTCGGCAGGCCTCCGCTGCGAGACGGACGTGAGCGTGTGCCGCCTGGTGTCACCGCCGCACGTGCGCTGCCACAACGGCGGCCTGTGCCGCGACGGCCTGGCCAACACATACCGCTGCCAGTGTCAGCCAGGTTAGTCCCAGGTGGAGACGGGATGGAGCAGGACGGTGCGGGCACTTTCAAAATGTCTCCCTGGGTGAGATCTTTGGCCGGCACATTTTGGCACTCCGGGCTTATCTGTTATGTGTTTATTTAGCGGGGATATGCTAGCATGACTGGCACTTCTTGGCAGAGGGAGGCAGCGTGACAATACACTGACATCCAGGCACATATCCAGCGCACATATTGAGCACGCTATGACCGTGTGGCTGATACTCCCCAGCAGACGAAGTAAGGGATGGAGTGTCGACAGCGATAGTAAGACGAAAGGTGTCTTTAAAAGTTGCTTTGCGCCCGAAGTATCGACAATGTATGTGGGTATTGCAGATGTCAAGGAGGGCGTGCCGTGTGATGGTGAGAGCTCACGTCACAGCGCCCTTCCGTTCGCGATTTCGTTAACGGCACGGGCCAGTTTGCTCTAGTCGCACGGTGACGCTGACCTGCCGTGTGCCGTCCAATGCCCTCAGGGTTTGCGGGGGCGACCTGCCTGACGGATGTGGACGAATGCGCCTCCTCTCCGTGCCAAAACGGTGGCACTTGCTTCGACCAGATAAATGGCTTCCGATGTTCTTGCTCGGTTGGTGAGTCGGCTGATGGACTCATGAAGCCTGCTACAGCTGTGACTACGCATAGCAAAGCAGCGGAGCCGTGGCGTTCCTTATGACAGTGGGAATGATACCGCCTGTGTGCTACATTGTCATCTAACAAGGCTCACTGACGCTCGACGGACGCCATCAACGGCTCAATGGAGTACATTTCCGTGAACGCTACTTTCCGCTGATAACTCGCTATGAACCATGCTCTGCTAACGGCGCTCAGTGGATGCAAACTGCCGATGACATTTGTTTATGACACTCTTGTTAATAACCTCTTTTCTGGTGGTGCCCCTGTTGGCTTCCCCTAATGCCGATGATGCACTCTTCTGAAGACGCCTCTCTAATTTCGCCCTTTTCAGTCGGGCTGCTGACTCTGCTGATGACACAGGTGCTGATGACCCCGTGCTTATGACGCCTCTGATGATGTGACCCTGCAATGATGACCCCTCCGCCGACGTTACCCTTCCGACGACGCCTCGGATGTTGTACGGCAGGCTTCTCCGGACACCGCTGCCAGACAGCGCTGCGGTCCTGCGAGCAGAACGTGTGCGACAACGGAGCGCTGTGTGTGCGGACCGGTGGCGGCCCGGCCTGCCTGTGCCGGCCCGACTTCCACGGCGACCGTTGCCAGTTTCAGTACGACGACTGCCTGCCCAAGCCCAGGTCAGCTAGCGCGGCAGAGGAGGGGTAGTCAGGGGGCTCGCAGAGTTTGGGAGAGGCCGGGTGGGTCCAGTGGATAGCAGAGCAGCGGTCGCACGGGCGTGTCTGAAATATTTCGGTGCTGTGCCCTGATTTCAGAAAAAGTCTGTGCTGTATGAAAAAAGATAACGCAGAGCAAAAAACCGTAGTACGTGCTGCTGTATGGTATGGATGATGTATCAGCTCCAATGGAAGGCAAGTCAGGCGAACTCAGCTTTACGATAAATACGTCTAAATAGACCATATTCGCCGACTCAAAACTTCAACTCAGGGTCATGTCTCTCGTGTCAAGTCGCGCCAAGGTCGTGTCAATGTCGTGTCTTTCCAGATGCCTACATGGTGGCGTATGTGTGGATGGTATAAACAGTTTCCGGTGCGAGTGCGCGCCACAAACCTCGGGCCGCTTCTGCCAGTGCGTGTCGACCACCAACGGGACGTACTGCGTGGCACCGGAGCACACGGCGGCGCGCGTGGCCGGCCTTCACTCGCACCACGTGGTCACCATCGACTACCGCACCGTGACCAGCACTGCCATCGTCGCCACGGAGTACGTGGAGACCACGCCTCACGTGGGTAACGTCACGGCGACGACGGCGTCTGCCGAGGCGGCCACGACAACCGAGATCTTGCCATCCTTCGCGAGCACGCCGAGCGAGGCGAGCGGCTGGACGCCAGCGTCGGCCGTCGGCGTCGGCACCATCGGCGGCGCGCCGGCGCCCTCCTCTCGGCCGCAGATCGCCGCCTCGTCACTCACCCTTATCACCACGCCGCCGCCGGCGTCGGTCGCCCCAGCGGACACCCCGCGCCCATCCGAGGTCGCCTCCACCGCCGTGTTCGGCACGACCGCGGTCCTCACGGCGGCGGAGCATGTGGCGCCGTCCGCGACGCCGACCGAGGTGCTGCCCACGGCGACGTGGATGGAGGCGGCCCACAGCACGACCGATTTCACCAGCGACGCCACAACGGAGACGGTGACAACGGCACACGACGCCACGATGGAGGAGCCGCTTACGCCGACCGACATACCGAATGGGGATGCCTCGACATTGTCTGGAGAGACGGCCACACCGCCTGGCATGGCGACAGGGGAGGCGTTAACACCGACCGACATGACGACAGGGGAGACGGCCACACCGTCTGGCCTGGCGACAGGGGAGACGTTAGCACCGACCGACATGACGACAGGGGAGACGTTTACGCCGCCTGACATGGTGACAGGGGAGACGTCCACACCGTCTGGCCTGGCGACAGGGGAGACGTTAACACCGACCGACATGACGACAGGGGAGACGTTTACGCCGCCTGACATGGTAACAGGGAAGACGTCCACACCGTCTGGCCTGGCGACAGGGGAGACGTTAACACCGACCGACATGACGACAGGGGAGACGTTACGTTACGCCGCCTGACATGGCGACAGGGGAGACGTTTACGCCGCCTGACATGGTGACAGGGAGACGTTAACGCCTCCTGACATGGTGACAGGGGAGACGTTAACGCCGCCTGACATGGTGGCAGGGAGACGTCCACACTATCTGACACGACGACAGGGGAGACGTCCACACCGTCTAGCCTGGCGACAGGGGAGACGTCCGCACCGTCTGACACGACAACAGGGGAGACGTCCGCACCGTCTGACACGACGACAGGGGGGACGTCCACACCGTCTGACCTGGCGGCAGGGGAGACGTTAACACCGCCTGACATGACGACCGCAGAGACGTCCACACCGTCTGACATGACGACAAGGGAGACATCCACACCATCTGACACGGCGACAGGGGAGGCATCCACACTGTCTGACATGACGACCGGGGAGATATCCACACCATCTGGTATGACAACCGGGGGGACGTCCACACCGTCTGACACGAGGACAGGGGAGACATCCACACCGTCTGACACGACGACAGATGAGACGTCCACACCGTCTGACACGACGACAGGGGAGACATCCACACCGTCTGACACGACGACAGGTGAGACGTCCACACCGTCTGACACGACGACAGGGGAGACATCCACACCATCTGACACGAGGACAGGGGAGACATCCACACTGTCTGACATGACGACAGAGGACACATCCACACTGTCTGACATGACGACAGGGGAGACATCCATACCGTCTGACACGACGACAGGGGAGACAACCGTGTATTTCGATGGAGCAGCTGGCCCGACGACAACGCCGCCCACCACGAGTCTCCAGCCGTCTGAAGCGTCACAGGTGCGGCCATTCATCCCACGACCGGACGGTCTGACTTCTGACCTGCCCATCCGCTTCTTTCCGGAAACGTACCTCCTGCTGGAGAGCGAGGACAAGCTGGGCCCGGGGTCGCCTCCAGACCCTGACCAGCTGGAGGTCGGGGACTCCCCTGGTGACGAGTGGTGGAAAGACGAGCTGGGTGGAGCAGTCCCCTCGGACGACAAGAGGAAGGAGGTTGCGGTGGGGGTCGCGCAGCCGGAGAAGGCCAAGCAATGGACCAGCGGGGATCAGCCGAACACCTACTCCGAGAATGGCGAGAGAGTTAAACTGAAGATCAGGTCAGTTCGAGGCGTGTATTGCACGCTTTGCACCGCACCTAAACGGTCCACCGAAGCTATCCTTGTGTTGCTCGTGCAGTGGACCTGCATATTTGAGGTGTTTTCGGTTTACGGGTGCTTCATAAAACTTTGGAATGTTGCACAATTTCATCATACATGAGTACATTTGAAATACGGACAAATCATGGGGGCATTTGATACAGATAAAGTGCCAACGATATTTTGAAATGACACCGACGTACCAGACAGAAGTGTGTTGGGAACATTTGCATCATTGAGCGATGGGCACGCTGCAAATACCACTGCACGGGTTACGAAATGAATTTAAAAGTCTCCTGGGAATGACAAATTATCCTGAATGTGTTGCCAGCAATGCTGCCACAACTTTTGCCACATAACGGAATCGTGCCTTTCATTAAGAACTTTACTGAAAACGGGAAAAGACCTGAGACCTGGACTGAACTAATAAAAGTGATGAGACGGGCCAAATACAGCCCAAGATAGACATAGAGAGCAAAGTTTTATCTCCTCTCTCATGTTCAAACTTAAACGTCTCAGTGGCATCTCAGTCAGATTTCTGTTCCGGGCTAACATAGATGCAATATGTAAGGCAAATAAAGGCAATGGGGATGCATTGTAAGCTGAGGGCCAGAAAGCAAAGATGGCAAATGTTTGTAGGCAAGACAAACCTAGTTATTTGATATGGGACGTCACGACATTTATAGTGAGGCTTTTGTGGATTTTTGCCCTCGCTTTCTCCGATTAACAAGGCGCTTTAAAAATGCCAGCCTGTCGGTATGAGGTGCAATATACCAAAAGCCAAAAGCTTCGATCACAAAGGATCATCTGGCCGAAGACCAATCTAGGTGCGTAAAAGTCCTTGTCATGTATCGCAAGTCCGTACGTTGTCGCATCTGGTCCTAGCAATGTGTTGGAAAACTAACAAAATACATTTTTAAGACCTAAACTATACCGCAATGTAAGTGTACTAGGGTGCAGACATAAACTTAGATCCAAAAAATGGATCCAGTCACGTAATTCTTAAATCCTGGATCCAGTACCTTTCGGGATTCTTGATCCATTGCAAAAGCTGCTTAAGGTTGTAAAAGCTGTAAAAGTTGCCGCATGATCGGCGGTACCCCGACCATTTGTTTTCCCCGAAACACCATCTGTGCAGCACATTGGTAAATCCTGGCCACTTACAGACGTTCTCACAGTGGAATCAACGGCTGGCTGCCTTTGAAACTGTGCACTTAAACTCCGCTTCCCCTTAGGACTGGACCACTCCATCCAGTTACATAGCCTCGCAGGTATTCATTCACGAAGATGGCGATCTATCAGCAGCCGGATCACAAGGCGACAGTCGGGCCATTAATGAAAAGGTGTCATAATTTTGAAAGAGTGAAATGAGTAAAACTTCCATTCTTCCAGTTGGTGCTTCATTTTTCTTTTGCACTGTCTCCCACTGAGAAGCTGGTTTTTATGGTCTAAATGTAAGTGTAGCCTCAGGAATCAAAACACTGCAAACTTCTTCGATAGATTCAATTCCTTCGATGTAAAAAACACCGAGCTTGACCAGTAAGACCCATACAAATTCACCGACAATAGCGTTCAGTGGTACAAAATCAGAGGCAACATTACACGAACAATGTGATACTAATCATCGCTAGGAAAATATCCATTCGATGGGATGGTGGGGGATGTCAAAAAATGCAAAATATTTCCATTCACTATTCAAACGCATTCTATCGCCAGAGACCTCGGTACTTTGTAATGAGGTTGTCGATGCCTAAATATTGCCTAAAAATAAACTCCGACCTCGTTTCTCAACTCGGTTAATCCTCGCTTATTGCACTGAGTTTGTTTAGAGCTTGTCTCAGAGAGTATGGGCTTCCCGAAGCCCCGAGCAAATCTGACAGGCTGCTACAATGACGATCAGGCGTTATTTTCATGAACGAATTCAACTTAGCATGGTATACATGACATGAGTGAAAACAAAGTGCTGTAAAATTTGGTAGGGTGAAATTATTTTGGCTCTGTACGTTTAAGTTTCAAGGTAGTTCGGAGGCGCAAAATGGACAGTGAGGAGACAAAGCAAATGCATGATTGTCAACAAACGTTTGAGCACTCCTCCTCTTGACATGGTTATAAAACCATAGATCTACGGCTCATCTACGATCGTGTTTCACGCCAATGCTAACCATGCCGTTATGGCAAAGTGCCTGGAAGTTTAGGGTTTTCGCTGAGTGTGCAGATTTACGCGCGTCAGTAGTGCAATATTCCAGTGCCACAGTACTGGCGGCGCAACAATGGTGCCTGACGTGGCCATGCTGTGTGTTGGCATCCCACGCGTAATGCTCCTGTGACGTTATCGTACCTCGGCCAGCTTCGCGACGCTGTCGGAGACGGGCGGCATCGTGAGCTCGCTGCCGGCGGACGTGCCGCCCTGGTACCGGCTGCGGCTGGCCGGCGGCCTGTTGCGGCTCGAGTTCTCCTGCTCCGGACGCCAGGCTACCTCCTTCATCGAGTCGCAGGCCAAGGTCAACACAGGTCGCCAGGTCACCGTGGATTTTGTGTGAGTTATCAGCGGGTGGCCGAGGCGCAGGTTACCATGCCTCATTTAAGTTTACACGGCGTGATGACGTCACAGTGTCACCATGCTTTGGCTTCTGGTCAGATGGACCATGGCCGGTGAGTGCTGAACCTGTATGGTAATACAGTATGATCGATATGTCAAGGAAAGGCATGTGACAACATGGTGGTGGGCTTCTCAAACAGCTTTCGCAGTTTTGAAGATTTGGAGGCAGCCAGATGCCATGAAAAGCAGGCTGCTTATATGTTTCCAGTCTCCATGGGATCCAAGGGACTAAACTTAATTTTCGTGGATGCCTTCATACACTGAGTCATGGCCGAGAGGGTCTCTGGCATGCCATATGCGGCAGACAAAGCCTGCACATTACATGATGGCAGCATTTTCATGATATGTAATTGCTGCATTCCAAAGATAACGAAGAGCACCAGTGAGCTCAGATGACCCAGCATGAGACCAGATTAACCTGGGTTTACCTTTTTGGCTTCAGGCAGTGGTTGTGAATCCGTTATTAAAGGAGATCATCGAATAGCGATGAATACCCAGAAGGTAAAAAGCATAGGGGTCACCAGAAAAATGACCCAGAAACTTGTTGCGAAGCGATTTAGCCCACTGAGAGACTGTTCTCAATGTGCAGAAGGTTTCATCGGGCGTGCCTGCTCATTCGACTTTTTTTTTGCTAAAAGTTGTTTTTTTACATTGAAATAATGCTGATAACATCTATGTATTATAATTACTAGCATTAGCGTGCTCCTATGATAAACAAATCCGGGAGATTGCTGTTGGGCTATGAAACTCCATGACGTTACGGCCGAAAATAACGCAAACAAGTTGTGATAGGCATTTCAGTCGTCCGGGTTTTTAAAGAGCTGAAAACTAGCTTTCAGCGATACCAGCTCGTTCTAGAAGTAGCGAAGTGGGAAAGCACTGCACTGTTTATTCCCTTCGCGCTTATTTTGCGGTTTTATCTATATTTTACGAAATGCCGTTATTTGATATCCCAACGGAAGGCAAGAAATCACGGGTTTCTGCGCTTCACAACGCAACAGCACTGTAGGAGGGCACGTGATACCCGTAGACAAGTGTATGAGCTGCGTCCTGGAGTCCACTGGGCGCCGCTGCCGCACGGGCCGTTGACCTCACTCCGCCGTGTCGGCAGTCTGCGGTGGGTGGCTGGACCTCCAGGAGTCCAGTCCCGGTGCAAGGCCGCCATGCGGACGTCCGGGTCTCCCGTCATGACGGCCCAGCAGTTCGCCGACCGGCCGCTGGATCGGAGGGTGGCGCTAGTGGTCGGCAGTCGGCGCGGCCGGCCGGGTTTCGACGGCTACCTGCTTGATCTGCGCGTGAGACGTCGGCCCATTGTGGAGTGACATTGAGCCCTGGTGGCGTGCCTCGCAAATACGATGGCTCAGTTACGTCCGATGGCTCGGTGCCCTGTTTCATAATTTCCACATTTAAGCCGGCATGGTTCCGCAACCGTCGCAGGAAGGGGTGACGTCGCCATGAAGGAGCAGAGGGGGGGGGGGGGGGGGGGGGGGCGGGGGGCGGAACGTAACCTCTAACAATACTGAAATTTAACAATGATCTACGGTGTTACATATATCACACTACCGACCGCACCCCCCCCCCCCCCCCCCCCGCACCCCCCCCCCCCCCCCACACACACACACCATTCACCGGTGGCAGTGGCGCCGCCTATTGTCGTAATAGGAGCATACACCTCGCTTCAGCTCATTATACATCGGTAAGTTAACCAGCAGGCTATTCGTATTAATGGTCCCACGGTTCACGAATGGCTGGGTTTACTACATGTCGATGTCTACATTATCGGAGAACGTTTACGTCCGGGCAGTAGGATCTCATCAGCCGGAATTCTGACCCGTGCTCGACCTCGGCAGGTCAACGGCAGGCCCTATGAGCAACTGTTCATCGTAGTGGCCGACAGCGTGGGCAGATTCAAAGCTCCCTGTGAAGAAGTGCAGTGCGAGAACAACAGCACGTGCCTGCAGAACACCTGGATGTCTGTCACCTGCCTGTGTCAACGTGGGTGCGTCTTGTTCCTCCTCGAGGAACTACTGTGCATGAACTCGCATTGCGCTACCACGTCTTGCCATGCGCCGAGGCGAAACACGAATATTGTTTGGGTCTTCATTTAACGTGGAAGACGCTCTTAAAGGTTTGATCGAGGTTTAAGGCAAGCTGCCTGTTTACTATATGAGGTAGTTTTTGACGCTCATCTGAACTTCGAGCTCGTCCGGTGAACACACTAGACGAAGACGATTGTCCGAACAATTATTTCATCCGTGATAATATTGCCTCGCCTCAATCCTTCCCTGAAACTGCTCCCCATAAAACAAGTTTTCCAGTGAAACACATAATGGTTCTGACCTTGATATGGTCTTACACCTGATCCAGGATCAAGGAAATAAGTCGTAAGCCTAAAAACAATTGTCTAATTAGCTAAGAAATCATCTGAAAGAGGTATGTATTGCTTTGCCTAACACCCCGTTGTCGCATAAGATTGAACGATTGCCTTCAAATCGCCTCCACTACCAGCCATGGCCTGACTTCGACCTGCGATAGGTCAGCGGCGCCATGGCATATGTCTAATTTTTACGCCATTAGATTGACTACTTATTGTGTGCAGCTAGAAAGTTTGTGCTGCGTGAAACTTTGAGGGTGAAGTTGACCCCACACCTGGGTGCGTGTCAGTATGTTGAACAATGAAGTGCTTGCCTGTTCCAAACTATCTACGCCGTTTAGTGCTTCCATATCTAACTGTCTTATGCACGAGTGACTACATGACGAAAAAGCTTCAACACGCATACAGAAAAGCACGAAGAGCACCGTGGCAAAGTACTCAGCTTGGTGAGATGCAAAACACAACCGACCAAAAACGTCATCATATCGTTACTTTCATCTGAAACTTACCAGTCTGTACAAGCCGCGGAGATCTGCCTTCATATTCGCACACTCTCTCCAGCCCTCTCACCCGCTGTCACGATGACGCCAATTAATGCGGTGCTGATCAGTTTCAGCGGCCCGCGCTGTGGCTCGGTCCAGTGCGACCCGGCGCTGTGCGGGCCCGGGGCCCAGTGCGTGGTACCGGAGACCGGTGCCACCGTCTGCATGTGCCCCCTCGGACGAATGGGCGACTTCTGTCAAACAGGTCTGGAGGTACCATTTATAAATCACGGAAGAGTAGTATGCCCCGAGCGTGCAACACATTTCTTGATGTACCTTATCGATCTGAGTGCCATAATTTTGGATGACTTCCTATATCTATAGCTCTATTTTTCTGATATAACATTTCGTAATATAAAGATAACACAATAATGCTATATAGAGGAAAACAAAGGAAAAGATTGTTGGGTGTGAGTAGCAAAAGTGCGCGTCATGATTTACATTTGACGTGAATTGAACGCAGAATGTGCGTACGGACTAGCGTTGGCATGAATATGCATTTCAGAGCTAGAACTACCAGGCATGACATGCCTCCGGGAATGTTCTAACAATACCGTAACGCGGGGGGCACGAACACCGAGTGCATGCAACAACCTATTGCCCTCCGCACAGAGACGTCTTACTCCGAGTCCCGCTACGAGTTCCACGGCTCCCTCGGTGGCCTCTCGGGGCACGAACACTGAGTGCATGCAACAACCTATTGCCCTCCGCACAGAGACGTCTTACTCCGAGTCCCGCTACGAGTTCCACGGCTCCCTCGGCGGTCTCTCCTCATACCTGGCGCTGAACGTCAGCAGCGGCCTGCGCCATCAGTTCTGGATGTTCTTTCATCTGATCACCAACGACACCGGGCAGACTGCTATGCTGGCTGCGTTCACCCATCCACGGCCGGTCGGACCCACGCCGGTAGGTGGCAGCACTGTTTTGATGCTGGGGCTCTCCTTGGTAGGTGGCGGCACTGTTACGGTGTTGGCTGCACTCGCTGTGTCGTTTCACTAGCGTGCTCAATGTCCAATATACAAATAATGTATTCAAAGGGAGTCAAGATTACCGCCTTACAATAATCGTATGCATGGTGCTCACTAAGTAATGTGTATTTTTTATGAAGTTTTGGTCACTGCTCTGGTGCTCAGTTAAAATTTAAATAGTAGGCGGACACCAGATTCAAACCAGCGTTGACAGCGTTTTTTTCTTCACATAGAATAAGATGTTAAGATGGCACACATTTAACACACATAAGATGCTAAGATGGCAAGCATTTCCCAGACTTTGCCCGAACAAAATTACAATAAATCACGGGGGATAAAGCACATCAGCTTCGTACAGAGACTGCATTATTCTCCAAGCTGAGATACTTTTTTAGTTTCAGTTTGCGTATGTGGATTGATTCATGAATTGTGTGCGTGGGGGAGGGGGAGTGGTCTTTGGCTTTTTGCAATATTTCAACATCCAAGGAGTCCTCATAACGCCCAATCTCATATCTTTGGTTCACAGAAAAAAATATTGCCAACGGGAGCATCAGGAGTTTTGATTTTGCGCCTGGGACGCGCTTGTTAAACCATAGCCGAATGGGTCATTTTGATTCACCAACATATGACATACTTCTACCCCTACCCTCACACATGAAACACGTACAGTACACAACGCCAGAGTTCAAACATTTACTTTTTAAACCAGGCATACACCCATTCACATTTTTGTTTCCGGATGGACAAACAGGTGGTAAGGAAGCCGACCGAACTAGATTGTGGTTCGACCTATTTTGGTTCTACCATGCCAGACAAACGTTAAAATTGGATTTTTGACAGCTGCTTTAACCTTAACAAACCAAGATTAATCCACGTAAGGTAACATAAGATAGCCGTTCAGGTCTTAATCTCGTTGGTGTCGATGTTGTGCTTGCTGATGTTGATAATTT
The DNA here is from genome assembly GCF_011947565.3 of Pollicipes pollicipes. NCBI lineage: Eukaryota > Metazoa > Arthropoda > Thecostraca > Pollicipedomorpha > Pollicipedidae > Pollicipes > Pollicipes pollicipes. The sequence goes on from NW_023596576.1 coordinate 51,023,166, forward strand.
TCTTGTTGATGTTGATGGCGATGTTCTCGCTGTTGCTGCTGTTCTCGGCGTTGTTTTTACAGTTGATGGTGCTGTGTGACTTCTCGGTGAGGGCGACGTAGATGGTGTTTTACATAACCATTTTCTTTCGAAAATGACTGCTGAAATACTGATACATAGTAACAAAACATGGCTTCACTAACCTAATGGAAGATCACGCTTCATTTGTGAAGGGCCTTCTGCCCACCAACTCCAGAATACCAGTTTTCTATGGGCTACCAAAGCACCACACTCTGGCATATTGATTGTGGTAGTTCGACTGAACGAACGTCCTGGCTCCTAGATAGGATAATAAGTCAGCTTCTTGCCTATATCCCGCCTCATTTCAGAAACACAGAAGAATACTCGAGAACACTCAAAGATCAGTTCTCTGGCCAACAAATTTTACGGAACGCCACAGTTTTCAGCATGGAAGTTGTTAACCACCATGGCAGCATTTCACTGTTGGAGGCTGTTTCGGTGGCCACTGACCTCGTTTACCAACACCAGAATGGCATTGATCTTTGCGGTCTCACACTTGCAGACATCATAGGACTAGTTACACACTGCCTCCAAAATGACACCTGCAGATTTGACAATGACCACGACAGACACCAACTGTCCATTGCCGTGAGCAACAAGGCGGTACCTCCCGTTGCAATGATCTTTACGCACAAATTTGGACAACCTGCCGCTAATAACGCGAGCCTGAAATCTAATTTTTGCATCAGACACATCGACATTTCTATAGGGGTCTGGACTCACTCACACGATTAGCCGCTGAGCCTCATCAAATACATTACTTCTGTCCATAACAGCATCAAGCTTACCTTAGACGACACACACACTTCCGAATAGCTTGCATTTCTGGATACACTCGTGACGGTTGATCAAAACTTCAAATTTTCAGCAGAACTCTTCATCAAGCCTAATCATGGCGGGATCATCATCTATAACACATCGGCCCATCCTATGCCAACAAAAAAAGGTCATCATCCGTTCATTATCTGGACGTGCCATGAAAATTTCTGCAAACGCTGCTGCAAATGATCACCCATATCAACAAATTCAAAAAGCTGTTCGAAGAAAATGACTATTCGAAACACCTTCTGAGTCGCCTTTACTGAGAAGCCAAACAACACCATTGACCGCAAAGCAATGCCGAGACAAACAACAGCAGGGGAAACATCGTCATCAACATCAACAAGACCATCGTCAACATCAGCAAGCGCACCATCGACACCAACGGGATGAAGACCTGGACGGCTAGTTTACGTTACCATACGTGGACTAAGCTTTGTGTGCAAAGATAAAATCAGCGGTCAAAATAGATTATCTTAACGTTTGTTTGGCATGGTAGAACCAAAATAATTTGAAAGATAATCTGGTTCGGTCGTCTTTCTCACCACCTGTTTGTCCATCCGGCTCTAAAAAATTGTAAACGGTGTATGTCTGGTTTAAAATGTAAGCGCTTGACATTTGGTGTTGTGTGCTATATGGCGTGTTTGCTATGTGAGGGTAGGAATGAAGTTGTATCGTATGTTGGCGAATCAAAAAGACCCATTCGGTTACGGTTTGAGCGCGTCCTATATGCAAAGATCAAAACTCTTGAGACTCCCATCGGCAATCATTTTTCTCCGGCCCGCCAAAGCTCTGACATGGGTAGTGATGAGAACACATTAACGGAAAAAATTGCAAAAAACACCCCATCGATAAATTTATGAATGAATACACATACCTAAACTGAAACAGCTACTTAATAGAACTACCTCATCCTAGAGAATAATTTAGGTTGATTTGTACGAGGCTCCTGGGTTTTATCGCCCGTGATTTATTGTTATTTTGTTGGGGCAAAGTGTGGAAAATATGTGCCATCTTTTTATGTGTGTGCTGGGAAAAGCCGCCCACGACGCTGGCTAGAATCTTGTGTCCGCATTATATTTGAATTTTTCACTCTGTGAGCAAGGTCCATGACCTTGGAGAATAAGGATCCCAAGCAAAGTCGCCAGGTCTCAATTAATTCGACGTGATGAGGTATTATACTGCTCGATAAGAAGCTTCTTAAGCGTATTTATATAGCTCATCGGTCAGGTTATCATTGTGATGGTACGAAAGGTGGAATGCACACGTTAATGCACAATCTGCATAAGTGTATGTACAAACTCGCGGTCTTCTTTGTGTAATGCACCATTTTTGGAATCAGGGACAGGCAGATAGCTTAAGTTTTTACATTTAAATTAATCAAATCATGAATGAACAAACTTCTTCGTTGCACGTACCCTAGCCTGCGCGCCAATTCTATCACCTGTTTCTTAGAGATCTGAGACCGAGATCTTCCGACACCCGGCCAAGCCAACATCTCAAGCACACGCTAAGTCAAATTTATTCAAGCCTTTGTTTCATACGCCGCATACATGATTCCTATTCATAGGTTTCATCCTAAGCATTAGCTCTGCTAATACATTTCTTAAAAAACTTGGGGTATTTGTTACAGGGAGTTATTAACGATAGTGGACGCCTGCAGAGCGCAATTTCAAGTTATCACATTCAGGAATCAACCCTTGCTCGTCTTGTTGTTTGCGCTGGCTTTATTACGTAATGGATGAAAGGTTTGAACATAATTGGATTCATGGGAACATAATGGGATAATATTAATGTGATGTGTTAGTTCTGAAATGCATGCGGATGCGCAAAACAAATGGAAAAATCTGCATTCCCAAAAAGAATTCGTTGTTTGAACATCACGCTCCAAGCAAATGTGGCACGTAATAAAGTGTTTTGGATTTCTCTAGTCCGGGTATTTTGAGCTTGGTATTGTTCTTTGTGGCACCAAACGTAGCGTTCTGGGTATCTAGAGATTGCCCATTGACGAACCTGTTGAGCGAGACAATCCACATAGGCTACTTTTCATGTTTGCGTAGTTAGCACTCAAACCGTGAAACGGCATTTAAGCGTAGGTATAACACGATGTGAGCCCAAGGATGGTAAGCACAGCCTAACCTGCGTTCCGTACACCCTTCTTGCCCAACAAAATGCGTACAGTGTTACGACAAAATGCATCGTGATCATCGTCACTTGACGTCATCACAGACCCATTGCCCCATCACCCTCAACACAACTATTGCTGCATTCCACCACGCCATTTCATCTCCTTCTCCAGGGGCCGCTTGAGCCTAAAAGGGGCCTGAACAGCTTGGCCGGGCGGACGCGGGATGAATCTGATGCTGCTGTGCTATCGTCTCTTTTCACCGAGGTGGACTTCATCTCGCCGCGGCTGTGGCAGCATGTTGACGGTGACTTCTTCGCCATCACGCTCAGCAGAGGATACGTCACTGTCACGTGGCACTTGGGCTCAGGTACGTTGCTGCACACCAAGCCCTAGTGGCACTTGGGCTCAGGTACGTTGATCCACACCAAGCCTTAGTGGCACTTGAGCTAAGGCACGTTGCTCCACACCAAGCCCTAGTGCCACTTGGGCTCAAGTACGTTGCTCCACACCAAGCCCTAGTGCCACTTGGGCTCAGGTACGTTGCTCCACACCAAACCCTAGTCTAGACACGTCATTGTGATGTGCCAACTGTGATCAAGTTCCACTTCTTTTCGCCTGGCAGAACTCTGCTAAGTCGTGATGGCTGCTACGCCTCCCGTTTCATTTTCTGCTTATCTGGTTTAATCAGCTTATGGCCGCTCACTGGTATGCAGTGGCAGTGGAATGTACCAGTGGTGTGGCAACAGCTTTCGCAGAATCTTCCTTTACATGAACTAGCATCTGATCGCCATGAGTGGGCAGTCGAACGTCGGGGGCCTCGTATTGACCTTATATTCGCCTCTTTCATACGAATCATATGGAATTTTGGCTACTGTTTTGTGAACTTTGTGGGCGGCTGGCAGCCTCCAAGTCTTGTCCAATCATCCCCACAGTCAAGTCACACATATGCCACATATCACACCCGAAAGTCTGTTCACCTGTCCACACGGGCCGCTTTACGCGCGTCCGACGCTCACGAGCGTCTCTTCACACACGTCCTTCACACACGTCACACACGTCTTCACACGGGGCGTTTCTGCACACGTCCGACGAGCGTCTGCCTTCGTCCTACGCTTCCTGAATGCGTCGTACTTTTCGACAGCTGTTGAGACTGCACATAGAACGGGCTGGCGTCACCCGTCTAATCCCGCCTAGCCATGCCGGGTGCTGTTTTGGAGGGGAGGAGAGTCCGTTGAATTTGGGCTGCATGTTTCAACACCGAACATGCAGCTTATTTTTGGTAACTTCATAGATGATTAGCGCTGGTTTAGTTATGACAGATCTTCTGAAAGTCATGTTTATTTAAAATTATGTAGGCGGACATTTTGTGCTTGTGCACCACTTACATTGCGATATTGCGATATGCCGTGTTGTATCCAGTTCGAGTACCCTTATGTGTGCATTATACGTCACAATTTGGGATGACGTCACCTGTGCCAAGGACAGATTCACACCTTCCTAAGGAAAAAAACACCACCACAAGATAGAAACTCTTCCTTAAGAAAAACACTCTTAAAAAGGCTCTGCTCGCCATTCAGTTTGTAACGGCCCAAATGTACCGTAAGCGCGCAGGCTCCTGCCAGGTAACACGTCTTCCCCGTTATTCGCGCAGCCAGCTTCAAGCCCTAGGGACGCTGGGCACATTCTCTCCAACAGCAATCGAAAAGCGAAAGCTCTGCCCCGATGTGAAGGCTTCGGGAACCTTATCTTCACCTTAAAAACCTTCTTCAAATCTACAAATCTATCTCCACTTTAAAAACCCGCAAAGGCTTTTGACATTGCTGCCGGGTCGAAAGTCGGAAATTGTTCGACTGATCTTCTCAAAACCTTTACGGATACGTAAAGCACCTGCAGTTCCACGAGCCGTTATGAAAGTCGTTTTCTCAATTTACCGTCCGGTAAAACCCATGCCGTTTCCGCGTTTTTACTAAACAAGTGTTTCTTTTCAATTCACCTAAAAAGAAATACATGAGCCACTTCGGTGCATTGCAATCACGTTTGAACCCGGAAAGTTATGAACCGATGATCCTCTGAATCGATGAACCGATGAACCGGAAACCGATGAACCGATTAACTGAAAGCCTTGTTAGTAGACAGAGTGGCTACGACTTTAGAGCGCTCTAGGTTTTGATTTAAGTCTGGGTCTAGGTTTTGGCACCTAAAGGTCCGAAATGGACGACCTCGAGTCGCCATCCTCACCTTAGAAAACCGCGTAAACCGTATCGGATCATTGCAGCTAAGCTCAAAGGTGGGCTTGGCGTCCGATTCTCGGAAACCGGTTTCGTGGATCACCTGAAGAATTTTCTCAATAGATAAAAGGCGTAGGGTTTCATCAGCTGCTCTGAAACTTATGCATCCATGTCACCATTTTCACCGTCATAGTCTTCACCATGCTTATCCTATGCGAGCTGTTGAGGTGAAGATGATGACACCAGGTTACCAGTTTCACGACAGCTGATGAAATCGTAGCTGCTCTATACATTTGCAAAGATTTCGAGGAGATGCGTAGAGCGATGTCTGAGTTTGGACTAGGTTGCGATGCCCCGAAGTGGCTTGAGCTGTTTTAGGACATGACGTGAGGTCCCGGCTTTCACTATGGCTTATGAAGTACTAGGCGCTCTGCCTGTTCGCAAGAGTTTGGAGGAGATTGCTCGAGTGTGTTCCGAATTACGACTTTACTACAAAGCCTCACATTTATTTGTGTTTTTTGTGAAGATGCTGAACCTGTCAGCGGTAAACTGTCAGCGGCATTCAGAGCAATTTGTTTTTAGCGTTAAACTGCGTTGAGCTCTAATCGTGCTTATATAATATTTTTCGTCATGATTCGAGCTTTGCCGGATGCTACCTAACATTTTCGGCAATCCGTAAATCGCATCTTATCCTATGTAAATGGAGCTTGCTATTATCTTGCACTTGGCGTCACCTCTAACACCCCTACATGCAACGCCACTTAGTTTAAAGCGCATGATTTTTCGGACTCTTCGATGAGTCCACATCGAGAAGTCTGGCTTCTGCCTTTTGACTATCACTGCTTTCCCGCCCTGCCACCAGGTAGCAAGAGACTGATGTCGGAAGCACCTCTGGACCCGGAGATGTCTGTGCAGACCATCCGGGTGGGTCGCAGAGCTCGGAGGGTGTGGCTGCAGGTGAGCATCTGGGCTCAGAGGGTGCGGCTGCTGGTGAGCATCTGAACTCTGAGGGTGTGGCCTCAGGTGAGCATGGGGGGCCCAGAGGGCGTGGCTGCATGTGAACATCTGGGCTCAGAGGGTGTGGCTGCAGGTGAACATCCGGGCTCATAGCATCCGGCGCATTCCGGGATGCCGTTCATCATCAAGTTCATCATCGGTTAATCATAATGCGAAGACGTTATGCTGAGGCAGTAACTGTGTGTTCTCCTCACAACCATAATGTTGATATTATTCTGACTTTATGGATTGATCGGTTTGTCGCAAACTGTCATCAGACAGAATTTTCATCAGCACACACTTCTATGCTCCAGCCAAAATAGCGGCACAGATTACTGTGTGAAGGAAACCATAGAAACGCATCAGAAGAATGTAGGAGTAGATCCGGACCTTTTAATCCTGGGCATTCCTGCTCATTTATACAAATGCTTAACCGTTTCCCCTGAAACATTGCAGAGTATCGTGCCTAGTCCAAGGTATATCAGGGCAGGTATATTGCACTATGAGTGAGCTCATATTGCAATCATGGCTGGAGGGTGCCGGATTACAGCTGTGATTAAAATGCGAGTCCAATGTCATTGTGAAAAATTTGTGAAAAATTAATCCAACTGTGATTAAAATGTTCCCCATTTCGTTCTTTTCCATTAACAGATTATCGTTTCGGCGACTTTGCCACCCCAGCTGCTGTCCCACCGCTGTTTGCCGCTCGACTTAGCCTCGAAGCCGTTGTTCGCCACTCCGACAGCCTTGCCGTGGGGTGACGTCGTGCCGTCTGTGTTGACTGCAGCCCCTATCAGCTGCACTGGCCGACGTAGCGTCGAGTGTACTCTCGGGGCTCTGCACTCTGACTGTGGTCTGTGGTGCCCAGGTGAACACGCAGCGAGTCGTCACCGCCCGCGCGCCGGGAGCCTACAGCAAACTGGATGTGCCGCCCGTCTTGTATGTAGGTCAGTGTCCGATCAATGACCTTTGAGGCGCGCCATGACTCAAATCGCGCCTCCTGCGACGGCTGTGCAATTCGCGGACGCCCTTGGAGCCCCGTGCATGTGCAAGGTGGGCGTCCTTGTCCGGACAGCTAAATACACCGCATGCAACCTGTTAACAGGCCTTGACTGCAGTCAGCCGTGGTTCCGTCGGTCGCCGGTTGCAGTCAGTTGCCAGCTTGGCGCTAAGTCACAGTGGCAGCCGTCAGGCTGTTGCAGCCTGTCAGCCACGCGCGACGTTGCGAAAGCGATCTCTCTCTCTCTCTCTCTCTCTCTCTCTCTCTCTCTCTCTCTCTCTCTCTCTCTCTCTCTCTCTCTCTCTCTCTCTCTCTCTCTCTCTCTCTCTCTCTCTCTCTCTCTCTCTCTCTCTCTCTCGGTCCTCGCCCTTGTTCCCCCTGCATTTTCCGTCGCCGAGCGTTCGGTGTGCTGATGACCTTGCTATCGGCGCCAGGCGGGCACGAGAGTCGGAGACACGCAGACCTGCCAGCGGACCTGGCCCTCTACCCCGGCTTTTCGGGCTGCCTGTTTGACCTGCGTCTCGGCTTGCACAGCTACAAGGGCAAGTCGATAACAGATAGCAGTATGGGTCTGGCGGGGCTGACATTTTGCAGGAAAACGACATAGCTACGAACATACATAGTTTGTGAACACACGTATGGTTGTACTCGCGAACATATTTACATATCCTGGTGACAACCCTCCGCTTCCCTCTTGCATGGGTGACAACTTAGCGTCTATAGTGTTCTGAATGTCGGTGATTAGTTGCTTTTTGTACTGGCGTCTGAGCGTATCTTGACAACTATCCGTTACGTTGGGTTATCTGTTAAGCCCCGTGACCTTCACCATTATGTGATAACTGATAATGGGAGGGTTGAGAAAACCCAGCAGGCAGAATTCTGGCCACATGGCACTGACCACGACCCCCATGCGATTTCTGGCTTAAAAGTGCACTTGGTGTGGACTGTGAAGCCAAAGCATTCATCTGGATGATCGTGATAAATGAATAAAGACATCTTTGTACTGCCAATTGAACACTGTTTTTTTTTTTGTAAACGCTGGAAACATAGCATAAAAACACTAACCGGGATAATACGGATTATCACGGAAGTACTGGCGGAAGTTCGTGGAATGTCAGGACGTGATGCACGAGCGCTGTCCTGTTTCTTGCAACCAAATTCTTTCCAAGACAGAATGGCGATATTCGAACTGATGTGATATGTTTTTTGAGAGGATTACACGTTTGTCACCGGTTTGTTGTCTAACAGCGCGTAAATGCAGGTATGTAGGGGTAACGATCACCAACTGGTAAATAGCGATGTTTATGTAGAAGCGCAACATCCATGTTCGAAACTTCTTGTTAAAAAATGACTTGTTACGATGCGCTTCATGTTTCGACCCTCAATCTTTCCTCATCTGTGCTTTCGTACCAATGGGCTTTCTCAAGGCACAATTTTTGAGCCGGTGTTTTCCGCTCCGGATGATACAAATTATGCTTAGGGGGTGTTTTGGCATGGAAATTAGGGTCATGAAAATAAGGTTATCGGCATGGTGTACCTTTGCAAAAAAGTCCAGTATAACCCAACAGCAACCACATTGCATAGTTCGTCTAAAATGTAACGGAAGGTCTGTGAGGCTACCGCCTCCTATGTTTCCTGCCGGAAAAGGACACCGTCAGGGATTGTTGTCAGGGAGTGGCAACCAGGCAGCAGCATTAGTATGGGCGGAAGAAAAGGTCCCCGTTACCTTCCGTGCCTGGCCTGCCCCACCTTCTCCTATTCAGTCTCAGAACTTTCCGCCTCATTGCTCGTGACGTCACTTCCTTGCCTAGTCGAGCTCCTTTTCCCCGTTTACATAACAAATTGGCAAACTAGTGTTTGCCAGGTACGTGGTTTGTGGCACCGAGCGTGTTATGCCAATGATGAAGCTTGAAGCAATCTGAAAATTAATTGTTAAGCCTCAGGAGAATGTTGGAGGTGATAGCACCTCGGCACGGTGTGTTTTAAGTGTGATGTTTGTTTTTATAAATTTGTCAGAAATCCGTGTTATTAGAAAAATAATGAAATCACGCTTTGCCTATATTCGACCGCGGTGGATTTTGGCGAGCGTTAGGTGTTTGATGTGGTCTTGAAGGCTTGTGACTGAGCGGAAGGTTACTGATCCCCGAGCCCCGTCAGTTACTGATTGGCTCAAATTTCACCTCAGCCGCAGCGGACGGCCGTATCGCACAGCAGACGTTAAACTGCGTGCACCAAAAACACTTAACAAACGGTGAAAACCTTGCACGCATAGTCAGCTGATCACCTGCGGTTGTTTACAAAGGAAATGATAACAGGTGCTTCTGACGGTTGTTTTCATTGACAGGTGTTTCGACGTCGCCCTGGCACGGCCGGCGCGTCACTCCCTGCCGCCTGGGCCGCTGCCAGACGCCGCGCCCCTGCGCGCCACTGCCGCGCGCGGGGTCACCTGGGGTCAACGCCTCAGGCGACGCTAGCGCGGAAGCTGTGTAGCCTGCGTTGGATACCCAGATTGAAGGTGGTGCGAGTTGAATGTTTTCGCCTCCGCGGTGGCCGCGCCTGGCGGGCCACGATTGGCCGAGGGACCTCAGCGGGGAGCTGGGGCTGCGCTGAACATGTTAACAGAGCTGCCAAGCTGCCAACCGTGGGGATAACACCGCGCATGGACCCTGGCGCAGACCGGCGCGCGCCCGGCTGCAGGTCAGAGAGGGCGCACGCCATGGCAGTGATGTTTTAGTAAGTTTATTGACGCCATAGTTTTAGTAAGAGGTGTAATGGCAGTGATGACTGGGCCGTCGCTTCGAAGCGAAACGTTGCGCTTGCGGTTTGTACCATCTGTGGCTCGAGTTCAGGTGCATACCGCCGGACCAACCGCTCGGTCGCGTGGCACGTCTGTGAAATATTGCGGGACGTCCGTAACACGGATGTCCTTTTCCATTCCTTAGACTCATACGTGAAGCCAGGCCAAAGAGTAGTTGCCAAATGCGGTCATGCGAGGACACGACAAACGCATCGGAGTGAAAATTTCATAATGGCGTGATCACAAGGCGATGCTGTCACCACCAGTGTGGTTTTTCCTGCAATGGGAAGCAAAACTGCGCACGCGTCGATCCTTTGAGCGTATTACCCCTGGGATCGCTGGTACCATGCATCAAATCAGCACAGTAATCGGATGTAGCTCCCAGCACTGTATTGGTGACTAGGATGGAAGAAGTGTCTCGTCTCAGGCCTCCGTTCTCTGGCCGTACTGCCCTGGGGCTTCCGTGTGAACAGACGTCGATGAATGCACGGGACCTTTTGTGTTTCTTTTCCTCGTTACTGCAAGACATACAGCTGATGTCTTAAGCATATCAAATTTGGCCAGGTGTTGGTCGAGAAAAATAGCAATATTGTTCCCATCGTTAAGGCGATGTTGATGAGATTCACCTTTTATTGTTTGTGGTATTTCCCGCGTCTACATACCCGCTACGCCCATTGCATGCTGCATTGTACGCTGCGCCCCACGATCAACATTTTGTTTGCGAGTGTTTAACTTAGATGAGTTGGAATGTTTATCTGACACCAGTGCTCTTTAAAATTTAAGAACCCGAGAGCATGCCTCAAGGTACTTAGCGTACTTAGATTTTACATGTGACGTTTTTTGGATGACGTAAAATTTCTACGTCTCCCGACAAATGTGTCAGTGTTTGCTCCTCCGAGGATCTGCCATGACGCGTCAAACCAGCTCAGCCAGTCACCACGAAATGTTCAACGTCGGGTGCTGCGGTTCGACGGCACCATTCCGGCGCAGCTTTGGACCGAGCGCGCCACGTTCCGGAGATCTGGAAGAATTGCACAGTCGCATGTTTAGGTAAAACGACCGGGGTCACAGAGGTCCTCCGCCGGTGGGGGGCACGGCTGTCGATGCGATCCACGATCCAGTGGGACCGAGGGTGCCAGAGGCCGACTGGCAGCGCGTGCGATTTTTAAATTGTGGTACCCCGGGGAGTCGAACGCGTCGGGTTGTGACGGCCAAATCCGGAGGCGAATGAAGGATTCGGGGCGGAAGCCGGTGCCGTCAAAAGAAAAGAGGTCGGTGGTTTGATTTGCTCGTGAGGTGGTGGCACGCGTTTTGTGCCCCTACCTCGCAATGTCTCGCGCCTCGGTTGCGCTCTAGTCGTGTTCCAGCCATTGCAAGATAGGATGGAAGAGCAATATACCCATGCAGGTTTCATTCACATTCAGTGCGCTCAAGCGCTCATCCTGCGCGTGCAGATAAATCGAGCCCCGAGACGCTGGGGACGAAAAGACGGTGATCCATGCGTGAATTGGGCACACATGGTCCCTTGAGCTGTTGAATATGATCGGTGCGGTTGTCTCTTATGAGTTCTCTCAGAACCAGAGCCGGCGGCTGCAGCTGACACGGATCGCCGCACCCACACAGCCTTACGGAATGGGTGGGGTGGGGCGATAGCGAGGTAACCCTGAACCCCCCACATCTGGCGCGCTGTCTGATGTTCACGGTTGCGTTCTGAACACGCACATAGCCGTGCGATGTTTGACTGGCTGGTCGTGACGTGTGCAAACGAGATACGTTCCCCTAAAGCACGGACGCTGAGCGCGGTGAGTGTCCCGTGCCTGACATCAGCGCACCGAACGCTTGAGCTTGAGGTGAGCCCGCTTGGTCATCAAATGTCGTGTGTACGCGGCCAATGCCTGGATTGGCAGCTGCGCGCGCAGACTTGTCTTGCCACTCACGCTTCACCTTGATCTCCGCTGACACACAGTCCAATGGCCAATCACTGCCTCAGCCCCGTGTGCTGTCACCGCTCGCGCCGTTCCTGTTTTCTGCGTTGGCGATAGCTGTTCACGCTTCGGACAAAGCACAAAAGACATCTGCAACGCAAATATTTTAATCTGGTTAAATCCAGGGAGCAGATGTGACGGTGCGGCTGCCGATAAATGCCGTAGCAATATCACAGGCTTGTATAACCATCCCTTCGCCGGACTGTCCAGCTGTAATGACGCCCTCGATTCGCTTTGCTACGAAATAGCCATCAAGCGCTGCCCGCCGACCAGCTACACATCTCTGCGAATAGGTAGATCTTAGTAAAGCTAGTTTACTTTCCCGCACTGTCGTCGCATAAGCTTCGCGAATCAGCATTTAGTGTTTTCCGGTTGTGAGAGATAAACGTGCTTTTTTGGATGGTGTGATGCATGGCGGTGGTATCGTGTGCCGTGGCGTTATGTATGGTAGTCAGATGTTGTTTTATGTGAGATGTTAATTTCTTGTGCTATTTGGAGTTTCATAATACATTTGTATCCATGACACCCCCCTCTGTTTGATAACCTAACTCGACGTTTGAAGGTAGAAATCGCGCTGAGGGGCACAAAATGTCAAAAGTGATACACGGTTAGAAAAGGAGATTTTATTTCTTACCTGACTAGTGAACCACAGCCACGGTCACCGGGCCAACGACAGCCTATGCCCCCCCCCCCCTCTGCTACTTAATACCTTACGCATAGTAATTATTTGCATCTTTTAAGTATTCTCCTTTTGTAATGAAACCCTCCACATATGCAACGAGCATGACGAGTGATGCCTTGTGTGTTAAACAATACTTGTCGTGGGATACCCACCGTGTGCTGGGCAGTCGTTACCGCTAGGGCACACCTATCGGTCTTTCACACGCTTGGCACCACCAGCCTGCAGGCATCGCTACCAGTCCTACCATTGTCCTTGTTCTACAAGTCAGATACCGTTGATTTCACATTGGCAGTAATATGAATCCAACCGGAATATTGCAAACTTTGTGGCGAGGATAACGCTTAGCTAAGGTTTCGTAAGTTTTCTCACAGAACTTGTCACGAGTTGACTTCATGTAATGATAAAGAGTACTACATGGATTGGATCGGGTCAGACCGGAGTTTTGTACTGTTCAAGGAAGTGGTGGCGACCAAAAACACTGCATGCGAGCAAAGCGAAACAAAAACAGCGGAGAATTGTTCTGAATTTTGTTACGAAAAAATTGCCTAGTGCTGCGTGTGAGTAAATCACTCCATTTTGTATACGAAACCGCAGGATTAGCCCCGTACAAGCTTGGGGCGTTGCATTTGCGAAAAGGGCTCTCCAAAGAATAAAACATTCTACGAATGTCATATTACATCGTAAAATTACGACCTGTACAATTGCCGTTTTCGAAATCTACCCGGGCTTATCTGTGGCAAATAGAGTCATTCGTGGAGTGTGATTGCCCAACACCGCAGAGGCGTCTGTAAGCATACGCTGATATACACCGCACTCGTCAGGTGCGGTGTACATCAGTGCATAACTTATGCTCCACTAATCAGATGGATGCAATCAGTTCCCAAAGACAACGCAGCGGAAAAATGTCCATACTCACGTTTTACCGTCGCCGAATGCCCCAACATGTTAGATTGTTCCACCGCCAGTCCCCGGATGAAAGGAAATTGTCGAAAATGCAATTATCTGTTCTTCCATGTTCTTCTCATCAAATGTAGCTGGGTTTATGCTATGTTTCCAGAGACTGAAGGCAGTGCGTCTCCCCAGCGACACTCCCCCTTCCCCATCCGCAAACACTGAAATTGTCGTCAGCTGTCGTCTTGCCTTCTCGGCGCGCGATCCGTACCCTAGCGACCGATGAGGGAACTTGAGGATGCACAGCCATTCCGCTAGTCGAAGCGGCACCAGATATCGTGGCAAAGCTTCTTACAGCTGCTCTCTGTTGCTGGTGCCATGCACGGCCTACCCACATTATCGTGAAAAGCAGATCATCTCCAGCGGGTGTACCGCGCTGTCAGCGGCTGTCAGCGGCCAACCACGCGCCACGTGTGCGGTCAGTCGGCAACCAGCTGGCACGACCCGTGCGAGCTCCACGTGCAGGTCGACCCGGAAAGCGTACCGACGTGCGTCACTGCGTGCACAGTTAGCTTGCCGTCAAGTGTGGCCACCGACCAGCGCTCAACGAGTCGCGCTATCCTCGTACTCGTCGTAATGTGCATCACTTGACAACGGGGCAACACGTCATATGAAGGCTGATGGTTGCATTGGCTAGAAGTTGGTACAAATCGGCCCACCGCACGGGTGTAGTTTCCTGGTTAGTTTGGGGACTCTAGCCTCCAAAGTTGGAAAATGCACTGGCCAAATCCAGGGTAGATCTCTTATTAACCTGTTTTTAGGGTATGTTAGTCACTTCTCCCTCTCCGGTCCCCCGCCCCCTTGCTCAACTCATTTTGCGAAACTACACCACTGACTCAGCGGGTTTTCTATGAATACTCAACCTTTGCTAGCACACGACATCATTTGCCCCCTTCCATACACTTAGCAGCCGTCTACTGCTCTTCCACTGAAGCAGCGCACAGAGTTCAACATTTCAGGCAATATCTACTGCCAATGCTGAGCTGACAGGACACCCTCGTATCCTGTCAAAAATAAACAGCTTCCAGCAAAATGCGCGAATCATAGCACTAGCGTATTGAGGAGGAGCCAACGGGCTATGGCCGTCAGCTTTGGCGCTGAAGGCTGGCAATCGCGATTGTAGCGCAACGTGGAGTCAAAGGCACGCCAGCAGCTGCCATTAAAGCATCCGTCTTCCTGATATGGCGCGGTGATACCCCATGCACATTAAATTTTCGTCTGGAGTCCCCTGGTTAATTCAGGAGCTCCTCCAATGCCTAAAAATACCTACGTATGGACGTTCTCAGTCTTGAAAACCAGCCATCGAGGACTGGAATAGTGCCGTGGGACCTAAACATGCACACCTCAGGCGCAAGCTGGCGCCCGCAGTCTGTCGTTTCTCTGGAATGTACGGCTGCCTCAGGCCTGACAATCGTCCGCTCAGACCAAAAACATCTCTGCAAGACTGACCGTGTCAAAAAGTGGTACTGTAGTGGACGGCTTACTTGTAGCACTTACAGTGCCGCGAGGTGGCTTGTTCATTTATCCGCTCGCTCCATATGTGTGCGTGGTTCTGCCCTTTCCTGTGGCATTTTCTATATTTGTCCATGATTTTATGCTGTTTTACTTGCATGCGTATTCTCGGTTACGGTTCATTTGATTCCTTATATATATATATATATATATATATATATATTTCTCTCTCTCTCTCTCTCTCCCTCTCTCTCTCTCTCTCTCTCTCTCTCTCTCTCTCTCTCTCTCTCTCTCTCTCTCTCTCTCTCTCTCTCTCTCTCTCTCTCTCTCTCTCTCTCTCTCTCTCTCCATTCCCTGTTTTATGTCTGTCACAACTAATAGAACTGCCCAATTCATTAGATATCACGAAACGCGGTTAGTGTTCAAAGCCTGCATTTAACAGGTTAACGTTTCGTTTCTCGCCCTGATTCGCTGCTTTTCATAACGCATACTGATGAGGCGGGACCACCTTTTTGAAATCACTGCGTGATATTTCAAAAAAGGCGCCGCGAAAAAGTCTGCACAATTTCGTGTACGTCTAGCACGGAAACGAGAGGATTTGAAGTCTTAAGGAAGGCAACACTCTGAACTGCAGGGGATGACGTTTTTAGACGGCTATCTCAGCTCAAAACTCCATACAAATATAAAGGCTCTTTGAATGCAAAAGACTGCTCTAAATAACAAGACCTCACGATTAAGTAACTATGGCGTCATCGTTTCTTTACATCATGAATCGTTTGCATGACGTCAGAGTCGCTGCCAGAGTTGCTGTATCAGAGTTTCCAGTGTAGCGGACAGCGTGACGCACTTGTGGTACTTTTAAGCGCCGCGAGGGGCGCTGTTAGTGCACGCGTGTGAAGTTAACGTTTCGGTATCATGATGTGCGTGTATTTTGGCATTTTCTCCTAATGATGCTCTCCATGATGGATGTCCTTCCTTACCTGCACTAGCATTTTCGGTTACCGCACCGTTCTTAAGTTACTCTATTCATATCCGTCATATATATCCGCCTCATATCGTTCATATCTGGAAATGTCCCCAAATGCCTGTGTTAGTTATGGTGTAATCAGGCCCGTGATCGAGGCATGCAACCAACAGCGCAAGCTGACCGCTAGCCAATTGTCTTTATCACTGGGACACTTGGTGACGCATCATCGCAAACAGGAGTGTCAGTGTCCACATTTTTCTTGAACGTGAGTATAACACAGCCATTGAGATCAGGGTATAAGTGTAACGACCCAATGACGATATACATTTCGGGGCATTTTTTCGTAGGCCGGTGAAATAGGCTGCACAAGTTCGCAGGCATCAAAGTCATAACAAACCTAAGTTGAGGTTTTGAAAAGGATGCAGATGTGGAGAGCTGA
Source organism: Pollicipes pollicipes (assembly GCF_011947565.3). Taxonomy (NCBI): domain Eukaryota; kingdom Metazoa; phylum Arthropoda; class Thecostraca; order Pollicipedomorpha; family Pollicipedidae; genus Pollicipes; species Pollicipes pollicipes. The sequence continues at coordinate 51,039,670 of NW_023596576.1, forward strand.
AAACCATCATGAAAATGGCTATATCATTTCAAGACCAAATACAAATGTGGAACAGTTTCCTCTAAGCAGCAGTAAAGGCTTTTATAGTTCCCTTGCACTAGGCAGTCAGAAATGACCATGGACGATGTGATGTCCAAATAAGGCCTTGTTCTTCAATCACCTTGCTCATTTTGCATGTCTATTTTTGTTTTCCCAGAAGCTGTTCTGAGTTAGAAACTTGATCAGTCGTTGTTGCCAAGATTCCATAGTATATCCAGTTAGATCCGTGAATCTTGGACCAATTGCAATTCGTGAAACGTCTGCACACTCATTAACCTGTTTACAGGTTTAAAGTCAGTGTCAGCAGGATGACCTCTGCAATGATCGTTATGATAGTCGATATGTGCCCCGCACTGCAGTCTTAGGCAAGCATGGTATCATGCTTATTCGTGATGCATTTCTTGGTACGCTAAAATTCGTGCGCTGTGTTCCGCATTATGGTCTCTCGTGCCTACGCCTTTGCAGACAGGTTTGCCTACGCGAGTCTTAAAATTGCAAACGCTCGTACACACAGTTGCGCGCACAAATATTCCTACGCGCGCAAGTTCGTATTCGCAGATCCATCAGCAAAACTTCGCATGTGCAATTATTCGTACCGCATTCCTTTGCACACAACTTCTTATTATCACACTCTTCGTACCGCATTTTTTAACGACGCATTTTCTGCATCACCTATTTTCGTGAGTGTCATTTTTATCGCATTCCTTGGTCTTGCTTTTTAACGCGTTAAAAAAAACGCTTCTTTAACGCGTTTCTTCACCTAACATAATTTATATTTTCCGGCGGTCTTTCGTATGAAGTGCGTGTTTTTTTAGAGGAGAAGCGTGTATAACGGGTGGGCGCTTGCACATCTGACCAAGTGCATCGACCAATAGCATCTCGTGCCATGTTACTTACACGTAAACTTTTCAGCACAGGAATATCTTTGTGATTCACATGAGCACAAAACATTGCTTTAGCTCAACATGGCATCTTCATCTAGACAAGTTTCTCGAGACCGGTTGACAAACTTTAATTTGTATTAACAAATCCCAGTCAGTAGAAGTCATGAATAGCAGGCCAGTTTCGTCGCATTGGGGTGAGGTCAGCGATCTATACCTGAAAAGTTTTAGGTTAGGAGTGATGTCGGACGAAGGAGCCGGGAAGAATCGCGCAGTCTTACAGCCAAGATCGCTGAAGGAGTGGGGCATGGACAAGTACGTGCCGCCTCGCGCGAATTTGAGCTTTATCACAGCCTGGAGTGTACGTATCACCCAATGCTAGCCGACGCCTGTGGAATCGTCAATTTATGCGCATGCGTTTTAGACTCGCAGCTGTATGACTGATGCGATCACAGGGTCCCGAAAAATGCATCCTCTAACGCAAAAACATCAAGGGCCACGCACGGAGGAAACTGGTACATGCTATCACAATGACTTGAAGTTCGGTAATTAAGAAACACAGATACATTTCTCTCAATATCCACGTCGTTGATGTGTTTTTCTTTTTGCGACAGCGCATCGGCACTCTACAACAAAACAGGATCATTCAGGTTCTGCAGGAAGTAGTTATGCGCCCAGAAAGCACATTATCGATGCCCGCTTGCCATTTGTGCCGGGGGAACACCCCGCCTGCTCTGACAGGCAGCTCTCGTTAGCAGGCGACGCAACAGCTCGCACGGGCCGGCGCATTGCTGTCGGATCTTAGCAAAGCATGGCAAACGACCCCCGCTAGCCCTCAGGCCACGGCCTGGGTCAACTCGCACAGAGGGCAGCACTAGTCAACACCCAGTAGGACAATGTTAGGCATTGAGGCTGGCTGCAATACGTTGGCGAACACGGGCTGCCGCTCAAATTATTCGGCCTTTCCGTCCCCCTATTACACACACGCATCTGGCCTCCGCATGAATCCATGGAAGAGTTCATTTGTCAGCATGTCCCGCGTTGTAAACCTGAAGCTCATGCCTTTCGACCGATTGCACCGCTGATGTGTTAGGGGTGTCCTGCCATGACCGTTTGATTACGGCGCAGGCCAGAGCAATGGCACACAGGTGATCTGCTCAGCTGCTCTAAGCAACGCAACCTGCCTGATGGTGTCAGATGTGTGTTGGTGTGTCCTTGCACCGCTTACTCGTTCGAAATTCACTTCTTGAGAGATCCATGTAATTTCATCTCAAATTGGCTCATGGTGTCCTTGAAAGGCCGGAATTTTTTGTTGGACGTTCATTAATGCGAAGATAAAGAATTTAAAGAACACCAAAGTATTTGGCAACTGGTGGCTGATGCTCAGTATCCGGTCATCTAACTTACATTCAACCTTGAGTGGTAACCTCGAGAGGTCAGGACTTCTTGAACGACGCTAGTACATGCGCAGAGGAAGCTTCTGAAGCTAAGGGGCTAGCATTTGGTCCGTAAGCTTCATGTGGTATACAGTTCGTCGTTATTTGACGATAACTTGACCTTGAAGGAAATTCTTGAGAGATCAGTACTTTTAAAGGACGATAGAAGATTTAGAAGACTTGAGAAGATTTAAATGTTTAAAATACGGAATCGGCCGCTAGCCTCAGGGTAGTATTGTGATTCCGTCATTTGACCTCTAATTTGACATTTGACGGTGACATTCAAAGGTCAGGTTTTGAGAGGACAGACGCCAGCCCATGCGTTAAAGAAAATTATGTTGCCTAAAAATTCGAAACACGCCTGCGGCGGATGGGTGATGTAAAATAAACGCCGTATGACCTGCTAGTTTTTACCTTAAGAGGTGACCTTCAAAGGTCAGGACTTAGCTACGTTGATCAGGAAGACTAAGCTATATACGCGGGCTCAGAACCAGAAGGAATTTCTGATATTTTAAGATCCCAAATATATTGCCAACTTTTGGGTGATGTGGAGTTTTCCGTCCTGTGACCTTGAATTTGGGTTTGAAGGATTTGAATCACGGTCTCCGTAAATTTCATGCCCTAATGCATGAGTCAATCACTACTAGCAATGTTGTATCAGTGAGTCGAATGGCTTAAATGAAAATGTTAACATGAGGAAACACAGCACATCCCATGCAAGGTGAAATACCATATCAGCGTCAAAAACAGCATGCGGCATTAGTTATAAAACCTTTTGCAAGATCAGCACAAAATTTGCTATTGTTATTTCTATGCAGCAAATAATATTGTTGAACCTGGACTAAGGTTTGCCAAATCTCAGCTAAGAACCACTGGATAATGTATGGTGCACCCATCCTACATTCATATGCCCTACCCTAAAATCAGTGAAAGATTGTCTGCCACCTATAATGTGCGACAGATAGTCATATTTCTCATTATCGATTGTCCTAACAATGAACTAATCCAAGCCCGACCCCTCGTTCACTACTGCTGGAACTGCTGTGGGGATGCTTTTGCCGAAGCTATATGAAAAAAACAGCAAGGTCATTTTGCCTCATATGCGCGTTGTATGTCGCACGCTTCCCTCCAGGGATATTATCAAAAACTATCTTCACACAATACGCAAATTGTGCAAATTTGCCCACCGTATTAAGAAGTCTTAGAATGCGGGTTAAGTGCAGCACATCACCAATCTTTACGCAGCACGAAACCCTGCTTGACTCCTGATCCATCATAGAGTGACCTGATGAAATGGGTTCGCGGTATTCTGGTGGAGGCGTCAGGCGGCGCCTAGTTTAGCCTATCTTTTGTTCAGTTGTCCAGATGTCAGTTCACTTCAGCTCGGTTCCTTGCTGACCTGAAGACGCGGGTCGAGTACAGTGGATTCTTACTGGGATTGTTTGTGAAAGATACAATTGTCATTGAAAATGCTGAAGTTCAGGTGAGTAGATGACGTTATAATGCGTTTGTAACTTCTAGCAGCTTATCGCTTTTGGAAGAACTGCAATCCGATGTTAAATTGTTGACATACCTGATACCGTCGCCGACGGCATGGCTAGTACTGGCTAGTGAAAATGAGATTGCCTACGTGTGAAAGCACTTGGCTGACACTTGGCCGGTGCAGGCTGCCAAGTGTCAGGTTAAGTGCAATCTAGTCCACACCGCATGCTATATTACTAATGGATCTGGGTCGCAGGTGCCAGGTAGAATACGCTATCCTCATAGCTGAAAGTTGAAAGAGCTGGCTCGTGGCAGGTCACAGGAAAGGTATCGTTTGCTGCACTGAATTCCATACTTTGAGAGAGAGAGGACAGAGAGAGAGAGAGAGAGAGAGAGAGAGAGAGAGAGAGAGAGAGAGAGAGAGAGAGAGAGGAGAGAGAGAGAGAGAGAGAGAGAGAGAGAGAGGAGAGAGAGAGAGAGAGAGAGAGAGGGACAGAGAGAGAGAGAGAGAGGGAGAGAGAGAGAGATATATATATATATATATATATATATATATATATATATATATATATATATATATATATGATCAAGCCAGAACTTAATCAGATCATTCGTTTGTAAGTTGTGTGAGTTATAAATCAAATGGCAATACAAGCAATGAATCTGAGTTGAGTCCATTAAAAAAAATGCAACGGCTATGAGTCGTAAGCTGAATCGGATTCCAACATCTGTGAGCCAGTCCTAAGCCGACTCAAAAAGGTTGAGTCGAACACAAGTTTGGCTGCTAAATAACTCGCCAACTAAACCGGTAACTTCCGGGCGTTGTCACTCCACACTCTCGGTATTCTAATTATTAGACCGATGACAACGTATGGATAAAAACGACTTCAAAATTGGTTTAGCAGCCCTTCTTCCAGAGGCCTTTGCTCAGCTATTAACCCAAGTGCGTATTATGTTTTGCGCCAGCTTAGGTGCATTCAATATTCTAGCATTTAAAGTCATGAAGGTAAATTTGTTGCTAAAGGGGATGTTTCACATCTTAATACATTGAAGAAAGCATTATATCTAATAAAATGCGCTCACCTACAACTATTGGTTTACTATTGCGTGGAAAAGACTCAAAAGAAATACCCAAAGAAAAGAAAGGAAATGCTCCTCAATACGGCATTGCTTGGTTACGTCATCGTACCTTGCACAACATTTATTGAGAGCCAGCTGGCCGCCATTATATCTGGAAATCGTGCTCACGAAGCCGGATAGGAACGACTTGACAATTGTATTTGTCTTGGCCTTGATCACCACATGGTTAATAAAATGGCAGGATTTGAAGGACGTTATTATGGCGTCATAAGTGACTGGGTGACCTTAAACTAAGTCTGCACGAAGTTGCCTGCATATCTTCGCGGGTGTGTAGTTCACAAACTAAAGGGGTGTAGCCCTCAAGAAAGGCCCGACTGTGACCTGCACCGAATGCTCTTCAAAAGGGCTATTTTAGTTAAAGCCTAATACAAATGTAGAAGACTCCCTTCTATTGGGGACGCAGTCGTATGCTAGGAATGCCTTTTGCATCCCCAACATGTTTGTTTGAAAAGTTTCACCGATGAAAGGTGTTAAGTTACACTTGAACTCAAATTTTCACAGCATTTACGGTTCGTGCTATCTTGCGTTGAACTATTTTGGACAAGTTTGTGAAACGATTGTTTGGAAGATAATATGTGCTTCATCGGTTACATAAAAATGCAAATATTAGAAAAGCGTTTTCCGAGTGTATAAAGGAACCCTTTTACATGGAGCATCTCCTTGTATGACGTTAAGCCTCAAACGTGGTCAGCCCGCACTTGCAGGGGTTAGATCGGACCTTTGGGAATACACCAGTGTGACTCCCTAACCAATAGTCTTTGTAACCTCGCTATCGACCCAATTCGTACAAAAACTGGACGAAAAGTAATTATGAGTTTACGGCGCAAAAAGCCATTTTAGCTTTGTCCAGACGCTTCGTTTTTGCCTCTGCAACGCCAGACAAAGGCCACCCGGCGCTTCTGTTCCATTTCCCTCGCCACCGTGGCCGCCGCCGGTGCCACAGAGGCTAGCCCACGCGACCCGACCCGACCCGACCCGACCGGGGCCGAGCGGCGCGCGGCTGTGGCCAGCGTACGGCGCGGCGGCGCGGCCGGGCAGTCGGCCGGGCGGGCGCCGTTCGTTGGTCGGCGCGCAGCAGCCGGTCGTTGACCCGGCCGGCACGGTCGGCGAGGCGGCGCGTTACGTTATGCCGGGCCGGGCCAGTGCCGGCTGCCGCCGACTGACGTGATCACGCGCGCGCCCCGACCTCCGCCGGCCGTGCAGACGAGGCCGCTCGCGGCGCGCCAGTGCAGCAGTGTTAGTGGCCGGCCCGGCGCGCGGCGCCAGTGTACGGCTCGTGACCCGTGGTGACCTTAGGCGACCCGGAGGCGGCCCGCGGGACCTATGCGCCGGCGGACGACACCGCTGGCGCCATGTCGGACCAAACGGACTCGGCCAGAACGTGAGTCATGGGCGACTGGCGCCCGCGGTCGTGGCGAGAAGGTCTGCGTGGGACAGCTATTCTGAGGACATGGTTTGCCTCATCCTGCTCCCCGTTGCCCACACAAGCCGGATACCCCTCCCCTCCCCAGTCTCCCCCAGGTGGCTGCTCGGGGACAGCACATATCAGACTGCGGGCGAGCGCCTGCTCTGAACGCGGCGCCTTATGCAGGCTGATTCGACCCGAGCCCCGGCGCCAGGTTGTCGGCCCCGCCGCGGCCGTTGCACCGTTGTTGTCGGAAAGCTGAGGACGAACCGCAGGCATGTTGCGCACGGCCGCTGTTCGGGTCTGCTGCGTCATGTGCCGCTCCTCGGTCGTCCTCGGTGCACCCGCCCGTGAGGGCTGGGGCACGCTGAGGGCGAGCGTCGAGGGCAGCCTGCGCCCGGTGCTGATCCCGTCCCTCTCCCGGCACGTGCGCCTGGGCCAACGCTTCCCTGTCACACTCGCAACGCCGGCGCACGTCACAAGCGGCTGCCCAGTTTCGCGCTATTTCAGGTCACGTGACGCCTGTCTGGTGCCTGTTTCGCGCCGGCCGACCCTTGGCGGTCGCCGCCGGCGCCGGCGCCGGTTCACGCACCCGCCGCCGAAGGTCATTGCCATTTCACACTCAGGGGCCCTCAAATCTAACGGTGCCGCCTCGGCGCCGCCCGACGAGAGCACGGCCACGATGGGTCCCCGGATCGAGCTCGTGCGCTTTTCCGGATTGGTGCTGAGGGTTAAATGATATCACCCGTCAACCCTTCCGTGTGGGGGGGAATGCTGCGGGGTTTCGCAATTTCCGCCTTGGATTCTGGCGGCGCGTCGCCGCTCGTCTAGACGTCGGCCGGGCGGCCACGTTGCCGGCCGGGGAGGTCGCGAGCAGGGGGTGTGGACCCACTTTCTGGCGGGCGCGGAACCGTCCGTCCGGGCCGGTGCGGGGGGCGCTCGGCAGGCGGTCCTGCAGCCGTCCGACCCGGGATAGCCGGCCTCAGCGACTGGCCGGCGGTCCAGGCGGCCCGGAATGCGGCGGCCATGTAAACAACGGCGACCGGTGGCGCAGCAGGCCGCGCCGCGAACGTCGGCACCTGAGGGGCCGGCCCTTGCGCTGGGTCGGCCGCTGCCGCCGCCGCCGCCGCCACCAGGCCGGCCGACCGACGCGTGGCCGCCGGGGTCAACGACCGGCGGGCAGACTCTACGTGGCCGGGTGGCGGCTTGGCCGGCGAGCGATGAATGGGCGGCGGCAGCGGCCGAAAACGACCGTCCGCCGCCGCCTCCCGGACCGTTACCGCGTGCGTCAGTGGAGCAGCGCCGACCGAGCTCTCAAGCTCAAGGTCGCTGGGCTACCCCGGCGACTGCTTGGTCCGGGGCCGGGGCCGGGGCTCTAAAGGACGAATTGGGTGCCGCGCCGACCACACTGGCTTGACGGGGTCACGCTTTGTGGTATGCACGTGGCTCATAGCTGTATGATATGAATTTTGCCGTTTCCGCCCGGCCCATGTAACTATGTCTTATTCAGATGATAAAGAATGTCCTCACGCGCTCGAACGGTAGCGAATTGTTCTGCGACCAGCACTCGCACGGCTCTGGTTCGCTCGAGGTCACTGACCTGTATCAGTACCGAACCGTCGGGCTGGGCTGCCACGCTGACCGGTTGCTAACGGTGTTTGAACCCGGGCTGCCCGGCTGGCCTGACCAGCCGGGTCTGGAGAGCTGTGCACGCGGGCGTAGGAACGGGTGGAGGGCACAGGTGCCATGACACCCTCATTACCCAAGAACTTCATGTGAGCGAGGAAGGCCTTGAACTTCTGGTGGGCTGGGAGGCATTATTGCGGCATAATGAGCTGTGCGTTATTATCCTGACAGTAACTGACCTTCAACAAACCGGGTGGCACTGAACAAACTACGTTGCTGAGCAAGCAAAGGTTAAATCTGCGGTTATATGATGTATGATATCCATTGCTTAAATATGAATAGCTATATATAATAAATGGCTATAGCGGGCTCAAGTTTCGTCAATATACCAATTGCTTGCATGCTGACGTTTGACCAAAGCTACAGGTACCTCAAAGGTAGACTTTTGCCAGTTAAATAACTCTCAAATCATTTTCCGACTATTATGAACATTAACTCGACGCACCGACCCGAACATCAGTAAAAACGCATGAAAAGGCACATGCACGGCACATAATAATTGGTACCCATTTTAATCCCCCCTTCTTCACACACGGCTGTAAATGTTTGGGCACTTCCGATATGAGATCATCAGGTACAGGGATATTTTGATCAGGCATACTATCTGGGAAGACCTGGCGGAAATTCCGAAGTATTTGTATGCCCAGCAAAATATTATTTTTCATCTGTTGCTAATGGTTTGATCATTACACAAGCGACCTTGTTCTCGTAATTTACTGAATTACAAGATGATGTAATTTGTTCGGAATTATTCTCACACTCGCAAGCACATGAATATGCTTGCGATGCACATGGAAGCATAAAGATGTGGAATGTGATCATCGCGTCTACCAATGTTAGCGCTCTTCAATGGCGACGCAGGTGTCGTGTGAAGCGTCACAACAGTGAGGTCCTCGAAGCGTAATGCCATTCGAAAGGAATCGCAGGGCGGGGAGGCGGGGGGGGGGGGGGGGGGGGGAGCGTAGGCAAGGAAGGTCCCAGGCAGGGCTGTCCGTAGAAGGCGTTCACAGCGCAGAGCAGCGGGCAGTTGCAGAGCAGGCTGCCCTGAGCAGGACGGCCCGAGCAGCGCTAACATTGACTGCTAAATTGGGGGTCCCAGGACGGGCAGCAGCGGGCAGGATGGCCACCTGACAATAGGTACGGACAGGATGGCCACCTGACAATAGGCGCGGGCAGGATGGCCAGATGTCAATAGGCGCGGGTGGGATGACTGCCTGACAATAGGCGCGGGCAGGATGGCCACCTGACAAAAGGCACGGGTGGGACGAACACCTGACAATAGGCGCGGGCAGGATGGCCGCCTGACAAAAGGCGCGGATGAGACGACTGCCTGACAAAGGCGCGGGTAGGATGGCCGCCTGACACAAGACTCGGGCCGGAGCCAGGACGGGCGAAGCGTCCGCGAGGCTGGCCGCCGCAGGGCAAACAGCCGGGGGCAGCGCCTTTAGGAAATACTGCTACACGACAGCTGGTTGCAGGACTGGACAGGAGAGACGTAATTAGAACTCCCCTCACTCAGCAGGGGACCCACGCATCCCTCGCTGAGAAGTACGGCAATGGCAGCAGAAAGCTACGACCTCATAACACCTTATCTTCGGTTATGATCACCGCCGTGCTTCCTTTGGTCGTGGCGTTGCCAGTTCGCTCCCTTCTCATTCCCCTTGCCCTTCATGGAGCTCCGGCTTCACGGCGTCCGGCACCCGCCCGGCCCATATCACAGGATTTTCGCGGTGATGTGCGATGAGGCATTACGCTTTGAGTCCCAGCAGTAAACATCGCCTAATTTGTTGTTGTTGGTGTGTAGCTGCCTTTTTTCATTCGTAGCCCTCCTTTATAAGACATGCAACGTCGTCTTAGCGTTCCCGCCTTGGTTTACCACGTGTCCCGCTGCTCTTAAGCTTGTCTTTCGATGACATGACGTAAGAAGTAGCGCGACCAAGAGTCGAGCGGCGGCGAGCACATCATACAAACGCACGGCCCTGTTCGCCCTGTAGCTAACCTTGAACCGTTCCGCACTTAAACTCTCGAGATATTTGTAAGTTTGAGAGGCCGTGTTCATTCCGCGAGTAAATAGGCATGCGTGGTATGCAGACCCTGCCTGGTGCACCGCGGAGGTCCGGATCAGGCACTGTCTGGTGCACCGCGGCGGTCCAGATCAGGCACTGCCTGGTGCACCGCGGCGGTCCAGACCAGGCACTGTCTGGTGCACCGCGGCGGTCCCGATCGGACACTGTCTGGTGCACCGCGACGGTCCGGACCAGGCGGTGTCCGATGCATCGCGACGGTCCGGACCAGGCATTGTCTGGTGCATCGTGACGAAGCTGTCAGGTTGGTTGGAGCTGCCGCGTCGCGACCGCCGGCCGGCCGGCTGATCGGCATGTGTCGGTTTGCGGGCGCCGGCAGGTCGCCGCTGGTTGCACCAGGCACCAGGCACTGGGTGGTGCGCTACAGTCCGGACCAGGCACTGCCTGGTGTATCGCGACGGTCCGGACCAGGCACTGTCTGGTGCACCGCGATGGTCCGGACCAGACGCTGTCTGGTGCACCAGGATGGTCCGGACCGGGCACTGTCTGGTGCACCGGGATGGTCCGAACAAGGCACTGTCTGGGGCACCGCGGTCCGGATCTGTCGCGATGCACCAGACATTGTCTGATCCGGACCGTCGCAGAGCACTAGACAGTGTTTGGTGCACCGTGATGGTCCGGACCAGACAGTGTCTGGTGTATCGCGACGGTCCGGACCAGGCGAAGGAGTTGCAGTCAGTTCTGTACCGCACTGTTACAACTGACCAGCAAAAATTACATCCAGTGTGAACAAATATTTTTCTGAAGAACCTGAGTCGCCTGCCCGGGATCGGAGTTGTAAGAGTTGACGTGATCAGATGCCGCCCAGACACGACCCAGTCTCTCGTCGGATGTGAACGTGATGTAGGCCTTTGGAAATGCCACTGTCTAAGTTTGGACATGACGGCGTGCCTTGGCGTCATACAGGTAGCATATGTAGTCATAACATTTCAGCGATATCGCACGGGCGGCAGATTTCAACCTTGAAATACTCATGCCTGTTAGTACAAACGCTTCTTTCCATCAGCCTGTCATCCGTGAAAAAGAACACAGAAGCGTACTATATCGTGCCTTCATAACTCGAAGAACGTTATGGTATTACGAACAACGTGACCGTTACTGCAGGTGACCTGTAATAAGGAATGTAGGGATTGATGTCGCAGGTGCTATACCCTCCGTTTTCATTGGGTCGTAGACAAAACAAGTTTTAACAACAACAAAAAGAAAAAAGCAGTCAGGGGAACGCTGAAATCGGGAACCTGATGCAGCTTTGATTTGTTTTTTTTTTAATCTGTCTTATTTTCGTGATATTTGGCAAGGGTAAACAAGCCCACCATGAGGCGAACCTTCCATAACTTGCGGCATGTATTTTGGCAATCTTCCTAGCTCCCCATGGCTGTTCACTGGTCACGCTGGGCGAGACCATCTCTCGTGCTTACGCTGATAACAAAGTCTGACAGTTTTAACCCCACCTCAGCGTAACGCTACACCGTCCTCAGCGTAACGCTACACCGTCCTCAGCGTGACGCTACACCGTCCTCAGCGTAACGCTACACCGTCCTCAGCGTAACGCTACACCGTCCTCAGCGTAACGCTACACCGTCCTCAGCGTAACGCTACACCGTCCTCAGCGTAACGCTACACCGTCCTCAGCGTAACGCTACACCGTCCTCAGCGTAACGCTACACCGTCCTCAGCGTAACGCTACACCGTCCTCAGCGTGACGCTACACCGTCCTCAGCGTAACGCTACACCGTCCTCAGCGAAACGCTACACCGTCCTCAGCGTAGCACTACACCGTCCAGCCCCGAACCTCTCCCGCTCACCTTATTGCGCTTCGGTCGCTCCCAGAGGCGTAGCTTTGCAAATTAAGTTGAAGGGACTGCACCATGTAAATTTACTCAACTTACTCCCGAGATGTATCCATAAATGGGCTTCCCCTGGATTTGGCCCTTTGTCATCTCAAAGTTGGGGGAGCTCACTTTGGGGATGCCTAAAGCGCCATCTGAATAGGAAACTACACCCCTGGTTCGACTCTTCAACCATCACCACCACCACCGACCAAGCCCCCTTCGCCCTCCATGCGCAGCTTAATTTAGGAAAGGCTTCTAAACAGCTGCTAAGCTGAGCCGACGTACTATGATGTTATAAACCAGGAACAGATGTCCATATCCACTCAGCTGAACAAGCCCACGTATTCCAGCACCGCCCCAACCCGGCGACACGAAGAGACACAGCAACGTACATCAAATTGCACAATTTTTTGTTTAAATCACGGGTCATGAGAACAATCTACTGGTTTTTGTTGTCGTTCACTGCTGTCAATGACTCAACAGTTGAAGCTATTTGACGTTGCCCGCCTTTTACCATGGAAGAAAGAGAATATCCGGGGAGTCGAACACTGTACGCCTAGTTGCTCAGTTTAACATATTGCATCTCCGTGGATTTGTAAGTGGGGTTGAGATGACCTTGATCAGATTCACCTCCGACACCAACTTCCCGTCAGCGACGACCAGTTGATGACGCACCGGACACGAGATGGAGCGCATCGTTTGCCATATTTCCGTCAGATGTCCCAGCCGGTCGGCGCGGCCCAGCCTGCCGCCCTTTCGACCCGTGGCGCCACCTACCCGACCCGGACGCTGGCCGCGATGTTTACGACGCACGTTTTGACGAAATGTAGGACACGCGCAGCAAAAAGTTCGCGCGCAAAAACGGGTTCGTGAATAAAATGGACAAGGGAAGGGCCTTGACAAGGAGGCGGGACGGACGGGTCTTAGAAATCTTATCAACCACTGAGGCAAAAACCGGAAGGGCTGGCATTGAAACAGAGCGGGGGGGGGGGGAGGGGGCGCAGGTTTGATGAGGAAACTCTCGGGGAGGGGGCGCAGGTTTGATGAGGAAACTCTCGGGGAGGCGCAGGTTTGATGAGGAAACTCTCGGGGAGGCGCGGGTTTGATGGGGAAACTCTCGGGGAGGCGCAGGATTGATGAGGAAACTCTCGGGGAGGCGCAGGTTTGATGAAGAAACTCTTGGGGGGGGGCGCAGGTTTGATGAGGAAACTCTCGGGGAGGCGCAGGTTTGATGAGGAAACTCTCGGGGAGGCGCAGGGTTGATGAGGAAACTCTCGGGGAGGCACAGGGTTGATGAGGAAACTCTCGGGGAGGCGCAGGGTTGATGAGAAAACTATCGGGGGGGGGGGGGTGCAAGTTTGATGAAGAAACTCTCGGGGAGGCGCAGGTCTGATGAAGAAACTCTTGGGGAGGCGCGAGGACACGAAACGGCGCTTCAACTCACAACGGGTGAGTTAAGGTTGATTCGCTAGGACGAAGTACAAGCGTGACGAAATCACAGGTCGCGCCCATCCAATGTCAGCTTGCAGCGATGTGCTTCGGCCTCCGATAACTACGTGTGGTAACAAAGGGGTTATAGCCGAGTTGTGTAGCAACCCATTGCTAGTTAATGCCATTGCCATAATTTCGTGTGGTTGACAGGAACAATTAGTTAACAAGAACAATTAAAATTTTGACGAGCAAGAAACCAAATAGAGGGGAAGCTAAGACCGAAAATAGCACAATTTGTGACATATTGATAAAATGAAAAGCCTTCAACTCAAAATTGCATGCTACATCCACATGGATGCGCTTTTACCTTGAACTAGAGCCTATTGCAGGATTTAGGCGCCAGGTAGTTGCAAAGAAATGCAGGCACATGCCGTCGGACCTGGCTTAAGTGGCTATCGTGCCAGCATACCAAACGACCAGTTCTAGTTAACTGAATGCCTACGCAGACGGCTATGGCAGACTGTCCTGACCTCTACGGCTTCTTTCCTGTTGCCTGAGGCCTCATCCTTCCGATTAAATAAAAGCTGCAAAGTTTTGGCCCTCGTGTGGTCTTTGTGGCTGGCGAGTCAGAGTGCCTTGAGCCTGAGGCTTTTTAGATCTATTTCCGGGTGAAATTCATTTCACTGAGCTAAGTCAGGGGCCTGTCTTACTTACTAAGACTCAGGGAGTTGGTCTAGCGTTCATGCGTCCGCGTTTTCCAGAATTCTGTAATCCAGTCCGGCACATATCTTGGGCTTAATCCGTTGTGGCATATATCTTGCTCACTATTACTTGCAATAATCCGCTTTCCGCTTTCATAATTCAGTGTGGCCGAGTACGAACTGCCAAGTGTACCTCCAAAGAGCGCGTTCTTTTCAAGACATCTCGGGTACGTTATTTTTTCACCTTTGCCCTACGAGATGAACCGCGAGGCTCTCTGAGGGATTTAAGACCAAGCAAGCTGGAGCTGCAGACAAACGCGATGAAATTCTCTCGCCTAGCTGCATCAGATAGATTTTTCTGAATGTTGTTAAGCACAACATTTGACAGGTCAGATCAGGTCAAAGAGATCAAATAGGCAGATTATAGACGTCTGATCCATAAAAGATGCATCATCCACACAAAAAAACTGAGCATGTTACGACAGTGCATAAGCTGCAGTTGACTAACTCATGGAAAAAATTGTCAGCTGAGTGCTAGTGTACATCGACACCTTTAATATGTTGTGTCAGGCTATAGCAGCGAGTACTATTGTTGCATTGGCCAGCTGGGCTATTTTCAAAACTAAACAAGTCGCATCAACGGGGAAAACAACATTAGAAAGGTCTTTCAAAGCTAAAGGACCTTGCTATGAAGGTTTCAACCGCATCAATTCATGTAAAATATTGACCTCGAAAAAGCAGGCACCGTGTACCGTCAAGGACAAAAACCTCACATTCTAACAGCTTGTGTAAACATGATCTGAACTATGTTTAAAATGTCAGTAGCGTACTCGCAACCGTTCGGAAGTTATTTTGCAGGAACCATAGCGAGTCTCTGAGTTCCCTTTTCGTAGGGCAAGGCATAATTAGGTGAGGGCACACCCTGAACTGAATGGGCTGGTGACAAATGATTTGCCTTGTTACCAAAGGTACCAAAAGTCCCTCCTTTGTCAGACGAGCCGTCAATGACGGTGGGTGGCCGCGCCTCGCCTCGCTCTTGCCCCTCCCCTCCACGCCCCCGGCGGCAGCCACACTGTTTCTGTGTTAATTGTTTCGGGTGTACATTGGGGTACTGGATAGCCCCCGGCTTCGGATCACGGTGATGCCGTTCGTACGTGAACCCCAATCCGGCTGCTCACTTTGGCGTAGATCACTTCGATTTGCAATATTCCCGAAGGCCTGAAAACATGTTTTTCATCTGAGAAGGAACCATTTCGAGGGCACCTTACGTATTTTTCAGACCCAACGATCTTATATCATAGAAGTGAATTTCAGGAATGCAATAATTGAGCCCTTCTTTACCTGTGAGATGTTATGATTGAGGTACTTGTATTGATATTTTAGAAATAGACAGTACTTCGTCACTTAGTTCCGCAGAAAGTATGCAGTGGCGTCACATCTAATTTTGGCTGCTTTTTCGTGTAGACCAAGTCATTTCCAGAACATTAATGCTCCCACTCAAGTTCCACCACCTTCATCTACCTGTTTCTAGAAATAACTCAGTTTTAATGACAACGATAGACCCTTTGCACGCCCTACGCATTGTTTGATAGCACGGTGCCCCACTGGTTTTTGAAGAAGTCATACGAGCGTAGCTAAGGAGTGGAACCACTCGGGTGCATGGTCCGTCGGTCAGAATGCTTGCTACAGATTTTGTGCGATTTCGCATCCGTGTGGTCCAAGTTCGTGGACTTTGGAGACAATTTTGCATCTGACGTGCTAAGTGATTCGAAAATTGAACGCCTATGTGCGTCAAGTTAAGGTATATGAGCTTACAATTCGCATATTTTATGAACCACCCAAAAGGCTCCCGCCCTTTTGTACAGACTGCAGTCTATACAGCGCCCCATTTTGCAGAAGCCAGCGTGTCCCTGCACGGGGATCCCCAGCTCATGTCAACGCCGTTCAACGTTTCACAATTGCTGCGAGCCAAGCGCATAGCGCGCTGCGTCAGTGCACCCGTGGTGGCGGGTGAGTCCGGGCCCGATAGTAGGCGTCAGAATTGATTGGCCATGATTCAGCACGGTGTAGTAGATTACGGTGGCCGGTGTGCCGGTCCGGTCGGGGGATGGGGTGACAGCGGGCGGCCGCCCATGCCGTCGATCCCACCGCCCGTTATCATGGCGCCGCGCCGGCCGCATCGATTCACCTCGGCGGCAAGGGGCACCGGCCCGCCCTAGTTAACACCACCCGCCCGCACAAAGAGCCGGGTGGGGCGGTTTCCGTGAAACCCATGCGCTGCTTGATCCCCCCCCCCCCCCCCCCGGCCTCGCCGCCTGACACGGCGGTTTGCAGGCGGCCGCTGCACCGTGGAATGGCCACGTGACCCCCGCCGTAGGCGCCCGCGCCCGAAACAGTGTGTCACGTGACACCTGTGCGCGCCGTCTCGGGTCAATGATCTGAGGCGGCCACGGGTCAGAAGTGAGTGCTAGTGTGCGATTCGCTGCTGCAGCGGGCCGTCAGAATGACCGATTATTGGTTGAGACCGTTTGCTGTTCCAGTGGAGATCTGTGCACGATAGGTGAGTCATACACGCACTGCGTAACGTGGAAGGGAAGCCAACTGCGGGCCGTGTTTGTCCTTGCATGTATTGAGGAGTGAAGGATCAGCTCCAAAAGGCACACATGTCGATCTCTCCATTCACAGATTCATGTACCGAGACATTGCTCGGATGCCACGCAGGCGCCTGAGCCTCGTGCGCAGCACACCACTCACCAGAGTCGAGTCGACGCACATTTCTGTTTTATTGCAGCGTTAGAACATTCCGTCAGCGCGTAAAATTCGTGACGCGCTCGTGCATGTAGTATCGTGTTGCCAAGTGGATGTTGCAAAGCTCAAACAGATCATGGCAGGAATTTTGTTTACTGCGTGCGGTTTTCGATCTGAGCTAACCCTGAGATGTCAAGCGGTTCCGATCAATCTAGCGCTCAACAGGCAGCTGGCTGCACGGACAGCGAAAACTTCAGAGCACATGGTTCGCGAAGACCATGGCGAGGAGCCATAAAAACTGCAAATACATTTAAGTATTCCGCCACAGCAAGCCTATCCTTTCAGGCAGTTCAGTTGGTTTGAGCTCCTGTCATCCGATTTACCCGCCCGTGGCGGGTTGGGTTCGCGTCGCTTTGACCCTGCGCTCGCCATGTGACCCTGAATGGGGTGTCGTGGGGCCTGAGGCAACCGCAGCGATAAAGATCAGGTGACGTCAGAGGGCAAACACTACGGAATGTTGAATTTCTCAGCCAACAAGTTGCCGTTGACCTTAATTGCACGATCGGATGGTGGGGTCAGGGCTCACGCAACTTAACATTGCTTAGCTCGAGATCCCCCTAAAAAAGCAACAAAAAATCCGGCCACTCAAAAGCTTCCGACTGAATGTCAAATAAATATTACAAGCATTGTTGGCCCTGTCAACACAGCTGTTTCCGTCTGTCAAAGGCTTACTCGAGCCGCGTGCAACGGCCCTCGCCGGCGGTGGGGTCGTCTGTCGGCCGGACATGTAAGGCGGAGCAGGTCGAAGGTCACCGCAGCGGTCGGGCCGGCGGTCGTGAGTAAGCGGCGGCCGCCCGGCGTCAGGGCCATGGCCGCCCGGCGCGGCGCCGGCTGAGGCGCAGAACGCTTCTGCGCCGCGGCCCCGGCGCGGTGCCGAGACGCCGGCGCTCTCCCGGCCGCCGCCTCGGGGCCTGTCGCGCGCGCCGGCGCGGCCTGACCGTGCTCAAACCCCTGGCCCACTTACACGGTGACGTCACGATGCATGCCGGACAGCTGGCGCGCCGCGGGCAGCTGGCTGCCGCCGCGCCGGCCGCTGGCGGCAACGGCAAACGCGCCGATGCGAGTTATCGGCGCAGGCGCAGCTGGCCAGGTGGATTCACCAAGGACGCCAAAAATTGCGAAGTGAGGCGCGTGCCATCGACAGGCAATCAGGCCTCATTATTTTCCCGGTAAATGATGATGATGCGTTGAAATCGCTGGGGGTAACCTTGTTCGGGCCTCCGTCGAGCTCGTCGCGTCGTTTTGTCTGACCTGCGGTGCTGCCGCCGGCAGTGTGAGCGTGCGTGTGGACCAGTGAGAAGGTGTCATGCCCCGGCCCGTGAAGTAAGCACTGACCTCCCGGCTGTCCCAATCAGGCACGGGGACCAAGTCGGCTTTGGCTTCGGCTTCGGCTTTGCGAAGCGGCGGTTTCTTCCAATGGTTTTTGGCTCAACATTAGCTGTGCCGTCCTTTCTGCTCACTTGGTGTCGGCTTCCACTTCGGCTTCGAGCCGTATGAATCGGTTGACTTCGTCTTTGGCTTCAGCTCTGTGTAATTTTGAAAAGCCGACTTTTACGTCAGCTTCGGCCTCAGAAACTATTTTGAATGGTGGCTCTAGTTTTGTCTTGACGCGACCTGACACTGCTCTTTTCAGCTTTGTCAGATTAATATTTTCACTGCAGTTGCCACTTAAGTCTAAAAAATGACCTTGTTCATTTCGTCACATCAGTAAGCCACACAGCTGCCATGGCTGCGAGGCGCAGATGGCTGAAAACCAAAAAAGCCAGTCGGCCATTCTCAGGACCAATCAGCATCTGACGACGGCGGAAAACTAACTGTCCTAACTGATACGTACACACAAAAGCAAAAGACAGGGACGATAGTATTAAAAGAATAAGTATTATGGTCACACCTCGTCCCAATCACTCTGCGAAATTTTGGTGACTTGTGATTCTGTGCAATTTTAAGCAAGCGCTGAGAGTTGTAGGTTTTCAAAACAAAGCTGTACAAAAGACTCCATTTCGGGTACGACCTTGGCATTTGAGAATAATGGGCTCAGCGTTAGTTTCACGTTTCTAAAAGTTAACGCCACTGACTTCGGCTTCGGTTTCGCGTTACGAATTTTGAAGCATGAACTTCAGATTCAGTTTTAAGTTAAAAAAGACACAGCCATTTTCTTCGGCTTCGGCCGTGCCGTTCCAAGCTTCAAAACTACTGGCTTCGGCTTCAGCTGGATAGGATTTTCTCGGTGTCGGATTCGCGTCATTCTGTGTTATTTTGTATACGTTGTATTTGCGTTACACTGTGATGCAAAAGATGGCCAGCTGAAGCAGCGGGCTGGTGTGACTGCCTTCCTGGGATTCAGCGTGCTCTAGCCAGGACGACAGCTCAACTCAACAGCTCATAGCGCCGCTCGTGCGGGGAGTCAACTGTATCTCCATGCAGCGGTGGTACAGCACATTGCTTGTTA
The DNA here is from genome assembly GCF_011947565.3 of Pollicipes pollicipes. Taxonomy (NCBI): domain Eukaryota; kingdom Metazoa; phylum Arthropoda; class Thecostraca; order Pollicipedomorpha; family Pollicipedidae; genus Pollicipes; species Pollicipes pollicipes. The sequence goes on from NW_023596576.1 coordinate 51,059,044, forward strand.
CTGGGGTCCAATTTGGGCTTACGTCATTTCGTGTAGGCATAATAGCCTATCTAATCCATAAGCCACTGTGGTGCGGGCCCCAGCGACTCAAATGGAAGTCGCACCTACTTGAGCAGTTGGCAATAGACTTCTCGATGAACTCTGGGGCCCTTCGTTGTTGAGTTCTTGTCACGTTCTGCTACATTTTGTCGTTAAGATGCCAATACGCTCATATTTTGTACGCTGATTTTACTGGATTTGTTGTGGGGAATAGGTCCTTTTTTAGCTTTCTTCTTGATTAGCTCAACAACCTTTTCCTTTTCAATTTCTTTGCCCACGCGGAGATCCTTGTTTCCAGAAGAAATAGCTTTTTGACCGAAGCAAGCCAGAACAAGTGGATTAGGGTAAGATGCAGTTTGTCTTCAGGTTAACCGTTGTGGAGTAAAATACCGTAATGAAAATCATTATAGCCTTCATACTCGGGTGTCATAGACCGTGCATTTAGGTCACACCTTGTTCAGATTTGTTTTAGAACATAACGAGCAAACTTTCAGGGAAAAGACAAGTAAGCAACGAAAGTAGTCTGCAAAGATTGCGCACAGCAGGTACTGATAGCATTTGATTGTATTATTATAATGTGCGGTACTCTTGGTAGTCTTCAAGCCTTCAGTGTTGACTGCGTCAACTACTGTGGTAAAACTGTCTCGTTTGAGCGTAAGGTGAAATGGTTTGTTATCCTCTTTCAGTTGACGCCAACTCATCCGTTCAGATGTATCTTTTCTGCCCCTCTTCCACCCCCACCCCTTCCTCCATTCACGCTTGTGCGAACCTCAGTGCTTGTGCGAGCACCATCCGGCGTAGCTAGGCCGAAAGCCCTCTGCCAGCCGCAGACAAGCTGAGAACCCTGTGCCAGCAGCAGCCAGACTGAGAACCCTGTGACAGCCGCAGTCAGGCCGAAAGCCCTGTACCAGTCGCAGCTAGGCTGAGAACCCTGTACCAGCCGCAGCCAGGCTGAGAATCCTGTGCCAGCAGCAGTCAGGCCGAGACGCCTGCGCCGTTTCCTGCCGCTCGCAATTAGCCCGCGAGCCGACGGAGCCGGCGGTGTCGGCGGCCAGCGCTCTCCGGCGGAAGCGCTCATAACTCGGCCGGCCGACAGCCGACGCCGGCACAACGGAGGCCTCGCGTGAAGCGCCACTGCCATCGCTTCCGGCTGGCCGCCGATTTATCCCCGGAGCGCCACCACCGCGGACCTTCGAGGTCGAGACAAAGTCCCCAGATGTGGGTCGAGCTGCGATGAAAGCCGCGGTGCCCGGGGCGCGACGGGCCCGGGCAGCTTTTTTGACAGGTGGTGCACCCGCGAATCGTGGCTGGGTCGGCCGGCCCACCTTGAAGGGGTGGTGCTCAAAAGTGGCCGACGTTCAAGGTCGCTGAGTACGGAAAAGACCCCTGCTGCGGCGTCCCATAGAGGTACGGGTGCACCTGCGTGGAACACGTGGCCAGGACGCGACGCGCCGATCGGAGAAATACTAGCCCCCAATGACACGCTGTTCTGATATGGTCACTTCAGTCTCGGGACCTTGCCGCGATGCTGTTCTTAGGAAGCAGCGAGAGCGCGGCTGCCTTTCACCGAACGAGGGGAAAAGGAAGACTAGGCGCTCGGGGACTTTGTCTACGCCAGAGGCTTTATCTGGATCGCATTCAACGTCCTTTTGACGTGCAGGTGCTGTAAATCGCATTTCTCTACTTGATCGTTTTTCTTGTCACTCGATGTCTGATGCAGTATTCAACGCACATTATGCGCAGTTGAACAACGTGGAACAACCTTCAGCAACAGCTTTAGTTTGGCTTCTAAACTTCCGGTCGCAGGACGTTCCAAAGATCAGCCGCATCGATTTCCTCGCCATTCGATGCTCTTTCTTAAGAGTGGCTTCAATACACTGTGGGGTTTTTGTTTGATTAAATAAGGTTGTTGTACGACGTATCACTGTGCCGTTCTCGACTGCCTCTGTCCTGGTAGCTTTTGTCTGAGGATATAAAGCTTATGGTCGGAACGTGCCAATCACTGTATAAATAAATAAATATATATATATATATATATATATATATATATATATATACAAATGTATACGTTTATGTATGTATATATATATATATATATATATATATATATATATATATATATATATATATATATATATGTATATATATATATATGCATGTACATATGTGTGTATATAAGTAGCAGATAGCCCATAAAGACGTACACGCGCGTGCGTGTACAGACACTCACGAAAGTGCGGTATAGAGCGCGGGCACCGGTACCGAGCCTGCCAGATCGAACGGTGACGATACGTTCGGTACTTGCCCTGTGAACTCGGCTGATATCTGACCTCTCGAGCCGTGCGTTTGGAGTCCGCTCCGCGCCACCATGAGGATGAAAATCCATCGCGGCCCGATAGTCGCCCGTGTATGGAACGGTTCACTTCCGGAGCCGTTATCAGCCGCATCGTCCTGTGATGGTTGAGGCGGATGGCTGATCGCGCTACAGAGTATTGCCTGGTGGGTTAGGGTAGGGCGGGTTATGCGTGACGAAGCTGATTGTCTACCATCGTGTCTGCCGGATGTGACCTGTTCCCCGGACCTCTGTCAGCTCAAGTCCACTGTGACTTGATTGCACCCTGTACCGCAGCAGTACCTTTTGCCGAGCTTGACGTGACCTCTCTCCACCCGACCCCAACGCGACCACCGCCCGCTAGAGCCCACCATGACATCTCTCCACCGGACTCCACCGTGACCCCTGTACTGGAACCCGCCGCGACCTCTTTCCACCGGGATCACCTTGATCTCCATCCACCGGAGTTCGCTGTGCACCTCTCCGCACCGGACGTCGCCGTGCTCGCCCTCCGCCGCGGCTCGCCGTGACCTGTCTCCAGCGGGCCCGCCGTGACCTCTCTCCGCGCGGTGCCGTTGACCCGCTGGAAGGAAAGCGGCTCGGCGTGGCGCCGCGGTCGCTTTCCCGGCGGCCGGTCTCTCTGGTGCCGGCCGACCGGGACGGTTTCACTCATTGTCAAGTGCACGGGAGGCGGCCGACGTGGCGCGCTTTCACGGCCTTAGAGCCGCCGCTCGTGAGCGCTGCCCTGCCGCCGACCGTCCTCCAGCGCAACCGCCCTCCACCGGGCCACCACTGCGGCGAAAAGGCAAAGAAACTGGGGATGTAAAGGGCGCGGCCGTGCCGCATCGAGTCCTTATGAGTAAAGGCACGCCGTCATGAATTTTCACATCGTACATGAAATCTGGAGGCATCTCTGTAACTTACTCTCGACATGTCGATAAGAATTGACTGGTGTAAAAGTTGTCGTACTGCCGTTGTCGTCTTTGTTTATGAATTGCGATTTTTGGATGCTTTCGTCTATCTATTTTGATGTGCATTGTAATCGCTATCAGTCCGTACACTGCCTATCAGAAGCCAGTGGTGCTAATGCCCTGAGTGTGTGTGCACGAAAGAGTTCTTGCCATGGCGAACCGGACGCCCTGGCTGGCCATATTGCATCTATGAACGCCTTCAATTGGGCGTCAGTCTTGGAGAAAATATGTCCGAAAATTCATAAGAGGTGTGGGACCGCTAGTTCCCAGAGAGGTCCCCGACTATTGTCTGTATTGAGGATACTGTACGCTGTGTATGTACGTTGGACAATGGTGGAATTACTGGCAGGCTGCAGCACGGGCATAGACGGCCTATTTAAGCCAGGGGCGCACGCAGGATTTTAAAAAGGAGAGCACTTCACTTCCAAACAATCACTGGTAAGGCGCAATTCACTGTGTGTCGTTAAACGGCATCGCATATTCTCCATTTTCTTACTTCGCGTTACTATCTGAAGCTTATTGTCAATGTTAAGCCAACGCTTTGTTACGGGGGGGGGGGGGGGGGGCACACGCCCCTGGGGACTGCTCTGTAAGTCCGCTCCTGACATGGCCTCACTGAAGAACTAGACGAAAGCCGTGGAAGGAAACCGTCGGAGTCACTAAGTTGCGACGAAAACATGGAGTCTTAGCACTGTCGTAGTGATTTCGCACATAAGTTCGCGCGAGAAATCCAACTTGCAAGATGTGGTGAGATCATTGGTCATCAGATGTGGTCATCATGTACATCAGACACATGTGGTCATCAGAAAATGCAGATCATTTTCGGGCTTGGGAGCGCATGGAGAAACGAACACTTCCCTGGTGAAAATTTGTTCGCAGGAAAATCCCCCGTGATAAACCACGGTCTGATCGCCTTCTGTATGGAATGTACCCTAATTATGTACACCTTTTACTGCAAAATCGCATGGACTTTTATTTGAGCTCGAAGCAGCACTGTGGAGAGTTTTCCGTCTCCCCGAACCCTCTCGGGCGGCGGCTGGTAGTGAGGTTGACACTGAACGACCCCTGCCGACGTGCCTCTGCAACACAGCATCCGCTGATCCAACCGAGCACATTAGGTACTGCCCCGTGAAAAGCGTGATTCTCTTGACGCGACGCCAGTGCACCAGGGCGGGCACGCGGTGAGCGGTAAGAGCGGAGTACCAGAGTGTAGGGGGGGGGGGGGGGGCTCGCCACCGGTCGTGGCGTTGCCCGGTATTGTGGCTGGAGCCGGCCTGTCGGCGCGACCTTGTCCACGGCTGGCGCTGGCCGCCGATCATCGCCGCGGCGTGCCGCGGATTTTTCGGCGCGTGTTGTGCCTTTGCGCCATCCGACCCCGCCAGTTCGTTGGCCCGGCGTCGCTGCAATTTTGCAACTGGCCCTGACCCGGTTGGGCGCCGGCCGGCTGATCCTCGGCCGCCGGTCCGCGGCCTTGGTGGCCGCTCTTGCGGCAGCGACCGGTCAGCCGCGGTCATCTGCGCCCCCCCCCCCCCCCTCTCCCTCCCTCCCCTTCGTCGACCCTGGCGGGGGAGGGTCTGAAGGCGGTGCGAGTCACGATGCAACATCGCGGCTCTAAGCAGTATTGCGGTTCAGTAAGCGTAGGCTGTCACCTATGAAGCTAGGGTGAGAATCACGCGACTGGAGCGTGTCATCACTAGCTGTTCATGCTCAACTTTTTTGCGCAGCTACTATTCAATTTACTGCAAACACTAGCTGGATGGCATGTGCAATGTTAGCAAAAAAAGCAGGAGATCAGGAAATAGCTCTTATTTTAGCTAATAAAAATATGAATAAATGGATTATTCAATATGGGAATATCTTCTCGGATCGATACTCTGGTAGAGAATGCCGACTTGGTAGTGAACGTTACTTTTGCAACTGGCGCGCTTTGGTTGCTCGCAAAAGTACGTCCCGATGCGCCTTTATTTTGGTTTGGTTAATCTAATTGGCTACCTGGGTTGAGACATTAATTTGCACATTTGAAAAAGCCTCATCTCATTATTGCTTGGGCTGGCCGCTGCTGACGTACTTATTGCACCGGTTGCATTTCTCCAAGATTTTTGATTTTATAGCCCACTTATTCATTTTGCTTGATGTGGTTTTAGGGAACCCGCATGCTGCTGGCCGATGACAACTAAAACGTTTACTCTGTATGCCCAGACAAGAATACACCAGTAATCGAATACGCCAGCGTTTTGTGTAAGATCGCAAAAGGATTAGGTGAACACGGCCCACGCCATCCGTACCAGAACAAATCTCCGGCCGACCGAGTGCGGCGTGAAGTTATATCTAGTATAAAGTTCAGTCTGGCATATATAGTATACGGATTCATATCATGTCCAGCCCAGACCGCTCAATACTGTCTTTGTCCAGCTACCGTTGTTATATAAATATACATGTAATGCGGTGTCCAGTGTCGATTTACGTTAGCCAGTTTCTTAGCAATTTCCGAAGCCCATAATGTTCCGAAAGGCAGAGGTTGTGTGAGCGCTTTGTCCTTCACGCCCTGAATAACGTGCCACCATCCCCAACAATGGAAATGAAAGGTCAGATCGCACAGATATGTGCCTTTTCAGCATGAGATTGTCATTCGTCACTCCAACCTTTGAAGAGGTCGAATTAGATGCGAGGAGGAAAAGAACTGCACGTTATTACCGTCTCTCCGAAATCTGCAAACTCTACCGACACACCACGTCTGTGAACACCTTGTCCTTTGACTATAAACGCAGCTGGTAAGCGATAAATACCACCGCACTCGGCACCAGCGGGCAACGCCGCCGGTCGTCAGCGTTGCCCGCCGCCGCTCACCGCTGCGACCATTGCCGCCAACCCGCCCACGGGCCAGCTCAGCAGAACGGCTGGCCTTGCCCTGCTCTTCCACGCTCATTCCACGTCTGTCCGTTCCCCTCCCCCGCGCTCCTCCCCAGACCCGGACCGCACCGCCCGCCCGCCCGCCCGCCCCCCCCCCCCCTCCCCCTCCAGCGCGGCGCGGCCGCCCGCCTCCGCCGCCGCGGTGCGAACAAACTCTAACTAGGTCAGCTAGGCATTGGCCTTAGGTTTTATCGGGCATGGCGAAAGTGCGGTCGGCGGACGGACGCGGCGCGCGGCGGCGAGGAGTGGCGCGCGGTCTCACTTTCTTCGCCGCGCCGCTCCGCGCGGCGAATGTGGCGCTGACTCAGCTGTCCGCCGGCGGCTTTATGCGCCGTTTGACGTGAACTCGGCGGACCGTTTCGTGCCCTGTTTATTCGGCGGGACCGGGCGGGGCTCCGAGACGGACCACTAACCCGTCGGAACCGCCGCTACAGCGACGAGTCTAATCACTGGGTTTCTCGCTATTTCAGGGAGACATCGGAGGAAGATGCGCCTTTCAAAATACCATCAGGTAGGCGTCGGCTGGTGCTGGGACACGGGGCGGCTGGAGGTCCGGCAGTGACGCGTGCGGCGGTGACGCCCTCCGGCTGCGGCTGCGGTGGCGGGACGAGCCGGCGTTGCAGCTGGTCCGCCGCTCCCTTGATGGAAGCGAGCCGCGTTCGCTTGGTCCGCCTGACTCGGCGTGGGCGCCACGGCACGCTTGTCCTTGCACTTCCAAGATCACAAAGTCTCCGGTCGAGCGCTTACGCGCAGGTTTTGTAGGCCTGGGTTGTGTACTGTTATTGAACTAATGCAGGCTGCAGCGGTGGTGAAATGTGGCGGTGCCGGTATCAAAACAGCCACATGCGTCCCAAAGTAGCGAACTAACCGAGTTAGCGACTGGCTGGTCCTTGCAAAAGTCTGCATCTGTTTTTAGCCGTGACTGAGCAGCTGGGAGTAAGTCATGAACCCTGATTCACGGCGTGACTCACGACTCTTTCCCTTCCGCTGAGCGGGGCGCTGCTCACTTAGGACTGACGCACCTCCGTTCTGGTGAGAAGTGCGGTGACGTGTTCCCCGGAGGAGTGAGCGGGGCCGGAAGGAGACGCACCCAGGGAAAACTGAGGGCAAATAACGCGGCTCACAAGAAACATCCCAGCCGCGATCCAATATCGGCACCGAACAGAGTTTGGACATCGGGCAGCACTTTATCGTTGAAAATATCGACAAAAGTGGGATGCTGCAGTCCACTCGCGCCCGCGCTTCTTCCAATTTCCTACACCTATCAATTAACATGCGTCAGGGCGTCGTGCCAGCATGTTTTGCCGCAGGCAGAATAGCACCACAATGTTTACCGCTCCGGGTGAGCACCCGGCTGACCCTGCGCTGCGCTGGTAACTGGGTGTTTCCCGCCGCAGCGTCTAGTCTGAGGTGGAGCCCGAGATGGCACAGGGCCGTCGGCTGCCGCGATCAGCACGTGCCGGATGGGCCGGCCCGTCTCTCATTAGTGCTGTTATGGTTATTGCCTCGAAATCCTTGAGCGACCGAAAATGCCTTTTTCAGTGGGATTGTCTGCACCGTAAAACGATACGTAACAGTCCGCTTGGTTCTTGACGACAAATCACCGTCCGTGTGGAATGTTAAGGACCTCGAGATGACCGCAAACAGCGGAGTCACATTCTGACGGCGCGCCGGTCCGGATGGCGCGCGCTTTTTGTCACCACCCCGATCCCCGACTGGTTTGGAGCGATGCGCTTCTCACAGTTCGCTCAGGGCTGGCAACAAAGCGCTGGCATGCCATTGCCAGCCCTGCACCTGCAGAGGTCACCAGGGCCTGCTGACTGCGACCCCCGTACGCCGCCACGCCCAGAGCAATGGCGTGCCCTCGTATTGCACAGCCAGGGTGGAATGGAAGGCGGAAGCGCAGCGCGCTAGCGGCTTAGTTCGGGCCACGCAGACAGTCTGCTCAAGATGGGAGAGGTGTGTACGTGTGTATGTGTGTGTATGCGTAATCCTACTGGGCCGAGAAGGTGCGGACACGTGCCATGCGACCGCGACTACAGCCCCAGATTACAGTAAAACTAGCCAAATCGAAGTAGCCAAATGATATTGTCATTCAATTAAACCGAGCAGCGATAAAGATGTATATTTGTAAAATCTGTGAGAGCCACCAACGACGTTGCAAGTCGGGTGGCAACCCCGTTGGCAAAATTGCGGATCACTCTGAAAAATTGTTTATGCGAGGTAGAGAGCGGAGAGCGAAATCTCGAAACGGTTGTGAAGAACGAGTTTGGAGAGGCTTAAACTCCCAGGCAAAACCTTGCAAGTTTTGTGGGCACGTTTGGGCTCTTCCGATTTTCACGATTTGCTGTTTGCTATCAATGAATAATGTTAGTGAGGCCGACAGCATGAATCTTAAAACGCGATGCTTTCGGATGCCTGTGTCAGCCTTACACGAGCCTTGAAGCGGGCGCTTTTTGTGGCCTGGTCTGTGGTCAACCCGCCCGCAAATAGCAGGCCTTCCTGATCAGTCATCACGAGAGGTGAGTTTCAGAATACCAAGGCCGGTGTCTTGCCCTATATGCTAGTTCCTTGTGTGTCCTCTCACAAAGGTCACACCTGTGCACCTTTTTGCTCATTGTTGACTACAATAGCCATAGGGGCTGTTGTGCTGGCGGATAATTATGCGCTGTACTGGGCAGCTTGCTGGCAGGCAGCAGACAGGGTGCTGACTGTTGTTGTAATGGGTGAGTTGTCTTCATTAAATAATCCTGCAGCGGGTGGGTCTATAAGCAGACAGCGGGGATTCCAAATAACCTTCACACATGCCTTGAATGACAATAATTTTCTTACAGGCCCACAAATCGCAAGACTGTTTGTCTTATAGCATAAAGGCTTTGTCAATACAAACGGTGGAATGCACAAGTGCCCGAAGATCCTTGACGTTGGTGCGTGACCGATCAGCTTTTCGGCCCGTCCTGGGCAAGCCAGCGTGCAGTGCCTGGCTGACTGGCGCCCGCCTGTGATGCGGACTCACTGCTGCGGATACGACCTTGTTTACCAGCGGACGGGCAGCCGAGACCCGAGTCACAACGAGTCAGCGTGGTTCAGCACCGACAACGCCGAACACACGGACAGCCACGTGAATTCTCTTTTTAAGGGGCTTGTCCAGGCAGCCGAGACCCAAATCATAAGGATTCAACGTGGTTCAAAACTGACAACTCCAAGCACACGGACAGTCGCGTGAACATCCTTTTTAAAGGATTGTTTGCGATTCAATACGCGGACGCACGTGGGTGGCACTCCCCAACTTCTGCGAAATCCTGACCCAGCAGCGAGCGGTGGAGATGAGACTCCATCACCTGGTGTCGTCCCCTGATCTGGCAGCAGCCGATGGAGATGAGACTCCCCCCTCCCCCATCACCATAGGTCTTCTGAACACGTGGCGGTGTCCGCCGGACAGCTGCCCCAATTCATCTGCCGTAACGCGGCCGTGGACGTAGGACTAATCAATGGGCAGAGCACGGACATCATTTGAATACGAGTCACGGTCCGCGCGCGCCGCGCTCGCCACCTTGGACCGCGCACGCTGCCACGGCCGGCCTCAAAGGAGACCAATTACAGCTGACTCCCGCGCTATTTAACTGTCAGTGATTAGCGTGCATTAAGGGGTCGGGTCGATTTTTCACCCAGTGTAATTGCCGCTGCTGAATGCCTAGTTTGGGAAACAAATTAGATCCCTGGCCGCCCCCGCACGCGCCTGGATCGATGCACGATCACAAAACTAAGTAAATAAATCAAACGTGGCTGCGTCGAGTTCGCTCGAGTGCACGCGGAAATGGGTCACGCCGCTGCTGGCCGAGAGGCTGAAGTAACACGCCCAGCTGACGTTTTCCGCGGGATCCGAAGCGCCAACAGTGCAGATGGCACGGATCCCCCGCCCGGCCCTGTTCACGTCTCTTCCCCTGCTGGCTGCCACCTCCTCTGTGATTGTCTTCTTCTCCCCGCCTCAGGGCATGCGCAGGAGACAGTTTCGAGCGGGATGCGTCATTAACTCCCCGTAAGGGCAACGCAACCGCCCGATATAAGCAAGACTTTTTGAGCACTGTCAGAAGCTGTCGTGTTCACCCGTCATCTCCCGCGGATACGTCCCTGTCCTGAGCATGCATTAGCGCGTCGGAGCGCTCCCAGAGTGGAGAACTGCAGGAGTGGGCAACCTTAACTATAACCGTAACGTGACCACATTCTGCAACTTAATGCCCAAACACCCTGTGGAAAATTGTACAAGCAACACAATTGCATAATTGATTCAGGAAGTGGTGATTCTCGCTGCGGTTTATGGGTATGGGGCCAAGCGATGCCATTTGCTCTCAGTCCGTAGTGTGTCATCGCATCTCCTGCTGGATCAAACAGTATCGCCATCTTCGCCAGCGTTTCGCTCTTTACACTGTCTTGTGATTTTTTTTAGGATCCCAAATCCACGTGCGCGTTTATCTGTCGTATTATTTTTAGACTGGTCGTCCAATTGCATGTTACTGTTTCCATAACGCCACACCATATTTAGCAGCCCAACTGAACCCAAATGGTGCATGCGGAATGCCCGCGCGTTTGTAACGTCCTACTTTCGGACGTTGTCCAGCGACCCTGAGACTCAAAGCTCAGAGAACGCCATGCGCTGAGCTCGGCGCGGTCCCACGGTCCGTGACTGCCACTTTGTGCGAGTCGCTCGGCCACCCAGACCCGTCACGGGGCCTGACGAACGCCTCTCTAATGAAGACAGCCCGCCACGCTTATCACCCATCATGCGTTCCGATGTATTTGGAACAGCCGTTGGGCAGCCTGTGCCTGGTTGGCTGTGGAATGTTGCCGGGAGCGGGGGGATGGCCTTTCCGGTGGTGCTCACCCCCCAGCCGTCCTTTTATGTTCCAACCCTTCATCTGGCGTTATTTCCATCAGAATGACGGCAACAGTGAAGGTGTGGGGCGCTGGACGGAGGCACCCTCCAAGGGCGCAGTTTAGAGATGCTCTGTGAAAACGCCCGAAGACGTTAAGCTTTCAAGAATTATTTTGTGTGCTCGTTTAGCCTTTCAGTGTTCCTGAAAGAGGCCTGGTGGCATGTTTTCAGAAAACTGTGGATCCGTTTGGCCCATAGAGTCTACCTTTTTAACAGATCCATCGGAGCCTGGGAGCCCGGTAAGACCAATTCCCACGAGCGTCACCCTTCGCCGTTATTGCACCCCTTGTAAACCTGACCTCGTTTCCTTGGGGACAAACTCGTCGCTCCCTAGCATTTCGGAGTCCTTGCGTAAGGCTTGGCATCCGTTTTGAGACTATTTCCTCACTTCGGAAAACTGTACCCGTCTGCTATGAGCAAGGACGCTCCAAGGCGGCGTCGTAAAGGCGTCGGCATACCTTCCCCTTTGACCGCGCTGCCTGACGGCGCCGCTGTCACGCCGGCCTGTCGTATCAGCTGAGCGAGGATGTGACCCATTTAGCGGATGTCGCCTCGGCGGCGCGCCTGCCGGCGCACCACCTGACCGACGCACATGCGTGCGCGTGCTGCGCGGCCGCGGGCGGGGGCCGCGCCGCGCCGCGCGCGAGTCCTTGACGCCCGACTGGCCACGGCCGCCATCGCGGCGCTGCCGGGCTGCATGATGGACACGAGGAAGTGGCCAACAACAAACGCCACGCCACGCCTGCGGATCGGAGCCGGTCTCGCCCGCCGCTGACGGGCGGCGAGGTCGCCGCCGCCGGCCAGCCCGCGCCGCGCGCGTCGCCTGCGCCGCTGTTTGCGCGCAGAAATGAGGCGGCGTGGGCCGCACGGAACGAGCAATGGTCTCTTAGTATCTAATCGCGCCGCATCCGTGAACGCACGATCTCGGCTCGAGCCGGCGTGCCCGCGGACATGTGTCAAGACGAGGCTCTCCGAGCCCGCGTCACGTCGCGGAGATGCTTCAAGCCTGGCTTGTATTTAGCGTATTGCGCCTGTTGTTAAAAGCGAGTGCTCCGCATTTATATGGGATTTGAACTGAAATAACTACCTTGAAGATTATTCGGTGCAGTTCATAGCCCTTCCGTTAGTGCTGATCGGTTATATAGCTATCAGAAATTCCAATCCATTGCGTCATGTTTGTCATCGCGATTTCAGTCGGCGCTAGATATTGCATGCATTTAAGCCGTGGCATTTCGGTCTGTTTTGTCGGAAGCTCACACACTGTTTTGTTGGGGCAGGTATTCATCAACCTTTTGCTTTTGAAACTTCAACATAGGTGACAGCTGCACCGCTGCGTCATAGGCCTCCCAGCTCAGCACAAATAACTCAATCATTGAGCACGAAGGCCGACCCTCCTCTGGGGACGGTTCAGAGCCTGGGGCGAGACAGACTTCGACGGCCCCTGTCCGTAGTCGGGGGCGAGATGGACCCCCGACGAACCCTGTCACCACGCGGGCCTATAATAGGATGAACAGGCGGCCATCATCTCTGTAAATAATCCTATTGACAGCGATAGCTGGCTTCACGCCTGAGGGCAGTATTACAGCATGGGCCAATAACCTCAGAACACTGATGTATTTCAATATTTTGCTGACCAGAGATGAAAGGGAATTTCTTTTCATGGTGATATGCTCAAACATACCTTACCTGATGTCGGCCCGACTCACCGCTTACCTCACGGACAACTTTACCCCACTCAACTCACTTTACCTCACCTCACCTCACCTCACCTCACCTCACCTCACCTCACCTCACCTCACCTCATCTCACCTCATCTCACCCCACCGTACCTCACCTCACTCACCTGGTCTGGCTTTCCCCTACTTGCCCTGCTATGGCCCCACCTCACCTCATTTAATTTCATCTCACTAACCTCATCTCACCTGACCTCAAGTTTATCTCACCTCACACCGCCCCAAACGATCGCTCATGTGGCAGGTGAGAGGATTCCCTCGCCAGTGGCCAGACGTCCCCAGAGCGAGGCATAAAAACGTCTGGCGGTAAATGAAGTGCAGTTGTAAGCAGCTAAAGCTACACCCTCTGTGGGCGTTACCTCTCAAAATTTCACCCTGTCAGTTGCTGAGCAAACGTTGCCTGAGTCAGCAGCAGATAAAACGAGTCCACGTCAGTACCAAAGTGAGTTGTTATGAGCAAATCATTTAGTCTATCGTGTCAAGGGACATATCATGAAGATGATGTTTTGACGAAGTACTTTAAGCTTGAATGCTCTGGAAAAAGTTACAAGTTACTTCCGGCGGTAATTTGGCCGTAGGCGTGTACACAAACATTGTAACTTTACGTGACCTGATTTAAAGCTTACCGAGCTGACTGGTGCACATTCATCCTTTCCAAGACCTTCAAAAATGAATCCCTTTTACGACAATTCCACTGAATATGATTTGCAAAAATAGTGTGTCCTTGTTTAGTTAGTTGCAGTAGTAGTTATATTAGCTGCTTGAAGTCTAGGCTCTTCAATGCCATGATCCCATACTCCAGTTGTTTGCCGACATCACAGCAGTTTGTGAGCACGTGCAAATGTCTGAAAACTAGTGAAGTCGTTTACCGTTCCTATTTACATGCAGTGCCAAGCTGTCAGTCCTTTCGTGCGGAGTGCAGGACTCGGCTCGGGGTTGCATGCTTTGGGCCCTGCACTGGTCGCACGTTGACTCCCACCTTGTTTAAGGTCAGGTCGCAGCGGTCAGGTGTTATCGCGACCATCAATATCTCTACAGAAGCACCTTGTCGCCCTTCGCTGGCTTGCGTCTCGGGTCAGTGTGTGTGTGTCTATGTGGGCGCAGTGTACTCCTGCTGGTCGCAGAGTCCGTTTGCTGGGTCAGAGCGGCAAACACAGTCGATCGTTGCTTCTGCGAACCTCTTCACACGGCGGGGCCGGCCGGCTGCAGGAAGGCACCGGTTCAGCGACCGGTCGGCTGGCGGGGCCGCGGGCCCCTTGTCCTACATGCGGTCGCCTGCCAGGGCGCCCTCAGCCGTCCCGGGACCGCTGCGCCCGGGGTCGCGCTTCCAGGAAGCGGGCCCGCCCGCCGCCGGTGACCGCGATCTGCCGTCGCCGCCGACGGCCCCCGTCGGCGGCGACGCGCCCTCTGCTGATGTTTGTGCCGGGCCGCCGGCTCAATGACCTCCCTCAACGCGATCAATAGCACTCGCACTTCCTGGTTGAGTTTGGGGTCGGCGGATCTGGACATTGATTTCTGGCCCCCGGTCCTGGCGGCGGTCGGAACCTGGCCTTCCGGACGGAGTTGGCGGCGCCCTGGGTCATCTTGGCCTGCGAGCTGCCGGCACCTGGTGCGCACTTTGCACACTGAGCAGGGGACGGCGAGCAACGCCAATAACTAAGCGCTCTTGGTATGGTGGATTCTGCAGGATATGAACTGTACGCGTCCGGCAGTCGAGAAGTGTCCTCTTCACACCTGGTATCTGTTGCGTGACACTGGGTTCCCGCTGACGTGCCGAGCCGGCGGCGCTGCAGAGCGCTCGGGCGGCGAGCGCCGTCCACAGCCGGCCCGGACGTCTGCAACCCTGAGGCGATAAGCGAGCCCGTGCGCCGAGCGCGCTTAAACCCGCCTCACGCAGCCGCGCTGCTGAAGCGGCCGCCTTGCAGCGGGCACAGGGCGGACCGTTAGCGCGAAAACGGCGCAGTTCACGGGACGCGGCTGCCGCCCTCCCCTCCCCCTCCCCCAGTTCGGAGGGGCACTGACCCCGGCGAGGCCGCATGTGGCACACCGGAAGGCCGGCCAGTGATGCCCTATTTAGCGGTGGGCCGCTGCGCTCACTGCGTTCGCTATCTGGCGTCGCACGCGCATCTGACCGATAATTGCGTGGCGCGTGGTGTGCGCGCACACGCGTTCCGCGTCCGGCTGTCAGCGGCGGCCGCGATGCCGAAAAAACGCGCGCCACTGGTCCCAGCATTGGACTGAACCGGCTCCCGGGCTTGTTCCAAGGGAACAGTCTTGCGTAGAGTCATAGATAAACCTTTTAATGGAGGCGCGTTGTCCCTTTTGTCACAATATTTGTATAATCCCAAAATGTGACCTTAACTAGTAAAATATTGAAAAGATCCTTACAAAGAGCTAACCTCAACGTTTCCTGGAAATGTCTTCTTCGCCTCCCGCCACCAACCCCATCCCATCCCCAGCCTTCCCTCCCCAAACTAACTTCTTGAGGCTTCGCTTATGACCTGTTGTGTCATGCTACTATATTGGTTGGATATGGGCGCATTGCGGACAAGCAGCTGTCTGTGCAAAAATGTTCATGCTATTTGCGGAAATGATGCTGTGGTAATGGTAATGTAGTCGGTTTCTAAGAGGTTGCACCAATTCCGCTAAGACCTGTGAGGTTGATAGGAGCGACAAGCGTACGCGCCGCACATGTTGCGCAAACGCAATGTAGTGTTCTCCGACAAGGCTCTAAACTATTGACATTGCCTGTATAAAACTGCATGCCTAATTAGTGGACTATGCTGCCGGCAATCGGCAACGGTTTCCGGCCCCAGCAGTCACGTTGGACTGTGAGAAGCCACCGCCGATACGCAAGGTCGCCTTCAAGGAATATTGCTCCATCTCGATCCCGAGCAAACTGCACGGGCTCTTTTCACACATGCCATTTCACCGGCATGCATTCAGCCCTGCAGGGAAAGCTCGCTGTTCATGGTCCAGTCGCCAGAGTTCCGGGCTGGACGCTCGGGGCGCGTGCCAGCCTCGGTCCGAGCACAGTTCGCAGCCACGCACGCCCGAGGCACGGGCTGGATGATTGTGCGCTTTGCCGGATGTTGGGGACGGTCCTGAGATTGTCTCGTTAATGCATCGCTGTCAGTTCAGACGACCATTCAGAAGTGATGGATTTATTCGGTAGCCCGAATAGTCGTTATTTTCGGCTCCGGTGGCTGCTGCCTGCTGCAGCCTTGGGCCACCCTCTTATTGATTTCTCTCCATGTATTCATCATATGGACAGAACTGGCGTAATTTGAGTGCTACCAGTTGGATCGAACGCGCTTATATCACTTCCTCATTTATTATTTTCGTCCCCCGGCGCTTGGCTCCCCTCTGTGGAATAGTTGGCGCATTTGCATGAGCAGGAGGTCGTTTTGTTTAAGGGCTCTGTCCTCTGGCGCGTCCCAGCTCTAGTAAGATGGTGACTTTGATCGAGAGGTGGCCGCCCCTCCCGCTCGATTTGCTTGATGACTGGGCCCAAACGATCGCGCCCTTGTTGGCATTTGGGGATTTTTGACGTTCGCCGAAGCCGGACTTCCGTTAAAAAGCCTGCCCTCGTTAGCTTGCGCCCTGCGCAGTTTTAGCTAAGCTGTGGTTTGTGTTGACATTCGTTGTGAATGGAATTAAAACATGCATTTGGCAGCTGCTGTGTGCCGCTTTTTTAACTTAACCCATATGACTAGGCATAGGTTTGTCGGCACTGATTCCCGCAAGATATGCCTTATTTTATCAAGAATTCGCACTTTAAACTATGTTTGTGAAGTTTGTGACTGCACTGTGAAGTCTCTGCAGTATATGACAATGTCATGTCATGTTTCGTCATGGTCATGTCATGTCATGTTTCGACATGGCAATGTCATGGCCGAACACGGAGGGAGGCGACGGAGTAGAAACGGGCGATCCCTCAGCAGAGAGCAGCGCCCTCAAATCTCCGAAATGAGAATTGGCCACTGACGGAGCGCCGACGCTTCAGCGTCGTTTCGTCAGGCTGCGACAAGGAGCCGGGTTCGATACTTTTTCCATGCCACGTCCCCTCGGAAGCCGACCGCTTCTTTGACCGGCGAGTTCTCGCGCGGTTTTTCAGGGCGCGCCGCCATGTTGGGCTGCCGGCCCGCGATGAAAGTCGAGACGGACGGCGGGCCGCGGCGGCGCAGAAACAGCATACGACATGCAGCATGGTTTGATTGATAGAATGGGAACGCCGTGCCTATCGCACGGCCCCGCACGCTCTCTTTGCAAAAACGTCAGGAAACAGCTGTTGCCAACCTGCGTTTCGATGACCTGTCCAATTTGCGTGTCACACAGGAAGGGAGCAGGAGAAAGAGTCAGCGGCCCAGGTGCACCTTGCTTCGCTGCTCGCCCCCACCCTCTCTCTCTCTCTCTCTCTCTCTCGCTCTCTCTCTCTCTCTCTCTCTCTCTCTCTCTCTCTCTCTCTCTCTCTCTCTCTCTCTCTCTCTCTCTCTCTCTCTCTCTCTCTCTCTCTCTCTCTCTCCCTTTTCCTTTTCCTCCCCCTCTTCCTCTCTCGCTCTCTCGTGGACACCATGCAGCGTCATCCAACCTACTTCTTCGCGAGTGTGCTAGGTCTCGTGAAAAGAATAGAGGTAATCCTCTATTCGTTTGCTCTCCTTCTATACCATCCTTTCTAATCCTCTCCCGTGTCGTCAGAGGTACGGTAGCAGGCCGCCGTAGCCTTGCACCGCCCACCTGTTGGCCGATCTCTCCTCACAACTACGGAGTTAAATCCCGCCTTTGCTCCAACCACCCTGCATCTGTGACAGCGTGCGAGCTGCTCCCTGAGCCGACGGGCGCTGTCCCCTGTGCGTACCACCACCGGCGCCTGGCTGACTTGCGCGGCCGGCGCTCCCCGCCAGGCGAGGTCGGCGGTCCCGTCCGCCGCCGCCCTCCGCCGTCCGCCGGCACGCACGCACATGCGTGCGCCGCCCCGATCGATCGGACCGTTACTCGAGCGCGCGCGCCAACCCTTGCCAACCGGCCATCTTTGCCGGTCGATGCCACCCTCGCGGTCGTCGACCCGTGCCGCGAGCGTTGGCCGCTGGCGGCGGTGGCGGCGCCCATGACGTGCGCCTACCTGGGACGGCCGGCGGCGGGGAGGGCAGCACAGGTGGCGCCGCCGGCCGCCGACCCCGCCGGCGAGCGGCTGACCCCCGGAAGCGGCGTCGGCCGGCGCGCTGGGCCACACCGGCACCCCGGACGCCGGGAGACGAACCTCGCTGTCAAGCTGGCCAGAAGCGCGCCGTGTAACCGTAATGCGCTACCCGTGTATGGCGGGGCGCGTGACAGTCGGCTGTCGGGGTGGGGCCGTTTTGAGCCTCGCCAGCCGTCGACAGGGCGTACACCGCCGGGGCGCGCGCAAAATATGGCGGGAACGCCGCCTGTGCGTGGCTCCCCTCTCACCTCTCAGGGCCGTGTCTTTCAGCCCCTGAGAGCGCGCGTGGTCGGTCCGTATCAATATCCATTCACGCAGGCGGCGAGTCAGCTGGCACAAGAGCACTTCCGCATTTAGACGCGCTCACGCAGCAGTCGCGAGTATTAGGTACGCACTAGAGCTGCAGAATGTACAACGCTGAAAGCCGGCATGAATACGGTGCGCGTACATCGCCCACACGATATAATGCGACGTTATTGAGGGACAGCCCCGCCCCTGAACCTCCGATCTTTACGATGGGATGAGTTCGGTGCCGGTTGAACCAGTGTTCCGTCTGGCCGCCGGGCTCCACCGGCCCCGAATTCGGCCGCTCTAGCCGGCCGCCGCGGCGGCGGGGGGAGGCCGCCGCTCCCGGCGCACCCCTCCGTCGCCGGTTGTTGACCCGGGCGGTGCGCGACCGGGGCAGGGCGTGCTGCGCGCGCCCGCCGAAAGTAAAATGACACAGTGAGAAAAAAGCGGCCGGCGCGTGCAAGCGAGCCGCGTGACGGCCGGTGCGGACCCGAGCCGGCGCCGGTGCGATGAGCGGCGACACGGCCCCGGACCGGCCGCCGGCGAGCCGGCTCAGCGGCAGCACAGGCGCCGGAGGTGAGTGACCCTGCCGGCGCCCGGTCCGTTATGTGTCGGGGGCGGCGGCTGCCGACGGGGCGCGGCGAGCGGCAGGGGTGGGGATCGGGGGCATGGGGGCGCGATGCGATGGGGTGACTGATCTGTGTGCGTCGAAACCGTTCGGCGCCGTAGCTCTCCGCTTGGTCCCCGCGGCAAGGCGGATTGCTGGCAGCCAGCAGTGCAGGACGGCCGCCACGCTGTCCACATTGGGGAGACTCTGGGCTCCGGAACCAGACCAGAAGCAGTCATATGACTGCACAGCGGAACACGTGATGCCAGATGCTGAGCAGCGGCGAGACCTCACAAGCGTTAACATGCGGCTGAGATATATGTATTTACGTACATTCATTCATATATATATATATATATATATATATATATATATATATATATATATATATATTCCCTTAGACATGTATCTACAGAATTGCCAGTCAATAGCTTACTCCATACATGCCACTCATTCAAAGCTTCTCGAAATCTAGCTTTGCCATCGGTTACTGTTTATAAATGTTACCACACAATGTTTTGACATTTCAGCAACCGTTTGAACAGCTACCGCGGCGCGTTCAATGAACATATAGCTTCTTAACGTGATTTCGAAATTTCTTCTTAAATCTGTGTGCTTTTACGTGTTTATCTCGAACATCAATGATTTTTCACGAACGTATTAACCATGTAATGATTTCAAAACGCGGTCGGGAGGCACGTACCTGGGAGTCTCTTAATGAATACGTCACTGGATATACAACCATATTATTATGAAACGTTGGTTAATATTGATACCAACCTACCATTGACTGGTGGAGTGCTTAGCGCTCAGCCTTTTTCTTAATACCTCTGGAACAAAATGCGCCAGGAATTGGATATTTAAGTGCCAAGTCAGGGAAGTTCATCGCACCTACCCGCAAATTTAAATTCTGGTAGTCTTTGGTCGATGTCAGGAAATTGGACAATATGCAAATTTAGGTATCGGCGGCTGTTGGATGCTCACACAAATGTCTTTAGGGCTGCAGCCGGTTTATGGCGTCTGACGTGTGTATTGAGGTCATACTGACTTCTTTTTGTATTGAATTCTATTTGTATATTACGTGCGTATTGAGGTCATGTCATCCTAGGCCACGTCAAATGACCTAAAAACGGTCCTCTTGTAGCAAGTTGGTTCTCTCTTGGTTTTTGTGTTCTTCAAGTTGCATTTGAGCATTTACCTTACTAACGAACCACAGTTTGTGTCATAACCGTCAGACGATCAACGTAATCCCTAAGCATTCTACATATCATCAAAATGGCGTCGCACAATGAGACTTGAAAGCTTCGATGTTCATGCCATGTGACGTGGCACTGCCGGCTGTCGATAATCGTACTCGTGACCCGAAGGTCACTGTTCAAGGTCGTTTAGTCTTCGGGTCATCCTTTGCCAGTTGAATGTACGGTTTAATGGTTGTGCACCGTTGTTGTAAACACAACACTTAAGAGCCACTTCGTGAAAATTCCATGTAAATTAATGGCAGTTGACCTGCCAATGAAACGTCTTTCCTCTTTTTTAGTCCGAACTTTTTGGCTGGATTGTTTTCTGGGATCAGAGCCCACACTGAGGCTCTTTTTTGCATGAGCTCAGATCATGCCATCCGAACGTGAAACTCCCGGTCAATGGTGGAATTACAAGGCGAAAGTTTACTATTGCCGCAATGCTCGGCACGGTCCGCCCTGCCCTCTGACGTCACCCGACCTTTAACGCGGTCGCTGCCACCAGCCGCCGGCCGTCTCATCCAGAGGCAATTAGCGAGCGCCGCCTCAAGTGACTGAAACCCACCTCGCCAGGGGCTGGTGATCCAGAAGGCAGGCACTCTAGCCAATCGACCTTCCGGAACGCATTGGCTGCTCATTAAGGTCAAGGACCACAATACAGTTGCATACACTCGCAACCAGACATGGAAACGACGCCGGCTTCAGATTCGGTGTTGTTTTCGCGAGGTCGCAGTTTTGCCTCAATCGCTTCGGCTTTGGCTTTGTGCCTTTTTTGACCGCTGGCTTGGGCTTCGGCCTCGGATACTTTGTATGGCTCCGGTTTCGACCTCATCCCGTCTTGGAGGGCTGGACTCGGCGTTGCCATGATGATGTTCTCACCGCGGTTACGACCTCGGTTTAGGGAGGTCAGAGTGATCCGTAGCACCATTATAACTTCTCTTAAACGTGCAAATAAACCTTATTGCTGAGGACGACAAACTTGATAATGAAATGTTACTCGGTGCGTGATTATATATTCATGGTATGCTTATCGATCCGACCGAATTGCCCTTTAATCCGATAATTTGTTGTTTCTTCACAAGCTGGTTGACAGGAGTTGCAACCCCACCAGTTGCCTAAGTGTCTTTGCATTTCTAATCCAAGTAAAGGAATAATGCCACCAATATGAACGCTCCGTCCTATGACGCGACATTTACACGACGCAAAGCACAGAAAATTTCGAACCAATCGACCAATCAGCGTGAGTGCTGGGTAAGCCCTTTGCAAGAAATTGACGGGAACGGCATCAAAATAATGGTTTCCGAGATCAATAATTAGGAGGCGTCCATAAATTATTTTACGCATTTTGACCACCTTTTAGTCGCACGCCCACCCCTCAACATGACAACTCACCGGTTTTGCTGGAATAGAACACTATCCCCTGCTTACGCTGCTCAAAACATCTTGAACAACTTTCCAGTATGGTTTGCGAAGGAGTGATATTCGATCTTAACTAAACTATCCCATTGTTACGCTTAAGTCACGCTCAACCCCCTCCATACGTTAAGTGATTTATGTACGGTCCCTTAATAGTGTATATCTTCAATAATCTGCGGAGCGAAACACGTCACGTATGTATTCCGGAATAGCGTTAAGCTCACTGGCGAACTTCTATTACTGTGGGATTACAACTAAGGACGGCACGGGCACCCGATTCCAGCAAGGATAGTTAATGTATTTGATAGGCACACCACCTTTCGAACTACCTGCCCTATTACGTAACACTGTAAATGAACCGCATGAAAGTGTGTAGGAGCTCGAAGTCGTCGAAATTTTTCTGTAAGGTTCGACTTGAGAAAACACCGTCTGCATTGACTTATACAAATATATGCGTAGAATGTAACAGATATTTGTGTTCCCCCTCTCCAGTTCTGTTAAGTCACATTATTTGTTAATGGCTATTATGATGAATTTCAATTGATTTGCGATTCAAGAGAATTTGGGAAAATTGTTGGCACTTGGCCTGGCGTATGACGTGGTCAGGAAGCGTGTGAAAAATATTGATACAATGATTATTTGTATCAAGGTGGTGTTTAACATTTGTGTGGCGTTTTGAAATGAAAAAAACTATCCTGAAGATCATTTGGTTTAGAAGGGCGGTTCACAGCTCAGCCCCCCCTTAAGACCAAAGCCCCCCTTATTTCCGAGCTACACGACCACAAAAATGTGCAGGCTATTTCGAAGAGAATATTTCAAGGCCATTCGGGCATCCATGATGGCATAATAACGCCATTCAAATCTTGTCATTTCATCAGTCCGCGGTGATCAAAGCAAACAGTAACATTTTTCGAGTCGTTCATATCTGGCGTTCGTGAGCACGATTTCCAGATATAACGCCTGTCAATCGGCTCTCAATGAATGTTGTGCAAGGCACGATTACATAATCAAAAAATGACGTATTAAGGAGCATACTTACTAAACAGAGAAGCCATGTTGTCTGGAGAAGTTTTCATTTAAGAGTATACCAATACGTGAGCTTAGTTCACCATACCTGACGCTTACTTTGATATTTTCAAGACTAAAGTGTCTCTTTTAGCATACTTCCTGAAATAGTGGCAGAACAAAGTGCATAAGTTACGTGGCTCAGGTGAACAACGTCTGACTACGTAACTTATCCAGCTGATTGGAAACGGGCCATTTAACAACGGGATGCCGCAGGACTTTATCTTCACCGCTTGCGATTACAATTATCACTCACAACTATTTACTGCACCAAAAACCATAACAAAGCTTGCGCAATATGTCACATTCTAGAAGAGATGCCCAAAAGAGGGGATTCCCTAAAATGTTTTCGAGATTGCACTAAAAAAGTGTGTTGTGATTCACATTGATTCAACGTAGAACACAGTTCGTTGCTATCCCCTTCGGTCTTTGCCGGTACAAATAAGGTATCTGTGTCGTTTGCAGAACATGCACTCCGCTCGCTCTCTGCATTTGTTCAGGGCTGTATTCCGCACCATTATTTTGTATTCTTATGATCATTTAATGTGCACAATGGGCTGACTTATGTAAATCACGCATATTTGTATGCGTCCGTAATAGTTCCGCCGAGCCCGTAACGCCCAAGCGTGGTAACTTTCCGTAGTCTTGGCGGCGCTACCAGATCTGCTGCCTGCTCAGATTGTACCACGGCCTACACCGCGGTGTTTTACCACGGTGTCATGCTAGCGTGGGCAGTACAGTGAATGAAAAATAGCATACGAAATAGTCACTAACTTTGAAAAAAATAGCGGTAGCTGTATCGTATATTCAAGACTGCATTTAGTCCTGGGTGTGTGGCGGTTATATGCACCTTGATGCAGCAGAGTTGAAATTTCAGATGTATGAAACAGATATTTGCTACCTTCTGTTTTTTCCTCTTTTTGTTTTACTGATCTAAACTGGCGTAGACTGGCAGAAACTGAAACACACTCAGAGTACAATCAAATCTGCTTGAAGTCAATAACCGCCGGCTGATGCTCGAAATTTTGTGAAGTGCAATAAGAGGTCACAGTACGAAATGATGCCATTGCTGACTCTGTGGTATGCATATGGAGTCTTATACAAGGCTCACCAAGTCCATAAGCCATACGTTGGTATGAAGTCTACCCTGTTCATGTTTCCCGATGTTTCGTGTGCAGGATCGAAATGGAGGGATCGGCAATGAGACAATTGCCTCGACAGGATGCCAATTTTTTTCATTCAATTTGGTTCTACAAAACAAGATTTTCAATCCGCTTGTGCCTGTTTCAACAGCAGTGACCACACGGTGGCCAACACGGAGTTGTCAGCCAATCAGTCTCATTACGGTTTTGTCACTGGTAATGCATGTTTAAACCAACTACTGCATTGCTTTGTAATCGTAGCATGTCATTTGTGGGTCGCCAACAGAACCAACAGAACCTGCTATAAAATTATGTAGCAGGTTCTGTTGGCTTTTCTGGCTGGAGCTTCTGCCAACATTTTTGCCTGGATTGGGTTATAACTAGCTGGTAGAAATTGCCCCCGCTGGCTGCTGCCCATGGTTTGCAGTATTACCCCGGCTTACAAGTTAGTTTAGCTGCCACCCACTACAAGTCAGTTTCTTCCAGCCGGTTTTAACCGGCAAAAAAACTGTCTGGCAGAAGCGGTTTCTGCCAGCTTCTGCCAGCCGTGACACTTGTTGCTTTTTTGCCAACACAAAATAAAAGTATGTGTTGGCAATCAGTGGTTACCACTTTTGTTATTTGGTATGACTGGTGCTCTGTTATGATGTTTTTCATTTCTAGCAAGAAGTTTGGCGACTTTGATTATGTTTTTTTGTAGGGAGCAAATGAGCATGAACGTATGGTACCTTGCGTCGTGGTAGATTTAAGAGGATAGCTGCGTAAGTCGTTCTGTACCTGAAATTTGGAAAAAGTTCGCTTGAATTTTTATTTGCACTGCTTGTTTGTTTGCACGCTCTCTGTAATTGACCTGAGGCTTAAAAAAAAATTAGAAGTGACTTGCGAAGAACCAGCAAGCCTAGACGCCTGCAGCGTCAAGTTTCGGCATAACAGCATACTTTAATTATTTTTTTACCAAATGTTTTACATGCATGGTTTTTTTATTTGTCTGCTAACCATGGCCTCTCATCACCTTGACCCCATCTCCCCAGTAAAGTGACCTCAGTTCAACCATAGTTTTCGCCGGAAGATTTTGACGTGTTATGCAATGTCCCGACATGGCCATCTCTGTCAAGATGTCAGCCTTGCCTCTCCTGGCCAGCTTTCAATAAAGTCAAAGACCAGCCACGTAGCATATAGCGGCGCAGCTTCGTAACGGAATTTCTAGGTTGCGAGTCCACAAACCTGTTTCACATTCGTCGCCAGCTGAGCTACACGCACTGAAAATATTACCTTATTTCACTCATAGCAACGCCTCAAGGTGAAGTCCGCACTCTGTCGGGTTTCGTAAATTAATTTGTGGCCGTATGCCTGCGCTCGCGTGCAGCATATTTGTAACCGCCAGTTTGGTTATCCTGGGGTCCAGGATGGTAAATAGGCAACATAAGCGTATTTGTGCCGGTAAAAATATTTTGTCATGTGGTACTGCCGGTATTGCATTGTATATTGTACTGCATATTGCGCAAGCGCCCAGGCAGTACAATGCCATCTTAGCAATCAATTCTAGTGAAACCGTTATCTGTGAGTGAATGAAACAATAGCTCATCGGACGAACTCAGCGCTTTTGTTTGGTAGCAGGCGCTACGAAGTGACCTCTAAATGCCTGTTCTTCCAAGTGATGGCTTATTCTGTACTAAGAACAGAACCGGCACAAAAAAACATGCATGTCAGCCACCCCTGATTCATCTCATTAGCCTTTCGCCAACGCACGGGTCGCCGGTAGCGGGTGCCCCGTAGCTGCCGTGTTTACGCTGGGGTGCAGGAAAGTTCCGCCGTCGGTCGGACCACCCAAGGGCCATTTACCAACCGTCGCGTCTCCCGACAGGGCGGGGGCGTGGGCGGGGGAGGGGGAGGGGTGCACGCCGGCCCGGCTGGCACAGGCCCACACCGGCGCCGGCCTCGGCAGCAGCAACCTTGTCGGCCACGCGGGCCCCGAGCGACGCCCGCGCACCGCCGAAAGTGAGACGGTGTGTCA
This sequence comes from Pollicipes pollicipes, assembly GCF_011947565.3. Classification (NCBI taxonomy): domain Eukaryota; kingdom Metazoa; phylum Arthropoda; class Thecostraca; order Pollicipedomorpha; family Pollicipedidae; genus Pollicipes; species Pollicipes pollicipes. The sequence continues at coordinate 51,084,932 of NW_023596576.1, forward strand.
CCAGCCGGCGTCATCGCCCGGTCGATGACGTCGCCTTTCGCGGCGGTTTCACGACACCGCGGCGCCCTCTCGGAGGTCGCAGGGCCGCAGCATTTCCCTGCGCTCCACCGTGATGGCTGGCGAAGAACGGCTTCGTCACGTGCCGATGAACCGGTTTTACAAGCTGGCTGGTCGCATCGAGAGGCTGCTGCAGCTGATCTGCATGGCTGTATGGCTGATCTGCGTGGCTGTACGGCTGATCTGCGTGGCTGTATGGCCGATCTGCGTGACTGTACGGCTGATCTGCATGGCTGTATGGCTGATCTGCGTGACTGTACGGCTGATCTTCGTGGTTGTATGGTTAATCTGCGCGGCTGAATGGCTGACCGACAGCCGTCACTGTCCGGCTGACCGACAGTCGTCACTGTACGGCTGACCGACAGTCGTCACTGTACGGCTGACCGACAGCCGTCACTGTACGGATGGCCGACAGTCATCACTGTCGGTTCGACGACGACCGACTGCTGAACGCAGGGCGACGGATGAGTTGGATGCGTGCCGGTGTGCGCGCTGCCGCCGACTGCCAACAGCGCTGTTATGCTGTTCAGAAGAGCGCGTGTGGCCTTCTGTTCGGTGCCAACGAGCCTGTCGACGACAGATCGGAGGCATGATCGGGCACGGGACCCTGGACACGACCAGCGGCGGAGCAGCCGCTCCGAGCGTTCGGCCGACGGCCAGTCACGTTCCGAAGCGAGCGCACTCGGCCGCGTTAGCCGACCGCCAGCCCCACTGTGGTGAGCGACGCCGCGCACGTGAGCTCCGAGCGGGCCGGTCGGCGCGAGCCGGAGTCCCTGAGGCTGCTCGTTATCACAGGCCAGCTGGCGCCGCGCCGACGGAATGCAGCGCCGTCGCCGGTGATTTCACCCGCCCTACGTTGTTCAGCCCTCGGCGTTCCGCCTGCCCCCCGCCACCCGTGCACCGGGGCCCGCCGCCACCGGCAGCGGCCTGCCGACGAAGGCGACGCGCGGGAAAGTCGTGTGTGGGGCAGGTCGGGCGCGGCGACGGGCGCGTGACGTCAGCGTGACCTTATGACGTCATGGCGGCGGCCGCGCCGCGCGCCGCACCGCTGGCCCACTTCCACTGCGTGTTCGGAGCGCAGCGGTCCGCGCCGGGGCGTTCGCGGCGGCGGGGAACACCTGGTGCCAGTGACCGCGAGCTGCTAGCGTAGGAACCGCGCGACGCACAGTGCGGACGGACTGTGGAGACCTGAGGCCGGCGGGCTGGCAGGCTGGCTGGTGCATGCATGTGGACGTCTGCTGATGCGGACGCGCGGCGCTCGGCTGAGGCGGCCGCGATGAACGGCTACATCAAGGTGCAGCGGCCCGGCGAGCTGCGGGCTGAAGAGGGCCTGGCCCGCTACACGTCAGGTGAGCACGCGCGTCGCCGTCGACGCAGGCGAGCTGCCGTCGTTACCCGGCTTGAAGTGGGCCCTGTCGTGCCACGCTGGACGCCGGGCAGCCGCCTCCTTGCGTCGGCTGTTGCACTGCTCGCCGTGTTACTACTGCTGCGGCAGAACCCGTTACCTGATACGGGGCACTCTTTGTGGCGTGTTGTCAGCGGCCGCCCCTGGGCGCCACCGAGCCTCGTGTCGTCGCCGCCAGGTGTCCGCTGCATCGGTCAGGGGTCACAGGGTACGCGGGCCGGGTTTGTCCGCGGGAGGGGGTCGCGGATGAGCGGCGGCGCGGCGTGGGGCAGAGCAGGGTGACCTGCCGGGGCCAGGCGGTCGGGGTAGCGCACTAAGTCTGTCCCGGACGGGCCGGGCCGGATCGCCCGTCGTTGTGGCTCGCGCCGTCAGGGTCGCTGCGGGCCAGCCGAGTGATGGACGCGGCTGCACTCGAAGGTGCAAAGTTCAGAGCCATGACGTAGCCCGTGCGCTGTTTTCACCGGCCACGAGCGCCCCCCGCCCCCCACCCCCTCCTTTGCTGAGTACGACGTTCTGATGCGGCAGCCGCTCGTGCCCTGGGCGAGGTGCACACGGTGCTTTCGCACCGGCACTATGCGTGAGACTTTGGTGCAACAGGTACAGGCACCGTAGCATTCCATTCTAGGCCGCATGGGAAGCCAAACCGGTTAGCCCAGCTGCCGCCTGCCTGCTTCGGAAAGCCGACTTCACCAGTGCCGTTTTGATTCACCGGAAATTCCGCTGGTCACCACCGACGCCGGTCGATATCACGCAGCGTACGACTGTCGTGGGGATTTCCTACGCCGGCTGCGTCGGCGGTGCCGGGCGTGTCCCGCCTCGCCGGCAGCGGGCCGCTCTCGGGCGGCTGCCGGCGCTCTCCTGGCGGTATACGCGTCGCCACCGCAGCCTGCAGAGTCGCCTGCATGGCTGCCTGTGCGCGACGCTATCTGGCGCGACCGCGGCGACCGTGGCGCCCCTTTGTCTGACCAGCGGCGCGGCGCCCGGACGTAGCCGCGCGGGAGGAACGGCCGACCTCCCGTCAAGTAGGCCAGCCGGCCGGTGCCGGCATGCGGCCCGTTTTTCCCAGCCGGGCGCGCTGCCGGTCCCGTTAGGGTGGCGGCCGGCGGCGCGCGCACCCGACCCGGCGCCTGACCCGCCGGCCGGGACCTTGTGGCGAGGCTCACGCGCGCCTCACGCGCCGCACGCGGGCGGTGGCGTGACGGCCGCGAGCTGTTTGCAACCCTTGACTTGTTTATGCCTTCATGATTCGCCGGCAAAAACGTTTCCTGGTTCGTCGTGAATTGGCCGGCGTGTTCTTGTGCCGGCCGCTGGCCTTGCGGGCGCGGTGCTGTGGCGGCCGACGGCGCCGACAAGGCCAACGCTGCAGGCCCGCTCCAGCGGCGCCGCAACAACGCTGGATTTGGGCGACGGACTTTGAGGTCATTTTTTCTATGCGGCGTTACAGGGCAAGTGTTATTTTTCCAAGTTGCGGGGCGTTGTCCCTCCCTCTTGTTCTCCGCCGCCTCTGGCCATCTGGATGCTGGGCTTTGTGCCATGGTTAGTCACTCGGATCGTACACCGCTGGTGTGCTGGACACCAGCCAGCATCAAGCAAGCCTTGTAAATGAGTTCAGCCAGCGTGTGTGAGGTGAAGCACTCCCAGCTCGGGCTCCCTTTTGATGCAGCTTGCATTTCGTTCCGTCGTATTGCTATGCGACTATCGCAGGTCGTGTTGTTGAAGAATAGGTCGCGTTCCTGCGGCATGAAACGTAACGGTAGCATGAAAGCAAGCATTGGGACTTTGATAGCAGCTGGCGATGACCTTTGATAAAATGCGCTCAAGATGTAAAAGCGCAAGATCGGGCCGACTGAAAATGCACCACTCTGCAACGCGCAACATAGTCGCAATATGCGGCCTTGTTCACTTAACATCGCAACAAAAATACCATTGTTCTGTTACACAAACCAGATGAGCCTGTCCAGTGGCGATGACTGCTCCAGCGCTATTGACCCGATGACGGGCCTCGGGTGGGATAGGGTGGGGGGGGGGGACGCTGGTCTGAGCCGCCGCGAGCGTCCTGCGCGTGCCAGTCGTACCCCGCAGCGGCGAATCGATGGGCGCCGCGGCAGCGCGTGCGGCCCATCCCCGGGTGTGCGTCAGCGGCCGGAAGCCGCCGGCGCCGATCACAGCCGCCGCCGCCGCCACAAACAGCCGCGCGCCGGTGGTCGCGCGCCGCTGCAAGCGCGCCGTTTTTGCCGCGTGGCGTGACATGCGCCGGCCTCGTCGCCCTTGCCACGTCGGAAGTGCACCGGTTTTTGCGCGAGCTGGCCCAGTTTGGCGCGTGCAACACAGCGCTGTTGGCGCCGGCCGCGGTGGCGGTCATGATGGGTGCCGGCGGCGAGGGCACGCAGCTGCCGGTGGCCGACGCTGGACGGGGCTCCGACGCTGCCGGCGCGGGCTTGGCGAAACCTCACTGAGCTGCCGGCGGTGGCGGGTGATGCTGCGTGGGTGAAAAACGCGCACAGGGCGCGGCCTTGGCGTGTGAGGCGGGCTCTGCTGGTCACCAGATGCCCCCGCAGCCGACGCCTGACGCGGCACCGAACAGAAAACGGCTTGCATTGTGTTCGATATTGGGGAGAGTGTTCCGCGGTGATAGTTGCACGTCACTGCCCTTATGGTACTACGGCGTCGGACGTCGATTGCATTGCGCTGGTGTAGACTGCCCAGTTGTGGTTCTTGAGCGCAGACAGCTGCACATGCAAACCTCGAAGCCCAGCAGCCGGACACTCGGGAGGGCGCGGCTTCCGAACCAGCTGCCGCTCCTAAAATCAGCAAAATCAACGCGCGACGCCAGTGGCTCGCAGTCTTCGGGAGTAGGTCTGGTCTCAGCAGGCTTGCTGCCGAACCGATAATGAGCGTAGATCCCGGAGCCGTCACCGGCTGCCGGCTGGAGGGAGGTCTCCTTCGCTGGAGGCACGGCGTCGACTAAGCGGTCACTGGAGACCGCGCGACGCGTTACACAATTCAAGACTGGCGGGGGCATAAATAGCTCAATGTCTGGCACGGGTAAGGAGACTGACTTTCCCTTTTATGGCGGTTCGGAGAGACGGACCCTGCTAGCGCCGGGTCGAAAGCAGCAAAAAACCAGCACCTGGCGCTAGGCCGATGATTGCTTTTTTGCTTTTTTAGAATCAGTTCAGGGGAAGGAAACGCATTGTCCGGAGCCGACACAGCCGCAGCCACCCCACGGGGCGACGTCGGCGGTGTTTGGGACCGGGGTCTTAAACAAAACCGGCGACAAACCGCCCCGCGGCGCGTTTGAACACCCTTTCCGACCGGCGGCGTAACGGTCTCGAAGGCATTGCGAGGTGCATGCGCTCACGTTGTTTGCGTTGGTGATGCGCGGTGGCGTCGTTTCGCTTTCGATTACCTCTCCTCAATCTGCTCATGTGAATGTTGTGCACCCATCAGAGCAACGAAGCCGTGGCGCAGTGGAGTCGACTCCTGAACGCGGTTTGTATCCGGGAGGAACTGAGCGCTCGCACTGGCCTGCCACTCACTGCGGTTGTGGAACCGGCCGATTTCTAGTTCAAGGCTCGTCTCACCCGTCGTGAACTCCATGGCCACGCGAGCTCAAGGCTATTAAATACCGAGAGCGCGCCGTAGAGTAGAGAAGAACAGCGGGCGTTGTTGCGCCACGTCCCCGTCCGACGTGCGTGGCTGGAGGCCGGGGAACATGGCGATCCCTCCAGGCTTTCTGTGCTCCGCAGTCGGTGTTGGCCCGCGCCGCTCACTGCTCGCGGGCTGAATGCATGCGTTGAAGAGCGCCAGCCGCGAGCTAATCCGAAACCCGACTTGTTTTGCGCCGGGCATGCGCGTTGTTTGCGCCGTCCACTGCGAGTCGCACAAACAGTCTTCCGTCGGGCTAGTCATCGCTGGAGTATCCGGCCATTTCCTGGTCGGGCGGGCGGCGGCGTCTGCGTGGATCGCGGAGGGGTTTTTGCTGGCCCTGCATGCATTGCTGAGGGCCAGTGCTGAGAGGGGAGGAGAGAGGGGGAGGGGCAGCAGGCGGCAGGCGAGCTGCGCAGTTCGTGGCCGTCACATTGGTAAAGCGCTGACTGTTTCGGCTCGGGGAAATCGTCTCTTTCTTCGCAGAGAAAGGCGAGGACAATGGATGGAGCTGTGGTATTGCGCAGGATTCCTGGCAGGATAATACTGGATTCCTGGCAGGATGGTAGCTGGACCGTACGCTGCACCAGCTGATGCTGAATGATGTATATACTTATAAACGGGCATAGAACTCATCATGTTCTAAAAGCCTGTGCCACTTTTTCACGATATTGGAATAATTTTTTTAAAGCCTGCATGGGTAATGGAGTTGCTCAAACTCCCATTTTCAACATGACACGTAGTTTAAAAAAAAACTTGAAATGGTACGGAAGCGTGGAAAAAAGGCACTGCCAATGTTGTTATCTGGTTGTGGCCGCCGAAGAATTATGTGGAGGTGAATCCTAAAAAGTCCTGGCCTTTTCTCTTGCTTCGATTTCTTGTTTTAACCTGTAGCAGTCACTCAAAGCTACGAAGCCTCTACTGTAGCCCTAGTCGGAGGAGCACACTGATGTGATGCTTTTAATAACGACAACGTGCAGTCCACTCCACAGCATCATGGTCAAAAACAAAGCGTACAAGTGGCAATTCTTCATTTCTGCGTAATTTGTTATGGTTGTGGAGCTGATGTAACCGGAATTATCCACTGATTTCAGAATAACTATAGTTTTCAAGGCTTCTGATGGACCTGATCACTTTATCCCGGCTCCACGTGGCGTGGAAACCTGCGGGTCTTACTGGTGTTTGACACAGGACTGTTGACCACTTTGCAAGCTACTGTCGATGTCACGCCCTGAGGACCTGAATTAACATAAAAATGGCACCTTCCAGGATGTGTAAAGTCAATCACCTTTTAAATACTACAAATTTTGTAGGGCTTTCCAAAGCGGTTCGCAAGCTGCCTTTTTAAAAATTCAGGCTGGCCATTTTTGATGCACCTGACATTTGCCACATGACTGCGCAGGGGCAAATAATGACCCCAGAGGTCGCGTGTTAAGAGCCTTGTTTACGACAACTGAAGCCAACACTCGTTTTCTTAAGTCCTACGACACCATAATTGGCCCCGCGATAGATTAAGTCGTGGCTTGTCTGCTATCAGAAGACCTCAGTCAAGATGAAAGTCTACTCATTTCAAAGGTCCAGTTTGTGCAGCTCTGTCGGACTATCCTATGCCCGCGTAGATCTGTTGTCCCTGACGAACTCCCGAAAAGCGCTTTCGTCCCATAGCGGGTCCTCGCCACTGCTGCACTCGGCGAAGACCGCTGCGCAGTTGTCTAGCGTGGGGCTCGCTCGATACACGCACATGCGCTGCGAAGGCGAGCTCGGGGACGGCGCACCAGCCGACCGCAGCCCTGCCGCTCGCGGCGCCGTGGGGCCCGGCGTTGGCGATGGCGGCGGCGCGGCGGCGGCGGCGGCGGCGGCGGGCCCCATGCGTTTCGACACACATGACGTACGCTGGCCGCGCGGGCGGCGCCAGTTGACCTTTAAGGTTCGCCGGCGCAGGGGCGGGCGGCGGCGCCCGGCCGCCCCCGCGCCGTCAAAGTCTGCGCACCTCCTCTCCGGTGCAGCCCGCCGGCGGCGCCCGGCACCTGGCGGCTCTGCTTCCTGGTTGGGGCGGTCTAGTTTTTGTAGACAGTGCGGTCCGACACTGGCCCCCCCCCCCCGTCCTCCCCTCCCGCTCCCGCTCCTGCGCTCTTGTCTCTGGAGATGACTAGAAGCAGCCGATTTGTACTCAGCATACCCGGCGTGGGCCAGCTGATGCAACTGGGGCGGCTGGGGACTCTCAGGGCGTGGGGGGAGGGGCTGGGGGTGCGGTCTCGTGCCGCATACTTCGGGCGGCCGTTCGGACGCGCGCGCCGCCCTCGAGCACGCCGCGACCAACGGGTCTGCCATCCTCCGGCAGCTCGCTCGCGCCAGTGAGCAGGCTTGGGATAGACAGTGTGTGTATGTGTGTAGGGGGGGGGGGGGGCCAGGCTGCGCGGTGACCTCAGCCGCAGACGAGGCGGCGGCCGACCGGCCGCCAGACGCGGCGCCACAGACTGTTTATCTAGACTGCCGGCCGGCCGCTGCCGGGCTCATCGGCTCGCCGCGAGACACGTGTACTCGGCCTGCGACCGTCGCGCTCCTGCAGCCCCGGGAGAGAGGTGTGCGAGACCGGGCGCCCCTCGCCCGCCACTCTGCGCTGGTCCAACTGATGCGTGCCGGTTCCGGAGCCGAGTGGTGCTGATGGATGCGACGGAGTTCGCGCTTAAGACAGGGGTCGTGTGTGCTATTACGCAGGCAGGCTGATGACACTGGGGTGGTGTCAAAGTCCGCGTGTTATGTAAAAAGGAGCCCTCGTTCAGTTCTTGATATGACTAAGTTGCATCATGGCTTATCATCTGCAGGTGATTTCGATGACCATTGTGATCAGTCCAGTAATCCGGCGATCACCACACTTTTGGTTCGGTTGCTGTTATCAGCCAGGATTCTTTTACTAAGCCGAACGTCGCGGAAGTCTGCAACAATCTTGCTGTTGACCACGTTCCCTCCCAGCGTAATAGGAACGTGTCAGCAGCGGTAGTGGCCTTGGTTCAATGCCACGACGACACATGCAACGCATTGCTGAAGTTAACCAGAATTTTTCATTTTTCATAAACCGCCTGAGTCCGCGGGCCGACCCACTTCTGACGCGAACATCAGCGATCAGCTGAGTGCTCTGGGCGAGACGGCAGCCGCCTGTGACCGGACGACCCTGACCCTGCCGGCAGCCATTGCGACAAGCGGGGCGGCCATGTAAACTGAGCCCGGCGCCACGGGATGCACACGGCCCAGCGACCCGGCTGCTCTGGAGGTCACCCGCTCTGCGCTGGTCTCGATTCTGCTTGCTCTCGGATGTCCTCACAGACCGCCGACTCGATCTCGGTCTTTCCAGCTGTCTCGGTGATTGGACATCGAGATGTTTCGAGTTGCCGTAGTCGCGCGCGTGTCTCGTATGTTGGAAATAGTTCCGTCCCCTCAGACTCAGAGCAGACGCGGTTCCAAAGGTTCTGTGTTAGAGCATGTGCAGGGCATGGCGCAGGCGCCTCCTCTGACACCGTTGTCTCCCTGCTGTGGGGATGGGGGGGGGGGGGGGGCGGAGGGCGTCAGGGTGGACTGTTCGGTCTGCACGCTCGCCTGATTCAGCCAGAAGACGCCCCTCACCTCCGCCGTTGGCCCTGACCTCGCTGCAGCGTGCGGGGACGGGCAGCGGCAGCCTGGCCTCTCGCCCAGGTCCGGTCACTCTTCGCCTCCTCTTGCCGAGCCTCGCGCGCCGGCAACGGCAGAGGCGGCGCCTCCGAAGGACCGAACGCCTCAGCGCCGGAGTCGGTGCGAATGCCACGACAAAGCGTCTGCGAAAGGCGCTTTGTCCGTACTCGCTGTGTCTCGTTACATGTTGTGCGGTCACTTTTAGCTGTTTGATTACGGAACTGAGAGGAATCAAATTATCATGGAACCTAACAGAAAGAATGATACCAAATGTTTTAACTAACCCACTTGCTCCGCTTCTTGGCGTGACTGTGGTTTAGAGATGGAGGGACCAGCTACGCGTGAAGGGGTTATTTGTAGCTTGAGATTTTAAAACAGAGGCCTGGAGCGTGCGAACCACTAGCCTGAAGCTCTGATGACATCAGCGCGGCGGCTCTCTGTGGATGTGCAGCGAACTGCCAAAGGCCAAGCTGTTGCACACACATTCCTCATAATTCGGCATGTACTACTGCGATGCGTAGCAAGATACTACAGAAACCCAGCCGCCGATGCAGATTGGCTCGTGTGATATAGTCACTTGCCACACTTTCCGCATATCCCGGTAGGCGGCTTCAACAAAGCGCACCTGGCTCGCACACGCCAGACAAAACCTGCCGATCTGTTTTTGTGCCGCGCTTTTTGTGTTGCGACAGTAATCTGCCATCAGCACTGGCCTACATAGTAGGTCCGCAAAAACGGCACCGAGCGCCGTTAATTGGAAGATCATCCAGAACTCGGGAATCGGCGAGATTCATTGCAGAGATCCTGGCGGCGGACGCACGCAGAAAAACGGCATCGAAGTGTGTCACTGCGCGGCCCAACTGTTGCGCGGCACGCCCAAGGCCGCTCGTGACTCGTCTCGCTCGCCGCTGGTCGCTCCCCAGCGTCCTGGCGAACCCCTTAGCGCTCTCGTGCCGCGTCGCGCCGGCGCCCCTCGTAATGGCGGTGTACCGTTACTGTCCGCCTCCGGCCGACTCGTCGCTGCTGCCGCCGCCGGTTCGTTTTTGCGGGGCGCCCAAGGTCCGCGGCCGGAAATGCCGGTCGAGGCGGCCGGCCGCAGGGCAGCCTTCGGCCGTGTCGCGGCCGCCGCCGCCGCCGCCGCCGCCGCCGTCACCGGATGACGGCAGCGCGCCACCCGAGCTGCCGCCGCCGGCTGGGGAGGCGGGGGAGGAGCGCGGGGGCAGTCGGCCGCCGGCAGCTGACCGTCGGCTGTCTTTGTTCAGGTGGATGCAGTGCGTAGGGAATATGAAAGGTGCGCAGTTGGCCCCTGTCTTGCGAAGGTCGGCGGCGGCTCAGCTGGAGGTCGTCTGTCGGCCGGCACAACCGGTCGCGTGTCATGTGCTGCGTAGCACTCGATGCATGTGCGTGATAATGAAAACAGCGGTGGCAAAAAGCGGCCGCCATTCATGCAAAAGCCGACATTCTTGATGCCGACGTGATGTACGAGTTTAACAGTGCACGATGTTTTAAGATGTTCTCCGTATTTAGTGTTTGCATTGCTTATTCGGATGTGTGATACGCTCTCTTGATTGTTCCAGGTAAGCATCCACTTGTCAACTGGAGGGTGCCACAGACGTTTCCGAAGCTGAGCAGCCCATTTCAAACAGGTGAGGGGCGTACACACTCGCCCCACCGTCTTATCTAGCCTTTTTCATAATATGTTTGTTGTACATTTCTGTGGTGTTTTGTACATTGGTTAACTACTGAATGAAATATGTTTCATGAAGCTAAAACCACTCACCAAAAATCGCAACCGCAAATTAACTTCCTTGCAGAATTTGTCCAGACTTTCCGCGCCTTGTTTCAAAAAAGCCGGCTGATGTCTTGATCATGACGCATTGTTTACTGACAACCCCAAATGACAACACAAATCAGCGATTTGTTATCGAATAAAAGTTCATGAGTTAAGGGCGGTGGAAGGAGGGGGTGAGAGATGAACTGAGCGTGCACAAGAGGCGAAGGAATTACATGGATCTCTCAGTGTCGGATCAATATTGCTAGAGAGTTATTTGAATCTATGTATTGGTCGGTAATTGCGTATTCCTCGACTTTTAGTAACTTTCCAAGCGAAACGAAAAACAGGACGAGTTTGGAGAAGTGTGGCTCAAGTCCTGGCTTGCCCTGAACTTTGGGAAATTATAGTAATAGTCCCGTTGTTCGACAGACAATAAAGCTTTATCCACCAATAATGCCGAACATGTCCACCAAGAATGGCTCCCTTTGTCCTTCTTTCGCCCAGAAAGCCGCTGCCTATCGTGCTTGCCAATATATAACATTCTTGCGATGATCGATCAGGAAAAATATAATCTAACCGCATTGCTGTCTCTGTTCTGCTCGAAAAGTTCAGCTTCGTGCGCGACAGGAAGTTTCTGAAATTATCATTCGTGTGGGCACATGACCTGTATTGCTCAGTGGGCCCTGTAGGCAATATAGATGCCGGAAAGTGTGTACTTTGCAGGATTTTTTTTATTTAAATATTTGTTGTGTTAGCATTTAGGGATGCCACTTAATCATAATTCTTTAACATGTTTTATTTTTAAATACATCGAATTTCTCCCAGCCCATGAATATTTTGCTTTCCGGTGTCCGATTGTAAACCTATCCAGTTTTTGCAAAGCACATTTTACTAACGTAGAAAGCATTCCAGAATGGGTGTAGTTTGTTGTTCGCCGCAATACAAGTCACAAACATTAACACAAAGGGCTCATAGAAAATAAAAATACGCATGAGGAATGATGGACTGCTAGCGTCGTGACAGTGTGCGATCGTTGGCGTCCTTCGCTGACCGTTTGCGGCTGAAAGCAAACCGAGTAGCAGTGTTTGCAGGCACGGGCTCCCGTTTGCGGAAACCCTTTTCAAGTTCCGTCATGTGAGCTTCGAAGTTGGTGTCAATAGATGTTGCAGCATTCAACTGCCCTGACTAAAGACTTTGCACGGCCTGTCCGGTTTTTGTGGTCCCGCCGGCCCTCGGCACGGCTTGGTATTGAGCGCCGGCAACAGAGACCTTCGTACACGGACCAGGAGGTCACGTCCAACAGTTCCTTCCGTTCCCCGTATCTTGTGACCAATCTCAAGATCACGCAGTCCGTATCACCGCGGTAACGGAGGGCCCGGCCCGCACGAGGTCGGCCTCTTCCGCCATTCCCTTCGCGTTGAGCCCGTCACGCTGGTTCATCGGCGCCCGCAGGCGTCCCGCTGCCCAAACTAGAGGTGGCGGCGCACCGCAGCGAAAGGCCCTGGTTTAGAAAGCCAAGCGCGAGATTTTGCGTCTCTCCAACGCACCCGCGCCCGGCCGCGCCACCCGCAGTGAAACCGGCGCGGTCGTTGACGCCGCTTGCGCGCCGGTTTCACTTTTTACGTGCCGCCGACGAGCGGCGGCCGGCGGCGGCGGCGGCGGCGGCGGCGGCGGCCGGTCTCACTTTCTCGCGCCGGCGCCGCGCCAGCCCGGGGCGGCGGCGGGGGCAGTGACCGCCGGGCCGACGGCGACGCCGAGGCCAAGGTGACCACGACGGCGGCCGGGGTCAGATGGGCCGACCGCCGCTGTCGTGCGGCTGGACTCGCCGGGAACGATCGGCGCCGATGATTGGTTGGTGTTGCGACGCGTCTGATGTGACGGGTGGATGACGCTGGGGGGCGCCTGGCTGCTGTCGTGCGCGCTGTGATAGCGAACATGGACGGAGACACAAAACAGTTTTTTGTGAGAGTGATTTCATCGGAGTGCCAGCCGATGCCGATGTTAATAAGGTCTTGCGTGGATGCGTGTCTATGATTTCCCGGCACAGTCATGGGCGATTGTCATGAAAGTGGTCACGGCAGTGAAATCGTCTTTCGCGGCGCGAACAATACCGTTTCGACGCCACGTGCCCCAGTATGTGTCTCCACGCTATATTCGTGCCACGAGCAGCTGCCTTTCCACTGGTGAGCCTGCGATGCCTCGCAGGTTTGCCAGAGGCGGGATGAGGAGGACGCTGCCGTTACGGGGTTCAACTCGCAGGGGCCTGACAGCTGCCAAACCGCGTCATCGCGCCTGCCATGCATGTGCTGGAGGCCGTGGTGTGACGACATATTTCGGCACGACTGGTCTGTTTTCGTTGGGACACACCAGAACACACCTTTCAGCCCCGTCACCAGAGACGTACGTTGTGACACTGCGCCAAACGTTCGACGAGCCGGTCCCGAGCATGCGGCCCGGTGCTGGGGCCGAGAGCGTGGGCACTGTCCAGGAAGGCCCCGGCATGGAGGCAGCGTCCATACCGGTTCACCGAGTAGGCTTTCTGCCGTATGCCTGTGGCAATGCGTCACGTGACCTCCACGTGTAACTTGTTCCACTTGTACCCGATATAGCCGACGAGCCCATGCGTGCAACTGACGCCCTTACGCTAAGTTTCGCACGATGAAGTTACGCCGGATATCCCGCTCAGTGCAGAGGGCTTGTCGGATGGTGTCTAACTGCTGCTCTCCGCTGTACTGAGCACACCGGGGAACCGCACGTCCTGCGATCTACACACCTCTGCAGCAGCGTCCACTTCCGGGAACAGCTGGGTGACGCCATCGTCGTCCGTGCCTGAGGACCGTCACAGGTGACGAGTCACGGGTCACGGGTCACGGGTCACGGGTCACGGGTCACCGGGCGGCGGACACATCCGAAGACGGGCCGCCGCGTGGGCCGGCGCGGCGGTGCTCTTTGCGTGCCAGGCGTCCGCTGGCCCAGTTCGTCCGAAATAGGTTAATTGTCGCCCCTCCGTCGGGCTGGGCGTCCCACGCCGGCCGTCCGGGAAGGCCCTCCCCCGGACGTGTTCAGATGAGCCGGCGGCCCCTGGCTCTGGGATCGCTGGAGCAAGGTTTTTTCTTCCGCTGCTCGCGCCCAGGAAAAACTAGCCGAGACGGCTTTCACCAACGCCAATTGTACTCTTCCTCCTCGGTGAAAGCTTTCTGCCTATTGAGGTCGGGTTCAACGTTTTATTGGCCCTGACACGGCTTTCCTTTGTCGGCGCGGCTGGCCCCAACCCTGAATTTACATGGGCCGCGGGCGACTGGCGCGACGGAACAGGTCCGGCCGCGCCGGCACCAGAGATCCGGATCGACCGCCTCATGCCCACGTGGCGCCGTCTCTGCGGCCCGGTGGGACCGGGGCTGCCGTGTAGCCCGGTGGCGCCAGGTGCCCTCTGATGACCCGGTGAACCTCTTTGTGTAATCGTTTTGGCGCAGGTAGTGCTGAACGCATAGGTTGAGGTTCCATCACAAGACATGTCACGTGGGTTTTTCAGTGTTTGTCTATTCGTTCAGTAGGTTTCTTTTTAGGGGACCGGACGTAACGCAGCAATGATTCCGGAAAGTTTTGACTTTTATCTCGTGTGCGATTGATGCCGAGTATCGAGTAACGGTGCTCTCATACTCAGTGTTTTCACGCCGTTGCGTTACGAACGAGCACGAAAGGGGCAACGGGGGCCAAAAAGCTTAAGCTTGTTCTTTCGGCAAGCGACACCACGACAAAATTGCTGCAAGAGAGGGCACCTCCTGCACGTTTCTGGCGTTTATTTCAACGCCATCTGGTGCTTCGCGTGCGAACCTTGCCGGACACTTCCTGGGTGGCACCGGCTTCTCTCCGACAGAAAGCTGCAATGCACGCGGGTCACTGCTCTTTGCTGAGGTTAAACATGCGGCTACAGCGGCCCGCCTTCCGGCTGCGCTTCAGCGGCGGACGCAGGACGCCTGCCTATTGGCTCGGCACGCCGCGCGGTGCTGAGCCGGGCCGTCGGCCGCCGGCAGCGGCCCGCGTGGGTGCTGCCGTCGGTGCTGTCGCTGAGCACAGCGGGCGGCCGCGCTCCCGCCGTCGTGTCGCGGTCGACATGACGTCGTGACCCCGTGGGGGTCAACGGCAGGCCAGGAGGTCCGGGGCCAGGCGCCTCACGGCGCACGCGAGGCTCTGACTGTTGCCAAGCGCCCCCACCCCACCCCCAGCCCACCCATCCCTCCCGCCGCGAAGACGCTGTCGTTGCTGCTGCAGTGTGGGTGTTCCGCGCCGGCCCGTTACTGTACCCCTGTTTGTTCCGTCCGGCGGCAGCGTTGTTTTCGTGACGCCGACCAGCTCGCGGAAGCGCGTGTGTCACTGACCCTGACGGGAAGAGCTACGCCTGCCGGCAGCCGGTGACGTCATCGTGACGCCAGCGGTACGTCACGCCGGCGGGCGCCCAGGCGCGGCTGGCGGTCGGTAACGCCCGCGGAACATGGCGGGCGCCGCCTGTGTGGTACGGCACGACACGGCACGGCGAAAGTCGCGCAGGCGCTCGTTATCCGGTCGTTCTCGGGCTCGATCGGTCGCCGCCGCCGCCGCTCGGCCCGGCCTGGCGGGACGTGCGCGCCGCGTCTCCTCAACGCCCCCTCCCTCCTCCCGCGCGCGCAGCCGATCCAGCGCCGGGTCAACGACCCGACCGGCGCGCTTCCCAGTCTGGGCTAACAGTGTGTATAACGGGACCGGGCGGCGGCCGGGCGGCGCCGCTGAACTTGACCTTTGCGGCGGCCGGCGGCGGCGGCCGGCGGAGCGTCCGCCGGCTCGATATCGACGGACCGGCTTAGCAACTGGCCGGCGGGCGGCCGGGCCGGCATATCTCTTGGGGGGCAGCTCCACCGCGGCGCCCTGGCCCCGCCCGACCCGCGGGTCGGCGCACCGCCGCCGGTGCATGGCAGCCGCAGCAGCCGCACGGCAGCGCACGACTTGCACGGAGGGTTGGGCCAGGGAAGGAGCATTGAACTTGAGCTGCTCCACGGGCTCCACATTGAACGCCCAGTGCATGGGCACACTTCATGCATGGATAAACAGCGAGAGATAATGGTTTGCCGGACATTGCCCGGCGTGGTGCTTGTTGTGAGCATTTGTTTATGCTGCAGTCTGTTTGAACCACGCGTTTTGTTTGGATATTCTATTCCGTTAGCGCAGCCGCACGCAATATGAACGAGTCGAAAACACTAATGGAAGGCGGTCAGTTTTTACTGCCCTTCGCCGTGCCCCGTGTGACCTCGTTCCCTCACAACTGCCAGCAACAGGTGTCCCGAGTGCTTGGAATCAATTGGAGGTTTTTCGGTCGGTTTTATGGATTATTTCAATAATGTACGCCGCGTGACGCTATTTCGAGGCGGGCCATGATGTAAACATACAGCAGGCTTTCAAATTATTCATATCTTATGTGAATGCAACTGATTCCGTTGCATGCTGCTCTCTGTTCGTTGTCAAACGATAAAAAGATTTGTTTGCGGATTTTCGCAATGGGATTAGGGTATACAACTCAAAAGTTTGACTGATAACTTCATTTTAGCGCACGACAGATCCAAACAATGTTTGTCAAGGGTAAAGTAACATTCCATGTTTGTTACATGCTTGTATTCACGTTCCTACCAAGAACATTTAATTGACAATTATTAACATGCATGAGTGCATGCCAAATATGACGAGGAGCGTGCACGCGTGCTCGCTGGCACCCCACTTCTAAAACACGCCTCACGAACAGGACATGCACGTATCTTGCTTCCTCTGGACGTGAAGGAACAGTGGCTACAGTTACAGTACAATTTTAAAAGCAAAGTGTTATACCCACACATTTTTTAGACAACTTCAAGCTGATCGACTTCCCTCCATCACGCGTTTCAGCTCTGCTTTTGCTTCAGTTTATTTCGTTCCTTTCACGTAAATTTCGTTTTGTATGAGTTGGAGACAGAACTTCTCTGTTTTAGGAATATGTTTCTCAGGTATCCTTGGGGTCCTCGTCAACAGGATCAATACAACGCACGCGGCATAATCTTATTAAATACGCTTCGCCTAATAATATGAAAGCGTATAGAAACGAGTCATATGACTGGCCGACCAGAAATTTCCAAAAAGTCGGCGGCGATCTTTATGACAGGACCGTCCGTGACTCAATGTTTCCGCGGAAGTGCCGGACGTCTGGCAAAACGCTTAGCTTAAGGCTGAATGTCGACCACACACGCATTTATATATTTGATGTGCTGCTAACAACGCGCCCACCTCGGTATGCTAGTTGAGACTGGGCCCGGTATTAGCACTCGTAATACAAAGTAACCGAAGTGATCACGATCAAGCAACGGGTCTTGGCTCCGGAACCAGTGTTTTCCATCAAGGTTCCGCGTTATGTGGTCTAAATAAATTTATAGCAGACCATAACAAACATGACTATCCAACTCAAGCACTGCTGTTGAAACTATCAAGTTGTTATATGCAGCTTTAAGAAAAGCTACAAAATATAATGCGTTATTTCCTGCTTTTTTCTTACTTTTCCTGAACATGACTGAAAATGTGGGAGGATCATGTTTTTTCTAGTTTTGTTGTCAAGCGATTGCCTTGTTTGTTAACGCGATGTCATAGCAACGCGAGACCACAAAACGACTGAATTGATATAAGCTATACAAGCCTCGTATGTCATTTCAGTATTAGAATGTCATATATGGACGAGCTGCCTTGTCAAACGCTTGGCTCATTTATGAGGTATGCACTCAGATGTTTAAAGAAATTGAAAATTTCAACCATACATTGGTGATCATCAGCACCGTTAAGACGTCAAGATTCATTATATGAGCGGCATGCACGACCTATGTGCCAAGCAATATTTACCCACTATTTACCGTTTGTTAATGTCAATTAGCTTACCCCATGGTAGACTGAATGTCGATGTTTCAACACGATAAATCATATCTCTTAACATCGAAAGCTTTGTTTGCTTGATGATGCAACACAAAATATGTGTTAACACGCGCCCGGGTGGCCGGCTAGATACTCTTCGCTCGGGTGGAGGGGATTGATGTGGCCCACTGAGATCTCGGGAACTAAGAAAGCTATAGACACCACATTTACAGGGTGTATTGACCTGTACGCGAACTCACTCAGGTCAAAGTTTTAAGTTTCTTGGTTATGACCTTCTGGTCAAAAAAGGTCAAACAAGGCCAAGTTCCTGGTTGATCTCCAAAGTACCCCAGAATCTAGATAACCGTTTCTAAGCAAAAGTTCACATTCTCATTAAATGTTAGTGGCCTGGTTCGACCTTTTGAAGGTCAAGGTTATCAAAATTATACAAGATTGCTTTGAGTTTTGCATTTGACTAAGTGACAAAGATTACGCTAGGCAGTATGTTCTAAAACAAAATTTTGACCTGGGTCATTCTGGGTCAATGACCTACTTTGACCTCTAAGAAGTCCATGGAAGATGCATAATGCAGTTTCCGCTATCAATAAACTCGAAATGAACACCAGAAACTATCCCTTACAACAAGCCCTAGAGTGACAAAATAGTTTGATTTTGACTTTGGTGTGACCTTAATATCTGACCTTAGGTCAGTGTAATTTGCTCACTCAATTGTTGTGTTTTCTAAGAAAGCATCTCAGAGATGTATGGCTTCGTCTAACATTCCGTTGTTGGATCAGATTGGAGGATTCCCTACAAATTGCCTTCGCTGAAACCATAGCCTGACTTTGACCTGCCATAGGTCAGCGACTTAACAAAGTACATCTAAATTATTGATGCCAAACGATCCGCTGTTGAATGGTCTATAGCTATGCACAATTGGGTGCGGCTACGCCGCCATTCGGAAACTATTCTGGAAAAGCTTTCGGGGGTCAATTTGACCCCCCCCCCCCTCCCACCACCCGAGCGCGTGTTAATAGAAAGATGCTTATAACTCACTAACCACCCGTGGGCCTATCAGTGGCTGAACCAGCGGTCTGATCTGATTGAACATCACGACTGGAAACTGCAAACGGCTGGAGCTTCAATCCAGTGTTCAGTCAATCAATCCATTGTCCATGCTTGATACCTGTACCAGGATATATGCTAATGACGGCTATTTCAATAAAGCAAATAATCATCTTCATTAATATGAACACGACGTTGTCTGAACGCGAAAAAAAGGTGAGTCGGCTTCTAAACCTTTTTTTTCTTTCTCCAAATTTGGAATCGCTCCTCCACCCCTGATGCAGCATAGACAAACTTTCTCAAAACATCGGGATTTAATTAAGACGAGTAATTTTTCCGAACAAACACGACTCGTATCTGAATATCTAGGTTTGAAACATCATACTCATCTTAAGATCCGCACAACTGCCTTGATGCATTAAGTTTGGGCAAACACGTATTTAATGATTCGCTCATTTCGAAAGGCGTCGTTACCGTGTCTAACCTCAACATTATTGAGTGTAACTTTTCAAGGGCGTCACAAGGTACAAACCGCTATGTGTTGACTTAGCATTGAAAGGTGTTACGCGCTCGTTCCCTCGATTTAGATGCCCTCTTGTAAGCGCTGTCGGCCGTCTTACCAACACCGCTGGATGCATGCGATGACTCCTACATATTTTCGCAATGCTTTCCCGTGCCTCGTGCCGTACGACATTGGATGTAATCCTCCCCCCCCCCCCCCGATTTCCTTTACTGGTCAGACATTCCCACGCTTGGCACCTTTGGGAAATTGCCTAAGGCAAATCTGCACCTAGCTGTCATTCTGCACGACGCTTCACCCAAGTAATCCATGGATGTCATTTGCGGTCAATCACATGCTACTACAACCTCACCAGTGTATCCGCCCGGACCACTGAACCCTGCCGAAGTTTATTGACTCGACTGCTCGCTGTAGCGTACGCCCGGATGCCAGGTGGAGCCGTGTCGCCCCCCCCCCCCCCCCCCCGGCTGAGTGTGAGGCTGCTGTCGGCGGGGCGGTGACGGGAGTCCCGCTGCCCCTCGGAAGTCGACAGGTGTCGCTAGCAGGCAAGCGGTGCGACTCCCCCCCCCCCCCCCTCCCCATCCTGCCGGCGATGGTGTATCGGGGATTGTGTCGGTCTCCGTGTTCCGTCTCGTGAGGTTGGGACGTCTCGTGAGGTGACGTCTTGGGGTGCCTCGTGACATCGGCGCTTCCTACATCTTGTGAGATCAGGCTATGTTGCGTGGCCCGGGCGTCTCGTGAAATCGTCCTGGCCTGCTAGAGCTGGGCGTCTCTTGAAACCAACCTGGTCTGGTAGAGCTGGGCGTCTCGTGAAATCTCTTCGGCCTGCTAGAGCTGGGCGTCTCGTGAAACCATCCTGGCCTGTTAGAGCTGGGCGTTTCGTGAAATCGCTCTGGCCTGCTAGAGCTGGGCGTCTCGTGAAACCAACCTGGCCTGCTAGAGCTGGGCGTCTCGTGAAACCGCTCTGGCCCGCTAGAACTGGGCGTTTCGTGAAACCGCCCTGGCCGCTGGAGCTGGGCGTCTCGCGTGGTCTCGCAGTGTCATCAGGCTGCCCGCCGTGTTTTGGACTGGCTGGTGCGGCGGCCGGGCGGCTTCCTCAGCGCGGGATCCGGTGTCTCGACTCAGGACAACGACCTGGCGCCGGCCGGTGGTGGTGGGGTGCCGTTGTCGGCGCCCGGTGGTGATGGGGTGCCGTTGTCGGCCGGGGGCGATGGGGCGCCGGCCTGCGCAGTCCGTGCGTCGGCCGGCCGCTGCACGTGCCTACAGAGTGGTGACTGGCCTGCAGCGAACGCCTCCTGTGGTGGGGGGGGGGGGGGGGGGGCGCGTTGCGTCTAGTTCTAGTCCGATGAGGGGTCTGGGGGCTCTCGGATCCTTAGGGTGTGGCAAGAGGCTACATTCCAGCTGCATACACAATCAGTCTGTGCGTTTGACGTTTTGACGTTATTTTTTCGCTGTATGCAGATGGAAGTAGCATTATCACTGCCGCGTGTTGTTATGGCCTTTGCGGTTTATCATCAACTTGATCTTTTGTATGCTTCACCATCAGTGTCTCCTATGAACACTAGGCACTGGCTGACACGCGGAAATTATCGTGCAATCTAAGATGTAGAAAAATGTTCTGACCTTATGGAGAAGACTTAAGATTTTCTTTGAATCCTGCACCATTCATAAGTGGTGCATGCGTCCCTCACGTAGACAGCCTCTCCGAACCATTCCACGCTGTCTGTCCTTGGTGAGCAATGTTTGCCAAGGGCTTAATATCCTGTGATGTGTAATTTCCAGACTAAAAATTGTCTGCACGTAGGGACTGCTCCTCCATGTCCACCCTCATCGGCGCTTTGACCTGCATTGACCTTACTACCGGGCAAGAAAGGCGATCGGTGCCTTGTGGCTAGTTAATGTCGAACCAGCTTGATGATATGATTTGATGATTATCTGCATCTGACGATGTTTGGACACGGGAGCGCCGCAGTTCAGTCTCCTAGGACTTGGACTCTGATTCGGATTCAATCGGGGAGGGTTTTTTAGACCTGGCTAATGAATCGCACTGATAACAATCACTGGACCCGGAGCAGGACATTTACCCATGTGCATTACACGTCACGCACGTCAGTGACGAGGGTCGACTTGTACTCTGACTCGGCTCTTGTAGTTGCCGCATGCCTTCCTCTACGCGCTGACGTTCTCCTGAACGCTAGCCGTACGGTCGCTGCGCGTACGGTCGACGCCTCTGCCACCTAGTAGTGAAATGGGGAACATCAGGTTTAGCTGGTGTCCGTTGAGCCGGACCGTTCCCGAGTAACCTGTGTGGGCTGGCCGACCTCGATGGTGCATCGCGGTACGTGGCCAGCGCCGCGCATGCGCGCGTCTTGCGCGCGTGGGATGTTTAAGACGCTGAAACAAAAAAGTGTCCAGATTTGCACGGAGCAACATTGAAAATGATCGCGCAAGTGTATGTATGGAATGAATGGAGGAACATCGAGAGCATTTCCGGCGCCGGCTAGGTCGGCTCCTTACTTGCCAGAAGGGTCAGGGGCAATGAAAACGACCCATGAGCGCCCTGAGGAACCCTGAACACACAGAAGGACCCTAGACACAGAGAGTCCAGAGTGCAATTCCCTGAGCGGTCAATATGACTCCTGAATGACCAAAGGGCCCCTGAGTAGTCAGGTATTTTCGATATTCCCTGGTGCCGAGAAGAGAGTTAAGTGTTGGCAGCACCAGGCAGAGACTGAGGCTTAGCACAGAACGGTAAGGGGCCCCAAGTTATGGCAACGATCGGAGTACCCCTGGTGGCCGGGAAGGGGTCATTGAGCGGCCAGAGGGACCACGTGGTGGCGAGGCATTTAGCGAGTTGATTTTTGCCGGTCTGCGCGAACCTTAGAAGGCCATGGGCTTCTGCAACGTTTCCCCCTCGCCCATTTTCAACTCCCGTGGCATTTTATACATAGGCTCACAGGGTTTAGGAGGGGAGGGGGGCTGGGCCCCGACCGTCGCGGGACCTCCAGCCACGCATGGTGGGTCCTGAGCTGAGCCCGCCGCGAACCCGGCTCCGCTTGCAGGTCACTACGCCACCCGGATGGCGAACACGCTTTTCGAATACTAGAGATAAGTGTAGCCAATGTGACAACGAAAATGACTGGTTGTTGGCCGTAGCAATGGAAAGACTTTAACCACTTGGGCATTCAGAACATGAGGTAGACCGGATGCGCTCAGTGATCTGCTGCAAAAATGACTGCTGCCTTAGCAATCCAGGGCAGTGCCAGCTTAAGAACGTAGACAGATTTTGACTAAATTGGTGAGCTCGTCCGCTTAACGCTGTCGGTCTTCCGCGCTCTAGCCCCACACGAGGACATACGAACTCCTCAAGCAAAACCGTGCCGTCTTTGCGCAGTGGGGCGCGCCGGTGCACAGTGCAGCGGGCGGCGGTGCAGTGGGCCCGGCGCGGTGCTCGCGGAGCGGGCGTGTGGTGCCGGCGCCGGCCCTGCCGACCGTTAGCCGGCCCGGCGCGGCCGGCGGCCGCACTCTCCGCCGGGTCCGCGCCGCTCGCTGCCGCAGGGGCGGCGGCAGACGCGACGTCCCTGCGGCAGACGCGACGTCCCTGCAGCCGAGACCGCGGCCGCAGGCGCCCAGCGGTCGCCGCGCCGCCCGTGACTCACGCGGCTTCTCTACGACTTCGGCCGCCTCGTTCGGCCGTGGCAGCGTCGGCGCGCCGGGAGGCCGGCGGCGCGGCCCGGACCGCTGAGGCCGCCACTGCGGCGGGCCTTGTGGGCCGGCCGGGTAACGCACCGGCCGGCGGAGGCGGCGCGCCAATCCAGGTCAGGGCTGACCGAGGTCTTTGCCCGCTGCTGTCCGGTCAACATCCCGGCTGAAAGAGAAAGTTGCCGGCGGCGTGCGCGGCGTGTTTTATGCTGGCCGAAGCGGCGATGTGTGGCGCGGTGACGACACGGGGTGAATGGACGCTGCCGGGCGACGGCCGACGAATGCCAAGGCCCTCGGCGCGGCGGCAGACGGGTGTGGCGCATCGGTGACGGTCCCGGCGCTGCACCGGGCGGATGACGTCCTGCGGGCGCGCTCCGTGGGCAGTGGTGAGTGGTGGCGTGTATGTTCTCGTCCGGGATGCGTCGCGTTTGTCCTCTGTCCCGGAAGTGTCGCCGTGGTTATTTTTCTTGCAGCCGCCGTTCGCCCGCTGTAACCCTACCGTCATCATCCCGCGGCCGCTCCCGCCCTGTTGCCTAGCAACGGGCGGGGAGCCGGTCGTCTGCATTGTGAAACTAGCCCGGCCCAGATTTCTCCGGCGCGACGGGTGCGGCCTTCTCTCACGACCCGTCGCTCTGTTCCAGGCATGATGACGGTGCCAGTGCTTCCTTACGACGCTGGTCGCATGAGCCTCTTCCAAGATCTCAAACTCAAGCGCAGAAAGGTGGACTCAAGGTAAGCCGGCCGCTCTCGGCGTTACGGCGCTGGTGGTGGGAGGCCCGGGCCGGCACCGGCCGCTCCTGCGCAGTTCGTCGCCCCGCCCCGGCCCAGCGCTGGCTGCCCTGCGTTCCCATTGGCTGACAACCCGCGCACGCACACGCACACCATGCAGACGTTGCGTCATGCCCGCGCCGAATCGGGGTCAGTTCGATAGGAAGCAGAGCGGCCGCCCGCCGCGCGCGCACCCGCGCTGCTGCCAACGGCCGCAAGTTCAATGACACCGCGGCGGCGGCTGACCCAGAATCCGGCGCCGGCTGCGCGCCGTTATGTTTATCTTGGGCGTGCGTGTGCGCGGGGCACGCGCGAGCCGGCGGCGACACTTCCGCATGCGTGGGCCGCCGAGGGAGAGACAGGGAAGGGAACCAGGGCCAGATAAGGGCCCGAGAACGATTCCGGCATCGCCGCCTCCGATTTGCGTGACCCCTAAGCCGCCCTGGCGGCGGGCCGGGCAAACCTCGTCGAGGCTGCACCGCTGCAGAGTGGTTGCAGATGGCCGCCGCCGCTTTCATGCAGCGCCGTGACGCAACGCGGCCAAATTCACTTTTACCTTCGCCATTTTCACGATCAGTGCCGCGTCGTGTGGAGCGGCGTCGGCGGCTGGCGGCTGACGGCTGGCGGTAGCGCGTGCGCCCTGCCCCCTGCCATGTTCATGTGAGTGCGCGGCGGCTGCGGTCGGTGCTCCAGTTGCGCGGTGTCTGTGCGTCGCGCGGCGCGGCTGCGTGCGCGGCCGCGGCGCTGCCAAAGCGGCGCGGCTGCGCGGCTGCGGCGGACGTGCGAGGCCATGTGGGCGGGCCGGCGGCGCGGCCGGACCGGACAGAGGGGTGGCCGGCGTGTGAGTGAGCCGCCTCGGACGCGGCTGGTGCGCCCCGGAGGCGACCTGGAGGCCCAGGCTGCGCCGTCGTACGGCCGTAACGCTCGAGCTCGAGCGGCCGAGGCGCGTGTGTCCGCTGCCGTGTCTGGGCTGCGTATGCCCTCCGTGCGGTGTTCCATGTGTTTGGGCGGCCTTGAGTAATTGACGTGTATCCGCACGCGCGGGCTGGGCTGGCCTCTGTGGTCTCACCTAGTATCTGGAAGCGTCCCTGGGTCACGTGTCACTCTTGCGCTTGTCCGCGTGAAGGCAATCGGCACCTTTACAAATAATGCGATATATGTGAAGTGATGATACGGTATGGATATGGTATGGTTACATGGATGGTATAGTTAGCTTGATATAGCTGTATGTGGGAGGGATTACCGACGTTGATGTGTATGACGAGCTGGGTGTGTGTATGTGTGTGATGACCTACGTGTGTGTGTGTGTGTGCGCGTTGCGATTGGGGTACGCGTGCAGGTGCAATGGGTGCGAATGATACAGGCGTGAAGCGGTGCACTCCGCCCATGTTAGGCTCACGCCGTCAGGTCGTGTGTATGTGGTGAAGCCCGGCTTGTGAGCAGACTGTGCGCTGGCAAGTGGTGTGGGGCCATCCGGGTGGACCGCGCACGGTTGCGTGCGGGGATGTCTGTCGCCTGGTATTGGTCTGTAGTGTGCAGGCCCGAGCCGTGTAGTGCAGAGCATTGTGTGGGAGGACCGTGGGTGCCTCTGCCTGTCGGACCACGCCGGGCCAGCCTGCGCGCGGGGAGTAAAGCGGTGTGCCAGTTGGTGATCGGTCGATCGTCCCTGTCGCAGTGGTCACGGGCCGCTTCTGGTGCAGTCGGTAGTGCAGTACTCCTGTCGCAGTGGTCACGGGCCGCTCCTGGTGCAGTCGGTAGTGCAGTTCTCCTGTCGCAGTGGTCACGGGCCGCTCCTGGTGCATTCGGTGATAGCCTCTTTTGCGTGTAAGCTGCGTAGCCGCACGGACAGCTCTGTCGTCGCTTAAGATGGTCTGTTGACGTCGACTTGTCTTTCGATGTCGTCTTGTGTTGCTGGTGATATCCGGCGTGCTGATCGGGGCGGTGGCGTGCTGAAGCAACCTTGAGCCCGCTCTGATCCGTCCTGATTTGCGTACTCTCGTGTGTACTTGTGGCTGCCTTCATTACTCAGTGTTTATTACATACACCTGCTGTGCCACATGCTGCTGCCCCAGCCCGGCAGGGTAGCCCGAGGCAGGGGACGCGGCGCTGACCCGCGAGACTGCATGCATCCCCCCCCCCCTCGGTGCCTGGCGTTGCCTCCCCTCGTTCCGAACTGCTGACCAGTGGTGACGGTTCTGCCGCTCCTCTGGTGACCAGAGGTGACGGTTCTGCCGCTCCTCTGCTGACCAGTGGTGACGGTTCTGCCGCTCCTCTGGTGACCAGAGGTGTCCACCGTGACTGTGGGCTTAGCAGAGGTCGGACTGGGTTCGCTACCCGAGTTTTATTATTACAAGTAGGGTGGGAACGAGGAAAATGGCCGGCCGAGCGGCGTCTGAAAAAGTCGATTACCGTTTCACGGGCAACGACCGATGACATCGGTTAATGCCAACGACCGATGCCATCGACTAATGCCATTTGCTAGCAGAAAAAAACGCCAGAGCGTCCTCGAAAGCCCACTTGTCAGGTTCGGAATTCGAAAACCGCACAGCGGCTTGCAGCCGGTGCCACTGTTTGCGTCGCCGGCGCCCGCTGATGGCCTCCCTTCTGCAATAAGGCATCAGGGATAAGAAGTGAAGCTTACTCGTGCAACACTTGAACATTCTTGCGTCCGTAAAGCTAGGTACGTGTGGCCATTGAGCAATCCATGTCCACACTGGCGTGTGACCTTGCCGTTGGTGTCATCAGTACCGCCGGGCCAGGTTCTGGACGTGTGGCTTGCAGACAACGCTGAAGGTTGCGGTCAGCGTTGTGAGCCATCTGGTGGCCTCCAGGTGCAGCAGTGACGGCGAGAGCCTGGCCGACACGTCCACCAGCTCTCCAGACAGCGGAGGCTCGGCGGGAGGAGGCGCTGCCTCTCCCCACCACCTGCACAGCGACGCCCCCACCTCCCCGCCCAAGGACAGGTTAGCCCGCCACCTGGTGCCCCCGTGCCGTCTCCCCAGCCGGGGTCTGGTCAGTCCCGTCTCCCCAGTCAGGATTAGGTCAGTCCGCCCTCCGATCGCCCTGTCCGGCCTCCCCAGCCGGAGTCAGGTCAATCCCGCCTCCCCAGCCAGGGTCAGGTCCGTCTGCCTTCCGATCGCCCCGTCCCGCCTCCCCAGCCAGGGTCAGGTCAGTCTGCCCCCCGATCGCCCCGGCCCGCCTTCCCAGCCAGGGTCAGGTTAGATTCAGACTCGTGCCCGGGTGACGTCCGCCAGGGACGCAGTCGGAGTGAAGAAGCGCCGCCCTGCTGGGTTCTTCACTCCCACCGCGTCGTTGGCGGACGTCGTGCGGGCGTGACGAATCTGAACCACTGGAGCCGTGCCTGAGCGCGGTGCGATCTCAAAGGCGTCATGAGTTTTACCTCTCGACGGTGTCCAGGACTCCTGGTTGCAGCCGCACGGGGCGGAGGTGTGCTCATTGGTACGTTCTGCCTGCGGTTGTGTTGTGCCTGAACGGGGCCTGGTCGTTTCAGGGGAACGCCGGAGCCGGTGGCGCGCGTACCGGCGGCCACCTCCCTGATGGCGGTTTCAACGGACCAAACTGAGCTGTCCTCGGTGACAGCACGCTCAGCGTCGTCGGACGACCACCAGCAGAAGCCGGACAACGGCAGCGGCGTGTTCGATGGTGGCGGCGGCCAGGACGGTGACGGCGACGGCGGCGGTGGCGGCAGTGGTGGCGGCAGTGGCGGCAGTGGCGGCAGTGGCGGCGGCAGCGGCGGCGGCGGTGGCGGCGGCTGGCGGCCGAAGCGGCGGCGAGGAGCGGCCGCTCTCGCACGGCGACGCAGGCGGGCCGCCGTCCCCGCCGCAGCAGCAGGCTAGCCCTCGCCTTCAGCAGGCGCACGCGCGCTTCCCGGAGCCGCCGCGGCCCAACGGCTCGTCGCCGTCGCCAGTGCAAGTGCCCGTGTCGGCGGCCTACTGGAGCCAGATGGCGTACCGCCTGAACGGTCTGCGCCCGGCGCTGCCCAACGGCGTGCCTCCGCTGACGTTGCAGCCGCCGCCGCCACCGCCACCGCCGCCTCCGCCGCCGCCGGCGCCGGCGGCTGGCTCCGGCGAGCAGCCGCGGTTGCGCACGCCGCAGGTGATCATGGGTGAACACGGCGGCGTGCGGACAATGGTGTGGACGTGCCCTGAGCCGAGCGCGGCGCCGGCGCTGCCGGCCCCGCTCTATAGCGAGGAGCAGATGGTGCGTCTGTCGGTGGACAGCCTGCTCAGCCTGGGCCAGGAGCGGCGGCTGTCGTCAGCGTCGTCGGCGCAGACGCCGCCGCACCTGTCGCCCAGCAGCTCGCTGACGCTGTCACCCTCGCCCCGATCTCCGTACCACCCGTCCGTCATTACGTCGACGCCGTCGTCGGCGGCGCCCGTCTCGGCGGCGCGGGACCTCTCACCCACGGCCGCCAGCTCACGCGCGCTGCCCGGCGCCGAGGCGCAGCCCTTCGGCGCGCTCGACATGACCAAGTTCTGGGGACAGACGCAGGTGAGCGGACGTGGGGCGCTGCCGACCGCTGGCCCGACCTTTGACCGCGCGACGCCGCTGGCTGGCCTCGTCTCGCCCGGGCGAACGCCGCTACTTCCTCCTCGATTACACGCGCGACTTTCACAAAGTTTCTCCTCGGAGGCGTGCAAGGTCCTTGTCACTACGCGATGGCCGTCGAGCGCCCGGCGACTTTCATTTTCCCATGCATCGCCCTCGGGCCGGACCAGGTGCGGTGGCGATTCGCGGTTCTCTTCGGCCCTCGCGCCCCGTTTCTCTTCGCGCGGAGCACGTTTGTTTTGTGCCTGCCTGACGTCTTTCAGATCCGAATGGTGCCTCCAAGGTTTATCTTAATGGTATCCGGTGCGCGACGCGTCAAATGGCGGATACAAATTGGGTAACCAGTTTTGCCAGCCTTTCCGACCTCGGCTGCAGAAGAAACTCCCGTGTTGCATTTGCAGTGACACACAAAAAAGCCGTGCCTGTCAGCGTCCCGTTACAAGCGGTAATGCTCTTGTCGCCCGGTCCCCGTCTGACCGTCACAGCGAAAGCTGGATGCTCACTTCAGTGCGGAAGTCCACCCTGCAAACCGCACCACCAAACCGCTGCGCGCGTCCCAGAAGTCTGGGAAAGTCTGGAGTAGTCCCAACGATATTCCGACTGCCTCGGCGCAGGGGCGGCCGACTCGCCGGCTGGCTGGCTGGCTCACGCCTGCTGACCGGCCGCGTCTCGGCGGCTGCAGACACCACGTGGGCCAGCCAGCTGCACGACGACACGCGGCACCCAGTTTCGCCGGCTTCCGCAGCGCTGGGCGGGGGCGGGGACTGCCTGTTATTCCTGGCCGGTGCAAAGGTTGACGACCGGCGCGGCGGCGGACACCGACCCCGATCTGACCCCGTTCGCTCGCGCCGACCGGCCGGCCGCTGACCGCCGCGCCGCTGCAGCGTTGCAGTGCCGCCGGCGCGGCGCCCGGCCCGAGATTTTGGGGGGCGGGGGGTTGTCTGCGGTCGTTGAGTAAAGTTGGCTGGATTTCCTGACGGGGTGGGCGGTCCTCGCTGGACCGCACTCGCGCCAGATTGGCGGCCTGATCTGGACGTTGAGAAACGCCGCCGAGTCTGGGGCGTCGCTTGCCTCACTGTTCACCTTACCCGCCGCGACGTCTGCTTTGCGTCGGCCGCGGCGGGATAATCCTCTCGCGGTTCACGGGCCGGCGCAAAGGCATCCAGTCAGCGCTGACTAGCTCCCCCCTGCTTATGTGATGCTATTGCGTCGGGGGTCAAGGCGGTTACTACGCGGTGGGATAACGGACGGAAAGAATGCTGCTTCGGCGATTACTACGCGCGTAACTCCGAATCAGAGCCTTGTCGCAGCCTAGATTAGCTTAATCCTTGCAGCCCACTGGCAAACGCCTGCTTTATTTGCTACCGGTCACCTCGTTCAGCTGTGACCACCAGTCCACAGCCCGTGTGCTCGCGCTCGCCGCTTGCCCGCTGTCGCACGTGTGCATTGTGGAACGCTGTGGATAACGTCCCGCGGTGAGGAGGTTCGGATGCGGACCGTGGACCATTATCGGGCGTGCGTAATGCGAGCTATTTCCCGCCGGCGGCAGGCTCTGAACCTCACCACCAGCTGGTCCCAGCGGACGGGGCCGGAGCCGTCGACTTCGACGCAGCACTACGACGACAACGACGAGCACCCCATGATCTGCATGATCTGCGACGACAAGGCCACCGGCCTTCACTACGGCATCATCACCTGCGAAGGGTGAGCACTGAGCACCAGAGCAGAGACGAGATTCAGAAGGCTCCAGGCAGCGCTTGTCGGTGCTTCGTGTTGTCCCCTTTGCAATTTGCATATACGCCGTCGATATCATACCTTAGAAGAGGGACTCGAGCACGGTTTTATGCGGTTTCAACGAAGCGAAAGCACGGGTTAGCTAAATTTGTCGTTGGCAAATTTGTGTGCGCATCTGGTCATCTCAGCCCTTCCAAGCCACCAGCCGAAAGTCGAGCTGGAGCAACGCGCATTCCACGTGATGTCGCCCACCCTGCAACGCCGACCGTCTCCTGCAACATTGCCCGCCGTTTCAGGTGCAAGGGCTTCTTCAAGCGCACTGTCCAGAACAAGCGCGTCTACACGTGCGTGGCGGACGGCAATTGTGAGATCACCAAGGCGCAGCGTAACCGGTGCCAGTTTTGTCGCTTCCAGAAGTGTCTCAAGATGGGAATGGTGCTGGCAGGTACGTGCGACTTCTATTTGGCGCTACGCGACGTCCCCCCCCCCCCCCCCCTCTTCCCGGTGTTCTGGGGCACGCTGACCTCGGAGCTGTGACGCTCAGCTGGTGACCTGAATTACGTGATGCTGAGCCGTGCAGTGACCCCAAAACGGGCCATGCGGCGACCCACTGGGACTTGTGGTTGGCTCCGCTCCACCACCTGATCAGGACTCCGGCTCAGCTCGGCGTCGTCTGATCAGGACTCCGGCTCAGCTCGGCGTCGTGGCTTTGAGCTGGACGCTTTGGTCTGGTTCGCGGCGATCTCACGCTGAGTTCACGCGGGACGCTGACTTGCCGCGTGCTGAGACCAGCACCTGGGCCGGCCGGCGGTGGGCCAGCTCGTGGCCCGCCGTCCCGGGGTCGGGCGGCGCGCGGCGGACGGCGCGCCAGCTCCGGCGGCCCCCGCCGGCGCCACGGCTGCCGGCGGGGGCCGCGAGCCGCCGGAGCCACGGCCGCGCCAGGTCCGGCTGCTGCTGGAGCGTGCGCCGGCGCGCCCGACGCCGCTCAGCCGCCCGGCCGCACGCGAGATCAGCCCAGATAACCTTGACTTTGACTTTTGCGGGCTGCCTGTCATGAACGGACGCCGGCCAAATGAGCGAGCGTCGCCGCCGGTCGCGCCCGGCGAGGCGGACGTGCGCCCCTGTTCCGGGAGCGACCGTCGCATGTCCGTGGGCTTGGTCGTCATGCCCCTTCCCCTCCCTTCTGGCGTGGGCTAATCCAGTTAGACCGCGGTTTCCTTGTCGGCGGACCGGCATGCCACTGTCATCGCGGAGGACTGTCCGCATGCGTGGTGTGCGAGCCACCTTGCGCGGGACGGCAGCGGAGCGCCTGCCTGTGTGGACACCCGATCCTCCCCCCCCCCCCCCCACACACACACACACTATACGAACGCCAAGCCATGTGCCCGTTGCCGTCACTTCCGGCATCGAGGGTGCCTGCGCGTGGGGCGTCTGGGCCGCGTGTGACCTTGTCACGAGTGAGTGTAACCGACATGAGCCCTTGCCAAGGCTGACCTCGGGTCTGCCCTGCCCCGCAGCCGTGAGGGAAGACAGAATGCCCGGAGGAAGGAACTCGGGGGCAGTCTACAACTTATACAAGGTGAGCTGTTCTGGCTAGGTCTGTCAGGCAGATCTATGAATGAATTCGGTGGAGGTTATTGAGCGCGTTCAAAATTGCGGTGGCGATCTCGCTGCAGGCGATAGGCGGAACGAACACGTTCTATCAGAACAGACCGCGGAAGCCATCATATTGGACGCTGCTCAGTTCGTGCTGCCATAAACATAGTTTTTTATTGATTTCGTGTGTCCATTTCATCAGGTCAAGTACAAGAAGCATAAAAAGAAGCAGCTGAACGGCTCCATGAAGGTAGAAGGCAAGCCTAAGACCCTGGAGCTTCAAACCTCAGTGCCACCTGGTTTATTTGCAGCAGGAAACATTCTGAAGACGGCTCTGACGAATCCGACCGAGGTTAGCGCAGCTGGCGCATGCGTGCCCGTATCGTTTTAGACATTTCTAGAATTCACGCCGCATTTCGAATGGAGACTGCTCCCTGCTCACACGAGTGGCGAGTCTCGCTACATGCATTCGTCGCACTCGCGAAAGGAACCCTTATACGACGGACTGTATTAGCGCTGAACCTGCTTGCTCGCCTCGCGTCGACTGACTCCGACAGCACCTGCAGCACTCAGTGCGCGGGGGTAGTATCATCTGCAGCGGCCTGAGCGTCAGCCTCTTCCGTAGGTGGACCACCTGCGGCACCGGATGGAGAGCGCCGTCAGCTCGTCCCGCTCGGTGCCCTACGAGGCGTATTCCTCCCTCATCCGCACGCTCATCGACTGTGATAACTTCGAGGATATTGCGACGGTAAAGGTCTGTAAACCCAGACGCCAGCGCCGGTACTCAGCTGTTAGCGGGCAGCCGCCAAACGCCGGCTTTCGGCACCTGTTTTCGCTGGTCCTTGGCAGTGGTGACGGCTTCGGGGCTTCGGTGGTGGTTTATTTCCCGTCTTTCCTTGCGTCCTCCGCGCGCGACTCCAGTATTTTTATTTGCCTGTACGTTTCTGCTGTTTAAATACCTGTTCATTTACTAATGTAAATAAACTGTGTGTAGGTGTCCTACGAGTATAACTAACATTTTGCCCCTGTCTTATATATTCATTTTTTGTTACTTTTTTAGTCTGCCTTCGCATAACGAGCGTAGTTTTTCTTTACGGAGTCAGCATCTTTTCACAAACGCCGTGAGTCATCGAGCCGGGACAGCAAAAACGCAGTAAACATGGCACGCCTACTAACCACTGAGTATCTATTGGCATGTGGGTTTACACTGAGGCATGTGCTTACGGTGCGGCCGTCCGCTATATTCGGTGTGCTATGGTACTGTATGCAGCCTCCCGCGTCCCACGCTGCCCTCGGGATTTGGTGCGACGTGGAAGCTCTCTAACGTTGTGGGGGCTCTCGGGACTTGGTGCGACGTGGAGGCTTTCTAACGTTGTGGGGGCTCTCGGGACTTGGTGCGACGTGGAGGCTTTCTAACGTTGTGGGAGCTCTCGGGACTTGGTGCGACGGGGAGGCTTTCTAACGTTGTGGGGGCTCTCGAAACTTGGTGCGACGTGGAATCTTTCTAACGTGGGGCCTTCGGGACTTGGCGTAGCGTGGAAGCTCTCTAACGTTGTGGGGGCCCTGGAAACTTTGTGTGACGTGGAAGCTCTCTAACGTTGTGGGGGCCCTCGAAACTTTGTGACGTGGAAGCTCTCTAACGTTGTGGGGGTCCTCAAAACTTTGTGTGACGTGGAAGCTCTCTAACGTTGCGGGGCCCTCGGACTTCGTGCACTGCGGGAGCTTTCTAACGTCGTGGGGAATATTCGCGCGGGCGGGCTGCAGTGTCGGAAACCTGACCCGGCGCTCACAGAAAGATCTTAACGCACTCGGTGGCGCTCTTAAATCCCATTGATCACCTGAGGCATGGCCTAATCTGTCTGCTCCTCTCTGTTATCTCTCGCGCGGATATCTCCGCTGGAGAGTGGTCGCAGCGTTTGTGATGCGGCCTGCGGGCTCCCAGCCATCCAGCGCCCGGCGTACAATCGGCGTTTGCCGCCTGAACGCGGGTGGGCACGGCGCAGAAGGCGGTTTGCGGTGCTGCTCTGAGCTCATCTTCGCGTGCCTTTGCATGCCCGTGTCGCCCTTGAGAGAAGATCCGAATTCCGCCTGGCAACATGTGAGCCATGAGCTGGCGTGGCCCGTGACGTGGCGCCCCGGTCGCCATGAGCGGCTCGTGGCGCTACTGGCGGCCGGGCTGGGCCACCAAATCGGGTGCGGTCGGGCGGCGAGCGGGCCCGACATCTGGCCGCCGCCACCGGCCACTCGCCGCTCGCGGCGCTGGAGGTAGTGACGTCACGTATCCGCACCGCCCGAGAGGTGCCGGTGTGAGCGCCGCGCAGGGCGATGCGGGCAGAGACGGCCAGGTCGCGACAGATGGCTCCGCGTCCGCACGTTATCTCGGGAAGGGCGGCAGCTGAGAATGATCGATCTACTGCGGTCTTGGGCGGCAACTGAACGACGGGCTGTTTCTTCTTCAGAACCTGAACGAGATCTTCGACAACAAGTCGGATATCTCACAGAAGCTGTGTCACATCGGTGACTCCATAGTCTACAAGCTGGTGCAGTGGACGAAACAGTTGCCTTTCTACTCCGAGATCCCCGTCCAGGTGCGTCGAGTCAGCAGTCATGTTCGTTTGTAAGGCATCACACTTGAACGCCTCTCACGCTGGGTGTAGTTTAGGCTCAAGCCGACGGGCACAGGTGTTGTTACCTTGTCGGAGAGGGCTTTAATACGGGACTGTTGAGGGATGATGGGCATCGGCTTATGATCAGACATGCCGGAAAGTCAGGACTGTGGGTTTTCACACCATGGCTGCTGTCGAGATGGAGTCAGGTTCGCTGCCATCACTTGTTCAGATGATCACAATATCACGTCGGCGGCTTGCGTTGGCTGCTTTTTGCCTGTGCTTCGGCCAGTGCACCGCGCGGTCGGCTGACACGCCCGCTTCGTCCTGCGCAGGTCCACACGCAGCTGCTGACGAGCAAGTGGCACGAGCTGCTGGTGCTGACGACATGCTCGTACCAAGCAATCCGCGGTATCCGCCCGACCCTAACCATCACGGCAGATGGCACGCAAACAGAGTTCCAGCAGGAGGTGAGCCGCTCTCCCCCTGCGGATCACCCCCTCCCCCGCCACCCGCCACCTGTCCTTGGCGAGTGGTGAAACAATGAGCTCTGGTGTGCCTTTCATAGAAGTGTAGCCATCGGAGTTGTTCAGCATTGTGAACGCAGAGCGCATGGCTTCTAAAGATCCCTTGGGGTCCGCCTGCAGCTGCTTTGCGAGATAAGCATGGTTTGTGTTCCTTGAAAACGTGCGGCCTGCTCTCATTTATTCCTCCCATTTGTTTGCACATGTTCTTCGTAAAACGTGTTTGTTTTCAATCGCGTTTGTTTGGACTTTGGACTTCTCAGTTTCCTTCTGTGAGTGTTGTAGCGACTTTCGTGCCTGTTCGATACATGCCACCACTCGAAGCGTGCCGTGCCTGATGACGCTGCGCATTCTCCCGTCAGGTGTCGAACAGCTTATGCACTCTGCAAACGTGCTTGTCGAACATGATGAATCAAGCGATCTCGATGGAGCAGCTGCGAAGGGAGGTTGGCGTGATGATCGAGAAGATCACGCTGGTAACGGTGATGCTGCGCAGCTTGGGCATACGTATGCAGGAATACGTGTGCCTCAAAGTCATCGCCCTCCTCAACGACTGTAAGTGTGCCTGCACAGCCCCTGTCAGAGTACCGATCGGCGGCGTGGACATATTGATAAGACTCAACCACGTATCGTGCCTCCCCTTTTTGTTTAAAGAAACGATCCAATACTCACTTGCGTAGATTGTTTCTCTCATGGCTGTGGGCCCCGCACCCGCCCTGCTTGTTGCTTGGAGAGCTTGTTGCTCGCGTCCCACCCGAACGTTCTAGTTTGCTGTTAGCCAAGCGCTCCGTGCGCCTCCGTGCGTTGAAAGTTGTCAGCTGTCGCCCGGGCCTGAGCGGGACTGCTGTTTCCAGCCTCATCGCTGTACGCCAACTCGGAGCACATCGAGGACCGCTACCGGAGCTGCCTGCGCTCCTACGTGATGCACGAGTACCCGGAGCAGCCCACGCGCTTCCAGCAGCTGCTGGCCCGCTTGCCCGAGGTGAGGCACCGTCTCTGTCCAGCGTGGACGGCATCAAAAGCGCCGGGGAGGGGGGGGGGGGGGGGAGGGGTTCACGCGGGATGCCCCTGGCTATAGTGGGATTACAGAATAAGTTTCGATAACACATTGGACATAGCACCCACCAACATACGCGTGCTGGTATGAGCTTAATGACAAGGTCACCAAGGCGGCGCACTTAATACTACGGATTTGATGTGGAATCTACCCAGCTTCTCTATATGGAGCTGGTTGAGCTTCTTCAGCCGCCGCTTACAGGGCTAACCTTGTGACGCCTGAAGATCAGTTTGTACGCACAGCTAATAACTTAGAGCCGTGGGATTTGCTGCCTGTTGGATAGGTGCTCGCTAGTGCTATCTGTTTCCACTTTTGATACAAACGTTGCGCACCACTCATCCTCCTTGCGACGGTTTGATGGGAGCGTGAAGTCGGTCTTGCCGGGTCTTCGACAGATCAGTGTGTGTCTGGGAGGGGGGGGGGGGCATACATTCGTGTCACTGAAGTGAAAGCCACCATGTAGCCGCCTTTGTTACACTCCGAACAGACCAACTGCTGCCTAAGTATTTTTTTCACACCCAACGCCTGCCCTCTGTAACAACCTTCTTCTCGGACGGCAGATTCGCGAGGCGGCAGCGCTGCTGTTGGAGAGCAAGATGTTCTACGTGCCGTTCCTCCTGAACTCAACCATCCAGCGGTAGTCGACGGCGTCCCGAACACACACACACACGCGCACACACACACACGTACAGACGCACCCATTCACACATTCTTGGGGGACCATCAACGACTCGTGTGCCCTACACACGCACGCAAACAGGTCACGCACACACACACGCACGCACGCATGTACGCACCCACTCACACACGCAGGCGAGCGCGCATGCGCGCACACATGTACGCACACACTCACGTGCATGCGTACACTCAGCCACACATGCACTTATGCATGCAGGTACGCATACACGCGCGCATGCACAAACGCACGCACACACACACACACACACACGCATACACACGCACGCACGCACACACTCGAACACGCATACGCGGGGGCGAGCGAGAGCGAGGGACGTCGGTGCCCGCGCCGGTGATGACGGTCTCCATATGGGCGGGCAGAGTGAGCGGACGTGTCACTCCGGCAGAGCCCGGCCCCGGCCGCGGCGGCCTCGGCAGCAATACACGATGCGTGGCGCACCGAATCAAAACGGCCGGGGGCCCGACGCCGCACTGCACGAGACGGCCGCCGAACTAGTCAGTTGTCAAGTGAATGCCCTCGTAAGTTACCGTACCACGGTTGTCTTCTGCCATGTTTTATACTAGTCGGTTCAGCCGGTCACAGCGCGGCGCGATGGAAATTCGTGTTGAGTTGTCCCCTGGCGGGCGGGACGCGTTACCAGCCACTCCGGCGCTCCTTGGAACCTGTTCGCGATCGGCGAAAACTCGCGCCGGACGCCGTTGTTCGGTTGCGCTGCCTTCTCTGTCTGGTTTGCGTTGTGTTGTCGGCTCGGTCGGAGTGTACATAGAACGCTGGAGTAGCAGAAATATCGAGTATTTATCACGAGTGTGATGCCTAGATGAGCGAGTGGGGGTGCCGGCCTCGCGCTCGCGCCCCCCAGGCCTGTACAGCGTGTGACTAGGCCCGGCCATGCGCCGCTGTGTGTGCGTGTTGGGGTCAGCTAGTGCCGACGGGCCGGCGGTGGCTTGCCACCCGTTATTTTTATTCTTATTCTTATTCAAGTACAACGGTCGTGATGGTAGATTTTTGGCTGCATTTGGCGCGTGTGCCGCGTGAATGGGGAGTGAACAGCCAGCAAATTTAGTTACCAGTGCGACGAGACCAAAGTTTGAGTTACCACAATCTGAGGCAGGCAGGCTGTTTGCGGTGAAGACCATTCTGTGCGGAGAGCGCGTTTTCTACGAGTATCCAATCGTTTCTTTCTAATTTTGTACCCATTCACTGTGGTGGTTGTAACTTTTTATTGTTACGTGGACGCAGACACAATTTTGTACAGCATCGTGAATGTGTATGTTTATATTCAATGATTGTGTGCATTTATGTATGTTCCTACGCAAAAGAGGAAATGTACCATTAAAAAATAGCTTGTTGACTTTGAACTACAGATCGACAAGACGACATCCCGGTTCTGCAGTCGAATGGAAGGCTTTAGACACTGCTGGGTCAAAGCTTGTAATGGAAGCAAGCTACACGGTTCAATAAAGCACAATCGGAGTTTTAGTGGACAGAGGCTGCACAGACTGCGGAGGCATGAAAATCGAGGAGGAATTCCTCATGTAAATATACATACTCGTGTTTTTCCGCAAGCAAAAACAGACAGCACATATCTCCACATATATATCACATATGCCCATTCGAATCTCATGAGAAGCCTCACTTCACTGTCAATTTGCAAATAAAGCTGAAGGAGACGGGTGAGAGCCAAGACCAGGTCTCGAAGACAGAAGTAATGTCCCTGGTGATATGCAGACATTATTTGGACATTGTTTGGTTTCTTTATTTGTCGGGGAATTTAAACCGTCACTTCTTTCGAAGCTGGGATCTGTGGCACTTGCCATAGATGTCCAGTTTCCTGAAACCTGCTTCGAGAACAACGCTCTGTGAACATAAAGACTAACGATGGAAAGTGTACAGAACAATAGTCCGCTTTGTGTGACGCATATTCAAGCGTTGCAATAATGTTTTTTTTTTCTCTTGGGAGACTAGCGACACATTGTTGGCTCAAAGAAGTGCCATGGTCCTGCACCTTTTGCCGCTTGTTGAGGGTTTATCGATTTCTGCTAGATAGCATTTGTAGCCGAGTGGGCCGATCGGCAGAACTTTGTACAGACGTTTATCCATTTCCGTCGAATTGCCAATTTTATCTCTAAATACCAACTTAATGAGCATCCGGCGTGGTAATTCTGCCCGTGTATTCGTTGCATAGGAGTTTATTGAGTTACACATGAGCTTCACGACGCTTTGACGTCATCAACAATTTGTTGGCAAAATCGAGGTAGTTTTGGATTCCTGCTGAGGATGAATATCAAACTCATGCCAACTTAACGCAAGCGTATTAACCGTTAGAAACTACCTCACTTCTCCAGCTGAGTTGCGTTATTCCCCCATTCCGCCTGCTGAAGAGGCGTTCAATGACTTTTTCTGAATCTTCCGGAATCAAGCGCTTTGGCGGCAAATATCCGTTCAGTGGCACGGGCCCAGCCGCGCTGACACCGATATGCCAGCTATCAGTTCGTATATACTTTACACTGTACGATCATCCTGTATCACTGCGCTATCTGTGCTGTTTGTGGCCGTCACAAAATCCTCACTAAAAGTTTGGTTTGGGTTTGATTAAATCTCTTTCGGTAAGCAATGATTATTTCGGGGCTGCTCGATCAAGGAGCTAGCGAGCAGCGATGTAAGAATGCAGCCATTACAAGGCGCTACCACTGGTGAGCCTTACCCGCACAGGAGTCCACGGCTCCGAGGCCTGCACGGGCTCCCGGGCGGGGTTCCCCGGAGCTCCCTGCCGGGGCTCCCGGGCAGGGCTGCCAGCCGGGGCTCCCGTCGGGGCGGCAGGGAACCCGACCCATGGCTCACGGCCGCGCTATACCCGACGAGTGGGGCACCGCGGGGATGTCGGATTAACCAATGAATGAGGAAAACAGAGTGGATGCCAAACTTAGAGGAAATATGCCACGTGGGGCTCCTTAGCAGTTAAGAACAGGTTCATCGCAGCTGCTTTAAAATCGGTTATGGCATTAGCATTAGCATTGACGAGTACTAGCACCGCGAGCCGGTCTGCAAACACTGTTGTGTCAACGTTTTTTCTAAAGTGACATACTTCGGTTGCCGTTATTCCCTGCAAGCGATCGGTACGAGTGCGCTATCTATTGAGGGCCATTGACGAGTAGCGAAGATGGGCGAAGGCTTACAGCAATTGAGGGCAAGGATGTGGTTTACTAAGCCGCTCTGAAACTGATGACCGCAGGCCGCCACTTCAACGTCCAAGCCGCATATACCCCTGGAACATTGCATTCCATCCAAATTCGGAAAACAAGTGACAAAGCTCCTCGAAGCCATTACCAATGAATAGGGCTCTGCGCCTCAGGTCGCCATCTCTATCTTTAATAGCCGCATGAACTACTTTAGGACAGTGCAGCCCAGCCCTCACCAGGTACTGCTCAACCGATCTCATTGAAATCCTACACCCATGGGTGGAGCGCCTGCGAATTTATCAGCCGCTCTGCTACTCATGACCACAGTTTGAGAATTTTAGCCGCGACCCATGGTCACCTTCACCATTAAAAACCGCATATACCACATTTGGACATGGCAGCCAAGACCAAACTTAAAAATGGCAATCTTGCCCGGTCTCCGTGCAACCTTCACCAATGGATAACGTGGCTACGACTTATCTGACTATGCTCTGCGCCGCCCGATACTGTGCCGATTGGCAGCCCTGCCACTATTGTGGAACTCCTGAGTTACTGCAAGACCTGCAGAAGTCTGCGCAGGGGCGTTTCTGTTTTGAACTTGCATCTGAAGGCGTCGTTAATTGTGTTCTATGTCGCCTTCTGAAGTATGTGACAGAGCTTGTCTTCAACGGATTTACACAAGTGTGCACATCCCATCAGCCAAGCAATGTTGACCCGTAACTGTTGGCTGCTGCTTCAGCCGTTCATCCCCAACTTCGAACGGCTTCAGTCCATCATGGCGTCTGCCAAATTGCTGTCGGAAATTACCTACCTTCTTGTTTTGGTATGCATTCCCTCGGCGGCACGCCACAACGAAACATGGGCCTTCTCGCTGTTACCTACCTTATAGCTCAGACGTTAGGGAAGTTAGCGATTTACTTAGCGCTTTATTTGGCGATCAGTTTTGATTTCTATGAGAGCACGTGTAGAAGTCAATTGTCACGCGAACATCAAACCCGACACTTGTTTTTCAATACCATGTGACCTTCAAGTTCAGGTTTAAGATGAAATGACGAGGACTACATATCGCCCAAAAGTTATGGATCTATTTGGGAATTTTAAGCGTCAGATTCATCTTCAGCACACAAACCAGCGTCCGGCAAAAAATCCTGATCTTCCGAGGTCACGCTTAAAGGTCAAATTTAAGGTGATTGGTGGTATATAGGTGAATAAGGTGATAATATCATCCAAAAATTTCAGGTCGATTTTTGTTTTTTACGCATCGGAAAGGTCGAGAATGTTCATGAGAGCATTAAGTATGAAAAATGCTTGTGTGTGACTCTGTTTTAGCATTGGTTGTCAGGATAGCACTGCCAGGGGCACGTCCGTCAGGATGATTGACGACCGAGTTTCCGAATCAATCGCAAAATCGGCTCGCGAATGAAAGGAAGGTGTTTTCAGCATAAATGTATTGCTAGCAATAGTATCAGACAACGCAAGGTCGATCCATAACAATTACTATGCGTGATAAATGGCCAACAATCCACAGCAATTCATACAGGGGAAATGGGTCACTAGTCCAAACAGCGGTGAAGCAATCCAAAACGACGAGCGATAGAGAAATGCAAAACACGTGATTGGTATGGGTAACATAATACTGGCGGCTAAAAATGACTTCAGAACAGGCCGAATTGCTGGAGAAAATCAAAATTTACACTGTCAAAACCATGGTCGATTTTTGCCTACCGTTTAACGTATCAATAAACACGCGTCACGAGAAGCGCAAGCTAACACACTACCTGAACCACCCGATAAACATACACGTCACGATACGCACAACCTATTCACAAGATGCACATCCTCCGGACCCACCAATCTATTCTCACGTACCGGCACATACCCAAACTACTGATCTATCCGCATTGGGACAGCATTAACCAGCATAAGTCGTCATTAACAGCGATTTGAAAAAAACTTGTGTTATTCAACCTGAATTTTGTGGGCGCCATTCCATGCGAAGTCCTTCCAGCAGTGAGCTCACCGTTTAGCTGGATGATGTGCACATGAACAACGATTATTTTACCCGATGTACGCGTCAACTCACTGGATTAAGCCGAGGGCTTCCGCAGACAAGTACACGCTGGATGGTGCGAGTTATCGTGTTATCGGCACAAGCCGCCGAATCGAATACGCACGCCGAGCCCACATTTAAAGGCCTTTGGTGAACTACAATGCCAGCGCGCATAGTTCAGAGCCATTAGATAGCCTTGGTTCAGAGGACATCCAGGCGTAAGTAATGCAACGTTTTTTTTTTAGAAATGACGTAGAGCTAGCTAAAATGAGTACACTGAGATCGTCGGTTTAATCAAACGCGCTGAGACCATTAATAACACACGAACATTATTTAGTGAAATAGCGGACGTCGACACTGCGCAGTAAAATCAACACAGGCACGCCGCCCAGCAATGTAGGCAACCACAGCAACAGACAACCTAAAAAAATACACAGAGAGGCTGCCTGGTAAAACAAATGCACAGGGACCGCTCAGTTAAATTGTCACATATCTCATCACATATCATGTTATATCAATGGCCAGCCCGGCACACTAAAATCAGCATAGTATAACTGGGCCAATTAAAATAAAGGCATTTTGCACATGACTCGACCATATATACCCAACCATCTGCACTCTCCAGGGTAGCCAAAACGCACACATGGACAAATACGGTAAGGGCCAACGCTCGCTTCGGGGATGACTCCGGCTAGTTCACATAGGCGGATCCTGGGGGGGGGGGGGGGCCCGGGGTCAGTGGCCCCCCAAAACCGCTGAGAGTATGTTTTCCCCCAAAACATTCCCAGAACTTCATAAAAGTTTCTTCTACTTACCGTCTGTTTTAACTTTTAACTGTTTTAGCTGTTTGTTTTAACTTCTGTTTAAGATTCAAAAACATTTCGGTGCTTTTCCAGTTTTGAATGGTGTCCCTACTACGTACTCGCGAGGGGCACCACACACTGGATCTCGGATCCCACACCAGTCAGTTGGCGACGAACGGTTGCCCCCCCCCCCCCCCCTCCCCCAAAACTTCAGACTAGATCCGCCCCTGCTAGTTCATGGGGTGAAACCGGCTTAGTTTAAGGGGTAAATTCGAATTAGTTCAAAGGGTAATGCTGAGCAGTTAAAAGGGCGAAATCGGCTTGTTAATAATCAGACACTCCCGCCCGGACAGCATAAGCCGGCTGGGCATGGACTTTTAGGCTTCGAGGGCCTCGAAGCTATCCGACACAAACGTCAGTCAGCAGTGTGCGAGCGTTGTGGACGTTATGAATGCTGGATGGTGTGATTTGGGATATTCCGAACACTGAGCGCGGCGAAATTGGACGTTTAGATGATCCTCCATGCGACTGCACTTCAAGGGAAATGAACTAACGCACCGTACGTACCTTTGACGTCAGAAGTTGCAACTTGCGGCCGGCGCAGGCCCGAGACCAATATCGGAAAATAGATTTGCCACTTATGGCGCATGAGACGAAACCGGCGGAAAATTTACATAACGATGCTACTGCCTTGACTGATGCCTTGATTAGATTGAAAAGTGAGATGATAGTGTTAAAAGTGCGTTTTATAGGTAGACGTTCACGGTAACAGCCCTTGTTTCTAGATGTGAGTACAGAAGTCATGCAATTAGTGGGTTGTCGGTAGATAGCGTGGGATGTAGTTCTGTGGAATTAATTATGTATACTCAAATACCAGAATGATACGCGCGCATGCTCGACTGTTAACATTTTATAACTCGTACCTGCAATCCTATTTGCTACATAGTATTTTTTGGCCAGAGCTTGGCACACAGTTAACG
The DNA here is from genome assembly GCF_011947565.3 of Pollicipes pollicipes. Taxonomy (NCBI): domain Eukaryota; kingdom Metazoa; phylum Arthropoda; class Thecostraca; order Pollicipedomorpha; family Pollicipedidae; genus Pollicipes; species Pollicipes pollicipes. The sequence goes on from NW_023596576.1 coordinate 51,128,232, forward strand.
TGAAAGTAAGTTATGGACAACAGTGGGAAAGCATATTACTGATTATGTATGTTCACTCTGTCTTCTACACTCAGCCAGATTTGCAAAGTAAGTCAGATTTACATCAACACCATCTGTCATTAGGTCTTTGTATCTTGGACATGCAGATTTGCATGTGAATCAGTGTTGATGTGCACCTCCCACAGCTGCAAGGCAAATAATCCCACCACCTACAAGTTTCAACAATGGGAAGCAATGTATCTAAGAAGAGGCGAAGATCTTCTATGTCAGATGCTGAAGCACGCTCAAGGCTGCAGAGAAAAATTTGTCTTGTGAGTATCTTCTTCAGATTAAAGATATTGTCAAATGCTTCAAACAAAATTGCAGCATGGTCTCCACTGGCAGATCAATATCATGTTTTTTCATTGGAAGACTAAAAAGTCAAGCAGTAAGTCCTGGGCTCATTCACTGCCATTCATTTGTGATGGTTCATGATAAGATTCGGGAACCATGCTGCTAAGATTTGAGCTTGTTTATGTGAGTCAACAGCCACAGAGCGACAACTGCCATCAAACAGATCCAACTTGGGATAGATCTAACATATCTTAATGATCTGGCATGATCTTGCAGATTTGACAGATCTGACTAGTCTTCATCCCATATGGAATAGTTGGTTTGGCTGTATCCCTCGTCCTTGTATGGTAGCATCTACACTGCCAATGCATTTTCTGGCTGTCAACAGATGTGTATAGATGGAATGCATGGTGTGAAGGAGAAACTCATGAGGAACATTGGATTGGGTATAGCTTTCAGCCATGTATAGAACACAACCAAAATTTGTGTATATGTGGTTGTGGATGAAAGTTACACACCATGCGAATCATATCATGCACTATTGATGTTTTGGTTTCAGGCAGAGGAAACACCAGAGCCTGTCTATGACCTTTCAAACTGCTTGTTGCGCACCATACCTCCAGGAACATACGCCAAGTGCAAAGTGCTCCGCAAGCTGCAGCTTCTTTTGCAGGCAAGTTCCGGGTGTTTGGTATGAAATGTGTAATACTATTATCTATATGATTTATTTATGTTTTTTCAAACAGCAGAAAGAAGAAATTGCTCTGTGATCTAAATGAGTACATGCCTTTATGCTCCCAGTAACTTCTGGTCATTATGGAGTTGAATAAATACATTTACCATCCTTGACACAGCTACAGGTACTGATTATCTGCTTGTCTGCTTGCACACAACTTTGCTGTCATGTCTATAAAGGTAGCCTCCATAATTTAGGCCTTACAAGAACACATGAGGGATGGGTTTCAGTGGGTATATTTTCTGCAAATAAGACAAATATTTAACTGTGCCCACATGTTCTTGTCTCACTTTCTCAGGATAACCTGCTAACATCACTAGAGTCAGGTGGTCAGCTCTCCGATCTGCACTTGCTGCAGGTGCTCCACTTGGAGTTCAACTGCCTGATCCACCTGCCCCACAGCATTTCATCCCTTGCCAGCCTCCAGGTATGTCAAAAGACTAATCTGCATCATTGTAACCATACCACACAAATACCCACACTCCAGCCTGATTGATGTGAAGTGGGTGTGATCTTTTCTCAGCTGTGATGTATATGTGCACTCTAACTGGATTGTCAGAACTGCTGGTGCACATAAACACACAATCAACAAAACACAGCTTCCGGCCCCAGCTGCTGCTGATGTTCATCTCATGCCACATGCACGCCATCGACAGGTGCTCGACCTATCCAACAATGCACTGAAGGAACTGCCAGCGTCGATCGGCGAGCTGCACCGGCTACGGCGGCTTCTCTGCCGCGGCAACGGCCTGCGCAGCTTGCCGGCGGCGGTGGGCCGACTGTCGCGGCTGGCCACGCTTGATCTGCGCAACAACCAGCTCCACGAGCTGGCGCCCCTCGCCAATATCAGGTGCGGCTCCTGCCAGGGCCGCGGGATGGCTCATTTTCACGCCTTTCACGTGACGTCACGTCAGCTGGCCGGCTGGGGTGGTGCCAGCGCAGTGCTGCGCGCTGCCGGGCGCCGGTCCTTTGTGATCTGTCAGCTCTGACTGTCCGTGACCTCGTCCCCCCTTCCGCAGTCGGATGGAAGAGGTCCGCTTGGAGGACAATAAGGCGCTGTTGTGCCCGCCGCCAGAGGTGGTGAGCGCAGGCTCGGACGCCGTGATCACGTACCTCTGCCGCGGTGAGACCCGCCAGCTCTCTTCCGAAGCTGGAATCCATCAGGGTGGATGGGTCTCTGGCTGGGATGGTCCAGAGGCCCCACTCTGCATGGAGAGATCTGCTCTGGGTGGAGGGGCTCTGCTCTGGCTAGAGAGGCTCGCTCGGTCAGAACAGGGCCTGCTCTGGCAGAACGGGCCTGCTCTGGCAGAATGGGGGCCGGTCTGGCAGGACAGGGGCCGGTCTGGCAGAACAGAGGCCGATCTGGCAGAACAGGACCTGCCCTGGCTAGAAATTTGGATACTTGATCTGTGGGCACCTGAGTTGATTTCATTGCATTACTTAGCATCGTGTTTGCATACGGCATGAAGGTTTCAGGTTTCGGGCCCTGACCTTTTGGGCCTTCATGGTCTGACCTCTTTCAAGCCATGTCAAGCCATGTCGCTGACAGCGTGCTCATAAGCAACAAGAAATGCTTACTTCTCACATTAAATGCACTCCAAAGAGGTTTCCTATGTTCCAATTGTTTGTAACACTGAAGTGTGTTTCTATCATGTTTTTGGCCTTTGTAAAGTTGGTCACCAAAGGCTAACCTCGCTCAATTTAAATCTGTCGCCGGATTTTCATACTAAGGTCATGCTTAAAGCTCAATGGCAGGCACATCACAGCCCTAGAAGGCCTTTCTAACACTGTTTCTTTGATTGATGATGCTTGCTTAGTTTACAATACACCCCCTCATTTGCCAACGTTGGAGCGCGCGTCGTGTTGGTGTACGTGAATTTGACGGGTTGACGAGCGTTGCGCAGTCTTCGGCGCCTGTTGGTTGGCTCGGTCGGTGGGCGCGGCCCAGGGTAAGGCCTGGCTGGCCGCTGGCGGGCGTCGCGCTGACCGCTCGCCCCGCTCGCCCCGCCGCCAGAGGCCCGTGTGCGGCATACGGGACCCGCCGCCGAGGACGAGGAGGACAGCGTGGCGCCCACCGTATCGCGCTCCGTCCCAGACAGCCTGGACGCCGTGAAGGTGGGCGCGGCCCGGTGACGGCGCCGGTCTCCGGCCCCTGGGGCGGGGTGGCAGCGTTAGCGGCGCCAGCGTAACGCTGCGGTGCGCCGCGCGCGCGTGGGGGTGGGGGTGTGGATGCGTGTTGGCTTGTGCGTGTGTGGTGGGATAGGGGGGAGGGGGGAGGGTAGGTGGACGAGCGAGTTGGCAAGTTTGTGTGAATGGTATGAGCGTACAGATGCCGCAGACTTCATGTTTTTGACGACAGTCAGCGGAGTTCATCGTTGTTGTGTGACTCCGACCAGTGCTGATGTATTCACCTAGGCTGTGTTGTAACATTCACTGTCTGGTGCAGCTGCATGACTATTCACAGTCGACGCGTCCTAAAACACCAAACCACTGTCTGGCGTAGACAATGTGCAATGCGTGTTAGATTGCGACGGTCTTTATGCGTTGTTTTCTGCATTATGGGTTATGCACGCTTTGTTGCTGCTGACCACATGGGACGCCGGTGACGCGGCTGTCACAGCAAGGGTCTGATTGCGGTATACCTTTTGTTAACTTTAAAGGCCTGCTTATCCGACCCACCAATCCACCACGCGGGCTTGTAGTTGGGTACGCATCGCATGCCTGCACATAAGGATGTCATTGTACAGTTGATTGCACGCGCCCTCGTCTTTTGCAGGACGAGATCCATCGGTATGATCAACTGAAGGTGAGTAGTGAGTTGAAAGTCCGTGCGGATTTTGACCTGGTATGTAAGGGTTGTGCCGCCGTTCATTGTCCTAGATCAGTCATCTGGCCTTACAACGAAAGTGCTGCTGCTGCTAACAGGTCTCAGCTCTATTTATGCACGCGCCATGCCTCAAACTCTTCTAAAAAGCGTGCTGCGGTCGTGTGCACGCGCCGCGAGAAATGCCGGAGACGGCCGCGGCGGGGCGCCCTCAAGTGTCTGCTCTTAAGCGCCGGCGACCGCCTGCTCTGCCGCACGCGCCGCTTGGCTTCAGGAGAGCCGGCGTCTGGAGATGCTCCAGATCGAGCAGCAGCTGTCCATGTCCAAGTCGCAGGAGGGCCGCGAGCTCAGCAAGCAGGAGGAGTTTAAGAAACAGGTGAGCGGGCAGCCAGCCAGCGTCGGCGGCTGCAGCGGTGTGTGTACAGGGCGAGACGCATGCCGGGAGTGGAGTCTTCGGGCCGGCGGTGGAGGCCGCCTCTCGGAGCGGAGGTGGGCCGCGCCAGGAGGCCGCCTCTCGGAGCGGAGGTGGGCCGCGCCAGGAGGCCGCCCCTTGGAGCGGAGGTGGGCCGCGCCAGGAGGCCGCCTCTCGGAGCGGAGGTGGGCCGCGCCAGGAGGCCGCCTCTCGGAGCGGAGGTGGGCCGCGCCAGGAGGCCGCTCCTTGGAGCGGAGGTGGGCCGCGCCAGGAGGCCGCCTCTCGGAGCGGCTGCCCGTTACCGCGCCGGGATTGGCGGCTCACACCACTGCCATCAGCTGGAAGGCCGATGTCTGTGTGTGGTCTGGATGTGTGGATATCGGAGCACTCTGAGCGCGCATGTAATCCGCATGGCCTGCTGGGGTGCATGCTGCAGCCTCCTGGTGGATACAGCCTGGAGGGGGGCTGCTGCCGGGACTCACGCCCACCGCGGTGACCGGTAGTGCTCCCGTGGACCCCGCCCGCACTCTGATTTCCACCACTCCTCAACTTCCATTCTTGCCCGTTTTGGCTCGGTATGAGTATTGCGTCGTGAAGCCCCGCCGACCCACACCCCGCAGAATTACCCGCGCCAAGTGCTCGTGCCCGTTTTTGTCCGTTCTCAGCTATGAACGGCGCGTTGCGTGGTGTACAAACCTTATGCTGTAAGGGTTTACTCCACGTGAATTTGAGCACAAGTTTAAGTGAAATAGCGTCCAGGAGCAACCTGGAAAAAGGGATAGAAATAAGCCGGCTCATTCCGGCTTGATGGTCGCTATTTAGCACCAACTTGTACTTATAACCGTTGCGACCTTCCACACATCGATCTGTCATCACTCCCACTTATGTTAACCGTGCACCGTTATGTCCCTGAAGCTTGCCACGCTGTGTCGGCCGTGTCCCGTCGTCCCACTCTACCATCTGGCATGTGCTCGACGCCGTCTGACCGTCCCGGCCGTCGCCCCGGCAGCTGCTGGACGAGCTGGTTGAGGAGCAGGCGCGACTGGACGCCGACGTGGCGCGCGTCGCCGAACAGCGTGAGCGCGACCACCGCCGCCTGCTGGGCACGGTGGCGCAGCTGGAGCAGGAGGCTGACCGCAGCGCAGCGCAGGTGGCGGCCGCCGCCGCCCGGCTGCGCGACCCCAGCGCCGTGCTGGCGCGGCTGGCGCTCGATCGGCGCGAGCTCGAGCAGCTGGTGATCGTGCGTCAGGAGGAGTGCGACGCGCTGCGCGAACACGAGGTGAGGCGCTGCCGTGGGCACAGTGCACGCTGCTCGTCGGAACTCCTCCAGAGGGGGCTCAGGCGGAACACCTCAGGCGGAACAACGGAACACGGAACACCGCTATTGTACTCGCCGTTGGTAATTCCCCTCGTCCGTCAGCATCCGTATATTGTAAATCAAGCTTTCGCGAGATTCCCAAGTCCAGCCAGCTGAGTGGCGATGCATAGATTTTAATTCATGCCGTTAAAGGGACTCATACTGCAACTCGGAGCGGCGTCTCCGGTTATTGTTTACCACTCGGCATGACATTGGATGGTGGTGCAGTGACCTGCAGTGACCTGCTCTTCCAATATGTCAGACTCCTGGAAACCCGGTTAGCCCGGTCGTCTATGCCGGTTGTTTGATCTCTTGGGAGAGGAGGGGCAGCCTGTTATGGAGACCGAACAGAGGGCTCCAGTTGCGTTGCCTACCTGAAGTCAGCATCCTTACATCGATGGATGGATTGGGAGAGCGCTGAGTTATGGGGGCATCGTTATTTGGCCCGATATCTCTTGATCATATGCCGAACACCTTTGATCACCTTGTCGCGCATGCGGTAGCCGTCTTCACGCACACTGCCCTTGCAATGTCCGTGCGTCTTGCAAGCGGACGGTGTCGGTCGACTGACTGCTGTCGACCGGCGCAGGTGATGGAGTCAATGCAGCAGCTGATGCGCGAGTCTCTGGCCATGCAGAACCAGCTGCAGGAGTACCAGGAGGGACGCGACCGCGCCCTGCAGCAGGCCCTCTCGCAGTGAGTTCTCCAGCTCTCTGTCCGCCGGGCCCGGCTCGGTCCGGCGGTCTGTGGGCGCGCCGCTCAGCTCCCGCCGGCGTGACTGGAATGGGACGCAGGCCGGGCCGACTGAGTACCGGCTGAAGGCTGGCGCGGATGGGGCGATGGAGGCTGTTGGAAAGGGAGCGAACGCTTGTTTTAGACTGACACCAAGCGTCTCCGACCGCTCCACGCTTCAACAATGTTTCATGAACGACAGGACGATGCGTTCTGCGTGAGCGCTTTTTTAGTTTTGGGCGCATCTGAATCGAACCTACGTGAGTGTAGCGCGGCCGGAGCTTCGTCACCAGGCATCGAGGCGGCTCGAAGTCTGACGCCAGCAGTCGTGTGTCCAGCACGTACCGGCGCTTCAGCGATGTTTGCTGCCCCGCCGGCCGGGTCGACTTCCCTCAGGTCTGACTCCAGCCCCGTTTCCAGGGACCAGCAAACTGACGCGCAGCTGCGGCGGCTGCTGGAGGTGAAGGGCTCTGAGCAGGAGGCGCGGATCCAGCAGCTGCTGAAGGATGAGGCGTTCCAGCGGCAGGCCTTCTTCAACCTCTATCTTCAGCAGGCCAGTGCCCCGGGGTTCCGCTTTCCACCATGTAACAGTGCCTGTAAGAATTTTCACACAATTTCACGCCTTCACGCAATCCGATGTGCAAGCAGGTGAAACGTGCGGTCGTGGGCGCATGTCTACGACGGCAGCAGCTCACTGAAGCACACCGTGTGCCTGTGATAGCACGCGTTCGCATTTCTTCCGGATGGGCCACTCCCGACTAATGTTATGTTCAATCCGCGATGTGTTGGGCCCTCAGTGGGCCGATGAGCCCTCAGTCCGATGTATAGCGTGTTCTGGCGCTTTCGCAGGACGCCAGCCGTCTGCAGATCCTGCACCAGATCTCTGAGGCGGAGGACGCACTGCTCCGGCTCACGCTGGTGGAGGCCAACCAACGCGACGTCAGCAAAGACTCCGAGCTGGTGAGTGCGGGGCCGGAGCTGCCCACGGCCGGCCGGGCAGGCGGAAGTCGTGGGGTCATGTCCGGGGTGAATAGGCACCGCTTGCCGCGACAGACACGGCCAAGGCTGCCTTTGCGAGGCGTCAGCGACGGCGGGTGTGCCATGCCGCCGTCAGCGAGACAGCTGGCGCTGCTGGCGGGCCGGGTCCTGCTAGCTGGCGGACCGCCTCAGTGGCGTGTCGGGGCGACGGTCACTGCTCGTGACTCCGCCTATGCGGCCGGCCCGCTGACCGCCGTCTCAGTGGCGTGTCGGGGTGGCGGTCACTGCTGGTGTCTCCGCCTATGCAGCCGGCCGCTGACCGCCGTCTCAGTGGCGTGTCGGGGTGGCGGTCACTGCTGGTGTCTCCGTCTCCGCGGCCGGCCGCTGACCGCCGTCTCAGTGGCGTGTCGGGGTGGCGGTCACTGCTGGTGTCTCCGTCTCCGCGGCCGGCCGCTGACCCCCATCTCAGTGGCGTGTCGGGGTGGCGGTCACTGCTCGTGTCTCCGTCTCCGCGGCCGGTCACTGCTGGTGTGTCCGTCTCTGCGGCCGACCGCTGACCGCCGTCCACCGCCCCAGGAGCGGCTCACGGAGAAGCGGCGCCACCTGGCGCAGCTGCTGGTGCAGTTGATGGAGCAGCGGGCCACCCGCGAGCGCGAGCTGCAGCGGCGGCTGGCCGAGATGGACGAGCAGCGGCGCGGCGAGGTGCAGCACTACTGGCTCGTCCAAGTGAGAGCTGACGTCGCCAGATGTCTCACCGACGCACGGTGCCAGCCACGCTGCTGACTAGACCAGATGTGAACACTCCGCCGCCACCAGCTTACTAAGTGATACACCCATTAGCAGCACTGCCAGCCGATCGCGGCAGCACTACCAGCCGATCGTGGCAGCACTACCAGCCGATCGTGGCAGCACTACCAGCCGATCGCGGTACAGACACTTCACCAGCTCACTGATGAGCATGCCGTCCTCGGCTGCTCAGCCGGTTCCGATATAAACACTCACCACTAGCGCATTTGCCGACATGTTGCGTCTCCAGCAGTACGACTGGCTGTTTCATGCACAAACTCTCGCCACGGGCTGTTTGATTGACACAGCTCCTCAGCGGAATGCCACTGACTAGTTCAGGTGCAGACACTCGCTCCCAGATGGCCTACTCCAGCGGAATGCCACTGACTAGTTCAGGTGCGGACACCTGCTCCCAGATCGCTTACCTTAGTGAAATGCCACGGGCTGATTCAGATGCAGACACTCGCGCTCAGGTGGCTTACCTTAGCGGAATGCCACTGGCTGGTTCAGGTGCGGACACTAGCTCTCAGATCGCTTACCAACACGCTGCTCCGAACAGCACTACTGGCTGGGTGAAGTACAAACACTCCAGGTTCTGCCAACTCATCACAGACATGCATTGTGTCAAAAGTGCTCCTGGGTTCAGTAACTGAACTCGAGAGCACTACTGGTTGGTTATGACCCATTCAAATGTTGTATAGCACGTAACACATTACCTCTATTCGGACTAGATACGGCAGCCAGTCACAGCGCAGTTGCCTTGCCGTGATACAAATCGCTGACTCAACGTATGAGGAGTCTCGTAGAATCGGTTGGCACGTAGTCGACCTCGGGTGGCCGGTCCGCCGCCCGCGCCGCCAGCACCACAGCGTCCTTAGCGGCACCCCGCGCCCGGGCGGCGCCGGGTGACTGCGGTGGAACTGGCCGGCGGTGCAGCTGCGGACCAGCTCCAGCTCCCGGTGCTGGTGCTGGTGTTGGTGCTTGAATGTCCGGTCACGTGGGCAGCGCTGCACTCGTCAGCTCCGAACGACTTGTGCTCCGGGGTTTTTCATGGGTGTCATCCTCAGCCAGCGACCAGTAATGAACGCTGTCCAAGGGAAAGGAAAATAACACTGGGTCCAATTTGTGTTTGGAAAGGTGAAAAGAAGGCTGGAAAATTGAAGTCATCATTGTCTTATTTGAAGTGCTTTCCGCTGAAGTAGCGCGCATACAGAAGTTATGCTGTTTTTGCTTGTATCTTTTGGCTAAAAACACACGTTTTATATTCAGAAGAAATGAATAAGTCTGAAAGACCGGGCTCATTGCGCCTGTCAAACATCGATTCAGAGAAGATTAGATGATGAGCATTTCTTGCTGGCCGTTTCAGAAGGGCGAATTCTGTGCAGGGTGCTTTCCAAGTGATGTTGCTAATTAGATAACAATTTGGCTAGCATCTACTTCACAAGTTCAGATTAAGCAAGTTTTATTTCGGTTGGCTATAATTGTGTTCTACCAGTGTTCTACGTTCGCCGTCTCACCCCATTGACGTTTTCTCTGCAACTGGTGCAAAACGGGGAATTGAAATTTCGGAGCTAAGAAAGAGGATTCTTGCAAGCCTACAGATTTCAGACCAGATCTTAAACGCGTTTCAACACACACACACACACACCACACACGCACACGCACACGCACACGCACACGCACACGCACACGCACACACGCACGCACACACGCACGCACACGCACACGCACACGCAAACGCAAACGCACACGCAAACGCACACGCACACGCACACGCACACGCACACGCACACGCACACGCACACGCACACGCACACGCACACGCACACGCACACGCACACACACACACACACACACACACACACACACACACACACACACACACGCACACGCACACGCACACGCACACGCACACGCACACGCACACGCACACGCACACGCGCACACACACACACACACACACACACACACACACACACACACACACACACACACACACACACACACACACACACACACACTCTCTCTCTCTCTCTCTCTCTCTCTCTCCGCACAAACATAACAGGAGTTATTCCGATTGTTGCCTGGGTTGAAATATACATGCAACCTGTCTTTTGCAAGTCAGCCAATAGTCTCTTATCCTCTACTACATGTTTCCAGAATGCATCCTGTCACTATCTCGAAACTGATTCTCGCTCGGTATTTTAAGGTTTAAGCCTCAGGATACTTTCCGCCACTACCATGGTCGCCATTTGTACGCGGTTATTCCTGCCGTAGCTTGTGTATGGAAAGCACGCCAACCTGATTACTTGTAGGCACCGCAGTGTACGCCATGCGTATATTTCAGTGTTTCGGTCGCATGGTACAGTTAGGTTGCCCGTATTTCTCATGTTTTCGGGTCTGTAGGTGACTCTTTCCATTTCCGATGATACGCTTCCTCATAATTGATGTCGGACTGGTATACTTATTTTTAAAACAAGGGAATTTCACAGCGTTGTTGACTTATACCTTCACACCATTTTGTACTGTTAAGACCTGCTCCTTATCATTCGAAACGTCGATATTATAGCAGTAAGCCAACACCAAATACTTGCGTATCGCGTATTTGCGTAGTTGCACTTGCTTATGATTGCATATTGTCATCGCGCTTAAAAACACCTGGACCACCGACGGATCACACAATTTGTGCAACACTGGAAGCCAAGACATCTAAGGGCCTGGGCCAACGCTTTCGCGGGACCGGCACAACATGTACCGTTAGCCATCACGTCCTGTGCATGTGTGACTGCCTTAGCGAAACTCAATCGTGCCGTAATGCCGCACTGTTGGAGCCGATAGCCACCTGCGTGCCTGTGCCGGGTGCTGCTTACTACAACCTGTCTGTGTCTTTCTCTCCCATTCCTTGCGCGCTAGTCGGCGCAGCAGGACGTGCGCTACTATTGGCTGGTCCAGGTACGCTATGACCCCGCCACGTCTCGCTCGCCAAGCACGCTCTCACTGCCAAGCGTCCGGTCACGCTTTGAGGCGTCGTCGCCATGCCCACACCGACACCGCGCTTTGGACTGCGCAATGTACCCGTCTCAGTGTCTGGTACATGCCTGGGTCTCGGGTAAATCACGGGATCGGGGGCTCGCGTTGCGTCTCTCGAGGACTACGAGATGCGGAATCCTTCCGTAGGACGCAGCCACATGTCCACGAAGCATGCGCTCAGTCTTCCTGGAGCCGTGCCCATCTTCCGCATTCTGGTCTGTTGATGTAGGCGCTGCCTCATTCATTAGATTCACGTCTCCTGCCGCACGGTGCTGTAAACAGGCAGCATGTGATGCGTAGCTCCAGTTGGCATGTCTCACTTTACCTCTGGTCAATTGGTCAATGCTCGGGATGCCAGTTTCACCTTATTACGCACAATGCTAACTTGTGATTCTGTGTTTTCAGTATCAGCGGCTTCTGGACAGCAAACCTGAGCGGGTCAGGTACGTCATTTCTGCATTAGCTGTGTCACTGTCCACCTGGCTTCTTAAGGTCCAACAACTTGTGTACCCTTTTCTGATAACGACCCTTAGCTACGGTGCTCCAATGGGCCATTTTGCCGTGACATTCGAAGCAGCACAAGTTTAATAACATTTCTGGAGTTTACGTACCATACGTGTACTTGCTGTGCTAATCAAGAGTCTGCCTTAATTAGCCTGTTCTGCATTGTGCTGCTCCTTTCGTAATACGTGCATGCAAAGACAGCTGCTTTTCAAGTGTTTTGAGCTCCATTGTCGGAGATCATTGACCGAGACGTGGGCAGAACACAGCGGCGTTTTTCATTCTCACTTTTGTTGCAGTCATTGTAAGGTTTCTTTAACATATATTGACCACATACAGACAATTGTTTGCCCGCTCTTAAGCTGCCATAAAAAGTAGGTGGGAGCGGGTCGGCAGGCGCCGGAATGGTGGTAAGGAAAACTGCGTGCCGTTGAAAGGGACTTTTTGTGCAAAATTGTCCCAACAGCTTCAACAAGTGCGCCCCCATCTAGCGTCAAAACATTTGCATGGCCACAGCGACCACGCATTGCGGTGATTTTATATATATATATATATATATATATATATATATATATATATATATATATAATTTATAACAAACATGACTACCGTTGCTGGGCAACACACGTTTTTCATGCGTCAAATCACGTAGGATATCGAGTGGAATATTATTTTGTCTGGTGCTGTTTGCATTCCTGTTTCAGTGGCTGTAGATTGGCCGCACATTGTAGTCCAGTTGGGCGTCATTTCTACCCGCGGCAGAAGTGTTTGGATCATGATTTAATAGGCAGTCCACTCCGTCACACATTTTTGAAAGTTAGGACAAAAATATCATGCTGTGTTTCATTTTGTGTTGAGAACGTCTGCATAGGGGTTTTCTGCGCTCTGGATTTAGGTGCACAATATCTTGGGACAAGTGGAAGGGACGGCCAAGACCTTGGGCATTTTTGGAAGGTAACCGGGCGAGGGTGTTCTTGATGGTCTGCAACTGAATAAAGAGTAATACGCATGATCAAAACGCATCGCTGACTCGTGATGCCCCATTATATTGGTGGTTTTATATTTTTTGTTAATACGCACTTTGAAATAATTACCTGGCTCCGTCTTGTCACGATACCTATTTTGCCTTCGCGATGCCGGCTTTTTGGTTTTAAAGGCTTGAAACGGAGAATGGTGATCGTTTTGCTTCAGAAAATAAATAAGCTTTCTCCTAATGCTCGTGATTTGTGTTCGACACGCGAAATCAGCCTTACCGTCACTTCACAGACAGTGAGTTCTGTGACGTTAAACTTTCTATATTTTTTAACTGTGTATACCTTAACTTTTTAATTTGTTTTGGTTCATTCCGTTTGTGCGAAAATTATTTAATGAGTACTCATTTAATTGATTATTTTTTTAATTGGGTAAACTATCCACATAAATTATTTACAATTATTTTATTATCAAATTAATTATTTTGAGTATTCGTTTATTCGTTTATTCGTCCAGACAACAGAGCAATGCCTACCTTCTCTAAGTGAGCACATCATGAAGCTGACTAGACACCACGTGATCTACCAAACAAGGTCTGTGCTTCCTCGCGCGATGGCTTTTGCCAGACGGCACAAGTATTTGCTCTGGGTATTTTCGACGTAAATAATCTATATGCGGTGCTGGACTTAGTCCATGGCTGTTGCGGATACTCGTCCCAGCATGCGGTGCACCCGTTGGCAGTTTGCGGCCGGAACATGGCGTGCTACTACACCATCAGAGGTCCATCAGAGCCCCGGATGTGTGTCTGAGGACACGAATCACGCCTGCTGTCCGCAGAGACGCATGGGCGTTGCATGACCTTCAGCAGTCGATGCGTCCTAAAACCCCAAATCATCATCATCATCCGCAGAGACGCCACTTACGCATCCGAGGTCATTGCCGCGCACAGAGTAGCGGCCCTTAGTCCGTCCCCTATTCCTTGGGCGAACTCGAGTCATCAGTGTTCAGTAACGCGCTCCACCAGGCTCAGCATATGACATGAGTGCTGCAAGTTCATTGCCTTTTTGCGCGGAATAAAAACACCTGTGCGCCTCGACCCGCCAAACCCGTTAAGGATGGATGTTGCATGCAACGCAGTGATGAAACGCCATCTTTATGTTTCCGAGGTCAGCAGCTTCATTTTCTTAGGTTTTGGTGTCGCCTACAAGGCCGTAACACTCGACCGATCACCGTTATATGGTAACATTTCGCTCGTCCCATGCCGTGGGAGGCATGTTGCGGGTTGTGAAGATCAGACGGCGGGCGTGACCTGGCCTTTTTGAGTGAGGACGACTTTTAGGACAGGCTAACACCCAAAACAACATGGGTCTGTACTCGTTTGGCTCGGTTCTGACGGATCGTTAAGAAGCGTTGTGGAAAGATCCTACCGAAAAACCGCGGGACTATAAAAACGGTACAAGGCTCAAAATTGATTGAAGTCCTGAATCTTGTTTGGATCTACTTTGAATCAGCTTGGCCGAACTAACTCGTGGCTGGTGGCTGGTGGCTGGTGAGCACGATTCTTATGTTATCATCGATTTAAGCCTGCATTTTTGTTTTACGTTTTCAAACTATACCATTTTGCGGGAACTTTCGCTCCCACTCTCAAAGAAAAAAGCGTGCTGGACCTTGGACTCTGGCTCCGTACGAAGAGCCACAAGCCTGTTGTGCTCTTGCAGGCAGCTGGAGGAGACGCTGGATGATAAGGTGAAGGAGCTGCTGCAGAGCGCCGGCGCCGAGGACTACCTCACCATGTTCGCCACCAGCGGTGTCCAGTACAAGATGCTGCTGTATATGGACGACGCTGAACTGATCGAGGTGCTGTTCGGCTGCAGCGTTCTGGACTGCTGGGGACCGGCTGGGCGGGCTCGTCCGCTGACGCTGCATAGACTGCCCTGTCAGAGGCCGCGCGGCCACGGGAGCGGGTGTTGTAGAGATGTTGAGCCGTTGGGAAGAGGGTGAAGTACAGTCCAGCAACGGAGAAATACTCAATATTAAGTCTGATGATGCATGGAAAGAAACAAACGGAAGACATTCGCTTGTGTGTCCTTCCTGCTATAGTAACTCACGCAGCCGGATGTCCTGCTGCTGGCTGACGTGGGGTTGAGCCGGCCGCTGTCCACTGAAGTGTGCCGCACGGCGCGGCCGCTGTTGCAGCTGGGAGTCAGTGACCTGTCGACGCGAGCAGCCATCCTGCGCCAGACGGCGCTGGCCAGGGACGAAGACGAGCTGAAGCCTCGCGCGCCGTCCGCGCCGCCGGCCGAGACGCCGCCGTCGGCCCCGGCCTGCGACGGGGCGTCCGCCGTTGCGGCCGGGGAGGCCCCGTCCACCGACGCAGAGGTGCGTCCCGCGCGCATGGCCGCCGCCGGCTGCTGCGCGCCGCTGAACACTCCCGGACGCGGCGGCCGGCGTGTGGCGAGCATATCAAGAATCCCTAGTGTGGTCTGCCACTCTCAGTTCTGAGAAGTGCGCGCTTTCCAGGGTCGGCTCGGTCCTGTGTTGAGACGTGGTCGCTGGGGCCATCCGCAGTGCGTGACGGCCGGTAGGCGCGTGCCATGTGACCTATGACCGTGCTGAGCGTCGCCGTTCCCGCAGGGTGCGGCGGCCGCTACCGACCGGACGTGTCAGTACCGCACCGCCCACACGGAGCTCGAGTGTGTGGTCTGCATGGACCACAAGGTGAGCGCGGCGCACCAGCAGGATCTCCGGCCGCACCGGCTGACCAGCACACCTGTGCCGACGGTGGCAGTGCTCGTCTGCCAGCGAGAGCGCGGCGACGCTGGCGTGCTCGCCGACGTCGACGTGTGTCAGACGTGCTCCGGATGCGTGTCAGACGTGCTCCGGTTGTATGTCAGACGTGCTCCGGTTGTATGTCAGACATGCTTCGGACATGTGTCAGATGTGCTCCGGACGTGTGTTAGACATGCTCTGGATGTGTGCCAGACGTGCTCCGGATGTGTGTCAGACGTGCTCCGGATGTGTGTCAGACGTGCTCCGGATGTGTGTCAGACATGCTCCGGACGTGTGTCAGACGTGCTCCGGATGTGTGTCGGACGTGCTCCGGATGTGTGCCAGACGTGCTCCGGATGTGTGTCAGACGTGCTCCGGATGTGTAACAGACGTGCTCCGGACATTTGCCAGACGTGCTCCGGATGTGTGTCAGACTTGCTCCGTAGCGGGCGGGTCAGACTGCTGGATGCGTGAGCAGGCGCGAGCGCGGAGTCTGAATCACCCATCGGTTTCACGCAGTGCGAGCTCGCACTAGCATGATGTATGGACAACCGCAGTGCGTGCGTACAGCGCAACTGAGGCGTGCGATTGAACCATAGGACGGAAAATGGTAGCAGGCTTCGGTGGGGTTGGCTTGAAGCTAACGGTAAATATTTAGTCGACCCTTCTAGGTGTCAGAATGGTGACGATTGACCTGGAACGTTTTCAACTGCAGCCGTCGGCGGCCACCTGTGTCACTGAGCCGGCGTCTCTGTTTCAGACCGAGGTGATATTCCTCAACTGCGGTCATCTGTGCGTGTGTCGCCAGTGCAGCGAACCGCTGCACCAGTGCCCGATGTGCCGGCAGCAGGTGCTGCAGAAGCTGGTCATCACCACCGCCTTCTGACGCCGCCGGGCCTGGCCGACGGCGGCGCAGGGCTGGCCAGGCGCCTCCGCCGGCGCGCGGCTCGAACGCGTGGCGCCTCCGCTAGAGGTCGAGAGCGAGCAGGGAGGCGGCTTGAGAGACCCGTCTGGGGCGCCAGAGACATGAGCCGGGTGTCGGGTTTGATTTAGGCCCATTCGTAGCACAGTCGGTATCGTTCTCTCCATTCGAAGGATAGGCTTATTCGAAAGGATTGTGGGGGGGGGGGGGGGGAGCGGGAGCCAGCGAACCGGCATTTTCAGACCACGAGGACGGATCCACGTGCGGAATCGCTACGTCTGCTGTTTATGATAGCCATTTGGTGCAATATATCATTTGTCACGCTTGGGGCAACTATGCTTTTCCAGGAACAAATGCATTGGGAGCATTGACTGAACTATTCAAGTGCGTTATATATTTTGATACTTTGAGCGAAGCTGATGAAATGACGCAGGACTGGGATTAAGCGCACATTGGGGGTGCAAAAAGGTCAGCGTTGATTGAAAACGACAAGAACGAGAGACGATAAAGGGCAGGTGTAGTAAGGCTGTTGCCTCATGTGTATTACTTTACACGCGAGAATTCTCTCGCGGTATCCAGCATTTGTTGAGATGTGATATAGCACGTTTATAGCGTACGGCAAACGCAGCGGTTTCGCCCGTGGATCAATTTTCACACTGTACATTGGAGTCGCGCCTCGCTCGCTAGAACCGTGGGTCGGCCAACGGGGTTAAGGTTATCATGCTCGATGTGCAATATGCGTCTGACCTCATGAGTCTGGAGGCAAGTAATTCCTTGCGCGATCCCGGGGCTTCACGCAGGTTGTCAGCTGTCTGGGCTCGACAATGTGTCTTGTACCCACGTCGGTCGGAGATCCGTGCTATTGGACCGTGACTGGAACAGAATGCTATAATCCCGTAGGATACAATGTTTAGTGTTTACGCCATTGGTCCTGTGTTAATTACTCATTTGCAGGCGTTCTGGTTCTCGTCATACATTTGTGTTTGGTTGTTGTCTGGCTGTTGCACTAGTCACAGCGCTACAGGCACCACGATACCTGCGTCAACGGCCAGTTTAACGGTAGCAGGGGTAATATATGTGTACGCATATTTTATGCTCGTGCTTTGATGCCTGCTACGGCCAGTGTGACTCGCGTAACTAGCCTTTTTATGTATTTGATGTATGTGGATTATCTGTTGCTGTCATTATATTTGCCTTTACAGTATGTAAAATAACTGCATGCTGGCCTGTCATGCACGATTGGTATGCCAGCATCCCACACACCTGTAATCCAGTATGTGTGCTTTCCTAGTGCACAACAGTTATTCGTTGAGTCTGGTGCCAGCAAATTCACGCCTGCTACTGTGGTTTGCGCATATTGCTTCGTCCTCGGACATTACATTCCACAACTGGGGGTGTCGTTTCATATTAATTTAGGGTGGATGGAGGCGCCCTTGACCGCCTTCCCCACCAACCTTGAAAAGAAAGTTGGCCTCGTTCGGGGAGGAACCCCGTGTTTGGCGCATTTTGGAGGCAGGCTCAGCCGTTTCCTTGCTCAGCCCGACTTATTTTGTGGAACTCCTTCTCGGGGTCAACCTGCTTAGATAGAGACGTGTCTCAAAGCTATCTGGATGTGATCGCTGGGGGTGATCAAGCGCATGCAGCCCTGTTTCCAGTGCCCCACCAGCCCCCTGCCACTCGGCCTGCAACGAAGTGTCGGTATCGTGGGTTTGCCATCGGAGAGCGCTAGCTAGCCTTTTCTACGGCGTTAGTTGTAGATAGCCGGGTGGGTAGAGGGGGGAGGGAGGTGAGCTAAATCAGTCCTTAATACTCGCCAGCACCGCCGGGAAGGCCGCCAGTGAGGTGTAGACAGTCGGTTGGACGGGGGGACGGGGGAGGTCACTATGGCTGCTTCAGTCCCAACACCCGCCACCATCACTGGGAGGGCTGCCGGTGACGCGCTCTGGTCGGCGCGTGGGATGGCGGCAGAGTCTGGCATTAGCCCGCTATCGTGTCTGTTCAGGATGCGGACGACCATCACCACGCCGAGGCGTGACGCACTGCCGCCAGCCCGGCGCCGGCCCCCGGCCGCGCGGTTGACTGTGGCGTGCGTGCGACGGCCGCCGTACCGGCTGATGTGGGCGGCAGCGGCTGGTGAACGCCGTTCAGGCGCTTTACGCCCCTCCTCGTCGGTGACGATCAACGCGCCTAAGTGGGTCGGCGACGTCCAGTGAACATTATTCAGGGACGTGATGCCCTTTCCTATTGGTTTTCTTGAACGTATCAGCACTGTTCGCCACATCCGGGCACGAAAGGCTGTATGATCGGGCGGCGTTCACAGCGAGTCTATGGGACAGCACAGGTCCTCCGCGCTCTGGTGGAGAGCCGCTGTAGTGGAAGGGGTCGCAGTCAACGAACAAGTCCGCGTGACTTCATGCCTAGTGCGATCCGAGCTACCGTGGTGTGCTGGACTCGCTAGTCGTCCAGCTTGCGATCGTAGTGTGTAATTCTGATGCTCTCGTCTCTTCTAAGTGGCGTGTGCGATTTCGGATGTTCAGGCCCAGTGGCGGGTGCAGTCGCACCATGTTAAGCGTGTCCGGTTCGCATATCACCCTGCGGCGTGACGCGTCCCGCGTGCAACACGCTCGAATGTCTTGGCCTGTGTGTGATGTCGGATCATGACGTGCCAGAATAGTAACCGAGCTCGGGTTTATCGGTGATCAGGAAGGCTCTGAGGGGTTGTAAAATAGGAAATCAAGGCTTCGGTGATGTTGGAGCCGGTGGTGTTTGATCGCCCTTTGGACCTCTTGGTCGGCGCGGTTTTCTGTATTGGTGCTTGCGCTTTTGCTGCACACCTTTGTGTATCATTTGGTGTTGTGCCGTTATGATTAAGTAGAGGACACGGATTGGCCGTAGTCAGGAGGCGCACGTCAGGGCGCGTCAGTACGCGTGTGTTAACCTATCTGCCCGGTTGCTCCGATGCATTCTTTAAATGTGTGGCCTGGCTTCGATATATCCACGCTATGCGTGCGTGTTGAAACTGGTAGGGTTTACGCCCATAGAGTTCGACCAGTTCGTGGCCGTGGTGGACCTACTCTAACACCATCCCTCCCACGTTCCACTATTTGTTGCGGGCACAGGCGCTAGCGAGTTCAGCCACGAGCCGCCGTCCTGCTGGCCCCGCGTTTCCTCCGCGTTTTGTCCTCCAGCCTTCGTTGCCCCCTGTTTGGCGCTTGCGTGAACGCCATGCTCAGGTGCGCTTGCTTCTGTAGCGGGTCCAGGACAGGGGCCGCAGCCTCCGACGGCGTGCCTTGCGTGATGACGCGTGCAGTGGGGTGCAGAGGCCCCCACTGCACGTGTGCCGTAGCCCCTCCGCTCCGCAGCTGATCGCCTCGGGGCGGGCGTCGCTGTGACCTCGGGGCGGTCACGATCGTGATGTCCGCCATGTTCCGATTTCTATGTGGACAATACACCCGGTACACTTCACACCTTCCATGTGGACAATACACCTCTCGACCTATGGTGGTGCGGCCCAGCTGACGTTCAGTCCTTCAGGAGCTTCAGGGAAAGAAGGGACTATCCTCGGGCAGCATGCCGAGACCCCGTCAGACCGCCGGAGCCCCGCGTCCACTCAGAGCGCGGCCGTGCCCCGGCCAAGCCAGGCACTGGCAGACAGCACGTGTATTCCCAGTAAAAACGAGAATACGGTCGTTCATGGTTTAGTAGGTGGCATGTTAACAGCGGCGAGCCCAACCGCCCCTCCCCGGACACGCACCACACACCGCCCGCAACGTCCGTGATCACGCGCGTACGTCGCCGCCTCCATGAAGCCAGCCAGGTTCTACAGCTAGGGCAGACGAGGCGGCGGCACGAAGGCACGTCGAATATACAGCAAACAATCGGCAAGACGATTCGCAATGGTAAAATGAGATCATACAAATATCGTTAGGCGGCAGACCGTACGAACACGTGTAAACTGGTAGTGGGTGTACCACGAACGCGGGGCATGGGGAGGGGGCACACGGCATCCTCACGTGACGTGACCGGCACTCCATCAGGGTGGGCCGTCGGCGGGCGCATCCACGGATCCGGACAGCGCCGACAGATACCGCTATCCGCCAAAGGAAGGAGCGGTGGGGGGGGGGGGGACAACAGGCGCGTTAGCACGCGCCACCGTCATGGGCGGCACTCGGCAAGCGGGCGGAGCGCAGCGCGGGGAAGATTATTGCGCACAATCTCGGGGGCGCGGGGCGCGGCACGGCATCGTCTTGGCAATAGGCAAGGACTGCAGAAGGGCGGCCCGGCCAGGCCGCTCGCTCCGCACACATACACACCCGTCCACGCAAGCACATAGACTGCATCCAGTCCCGCATTCACGGCACCTCAGACTTGTGCTCCTTTGAGCATTGCTGCCATGGACTAGAATAGCGTACCCCGTTAGGCTCGTGGGCCCCGCTGTACTCCTGGCTTCGTCGGTATTCCCCGCGCGCCCGTGCAGCTGCGGGGGCCCGGTCACGTTTTCAGCTCCGCTGCGAGTGCTTCTCTCCCCGCGGCAGGTCCACGGCGCCCAACACCCGATGGTGATGACCCAGGACGCCTCCAAGTCTCCCGGGACAGTACGGGACACCCGAACATTCGCAAGGACGGGATGGGATGCTTACACACCTCCATGGGGCGCCCGGGGCGCCGAGCACCTCCGGGGAGCACCTATCACCCAGGCCTGTCCTCCATGTCGTCGGTCCAGCGCTCCTGCACGTCTGGCGGGAGACCTCAGGCTCTTATCCGCTGGCCGCCCGGAGCGCTGCGCTGTCCGTCAGGCCGGCGTGGGGCGCCTTCGTCCCCAGAGAGGCGCCGCTCTCCAGGCCGCTGGCACGCTGGGGCGCCGCTGTGAACCCTTCGGCACCGCTGGCTTCGGGGGCCTCTCGTCCCTTCGGTACCGCCGGCTTCGGGGACACCCCTCGCCCGTTCGGCACCACCAGCCTCGGGGCCACCCCTCGCTCCTTCGGCACCGCCAGCCTCGGGGCCACCCCTCGCTCCTTCGGCACCGCCGGCTTCGGGGCCACCCCTCGCTCCTTCGGTACCGCCAGCCTCGGGGGCACCCCTCACTAATTCGGCACCACCGGCCTCGGGGGCAACCCTCGCCTCTTCGGCACCGCCAGCCTCGGGGGTACCCCTCGCCCGTTCGGCAACACCGGCCGCGGGGATACCCCTCGCCTCTTCGGCACCGCCGATCGCAGGGGCACCCCTCGCCCGGTGTCATTCGAAGCTGATGAGGTTGGCCGGCAGGGGCTGCGCGCGCAGTCCGATGGCCGCGTCGTGCAGCTGCTTCACCCACTCCTCGGCCTTGCCCTGACTAGACGCGCGGAATTTGTACATGTCACCTGCCGGACGAGACAGTTAACGCGCGGGTTACGGTGGGCCCCGACAGGCGGCAGCACTGCACTGCGCGCGTCGTGCAAGTCGCTACAATGTGGATCTCGTCCGCGTCCGGTAGTACGATAGTGCGCACCACACAGCGGCCGAGCAGTTCGTGACGTATCAGTTACTCACCTGAGGCGGGGTTCTGCAGGATGAAGGTGTCCTTCAGCCACGACACGTCGTCCACGTGCACGGACCAGTGGCGGATCGTGTGCATCTTGCTCGGCTCTGATTTGAAGTCGCTCCGCTCCGTGCTGCGAAGAAGGGCGTGTTACGTGAGGGGAGAGGGCTGCTGCCGATGACTTGTGGTTGTCAGGTAGCGGTTTGGGATTGACGACGGCATACGGAACCAATGTTAATTAACCATTTAGTGCGCTAGTAGCGCTGTGTGAAGCAAACGCCATTCTATGATTTAATGCTCTCGCCTTGCAGACGAGTTTCAACAATGTATGGAACCAATCTTTATTAACCATTTAGTCTGCTAGTAGCGCTGTGTGAAGCAAACACCATTCTATGATTCAATGATCTGGCCTTGCAGACGAGTTTCAACAATGTACATCATCACTTAGCAGTCTTTGGATCAGAACCTAGTTTTCCCGCGTACCGACGCCAGTCCGACGCCCTTAATATCTAAACACGCAACGTCTCCTGAAGATTCATCGTATACACTCAACGTGAGCAAGGACCATGGCACATTTCAAAATTGCAATCGGGGGCGACGATCCATCCCCGCCGCCTGCACCTGCAGCGCCCACAATGCCAGCCGTAAAAGATGGCGTCCAGGGCACGTACCACTTGATTTTTTTGCAGCTGAAGTAGACGAGACTGTCGGCCCACAGCTGGACCCAGTAGCGTTGCCAGGTGGCCACGGGCGGGCGGCGGCCCGACTTGAGCAGCGTCTTGCGGCGCAGGCAGCCCTGCAGCGTGCAGACGGCGCCAGCCTCCATCACCAGCTCGTCACACTCGCCGTCCCTGCGCACGAGAGAGTATGCCATCAGCTTCCATCACCAGCTCGTCACACTCGCCCTGAATGTGAGAACGACGGTCGAGGATATATATATATATATATATATATATATATATATATATACCAAATTACCCCTGAACAACCGTCTCTGAACCAGAATAACATTAGGCTCTATTCGCTTTATTCGGGTTCGGAATCGATTCCGCTCAAATGGAATCAAGTGCAAGTCTAGCAATTAAGGCCGCATCCCCAGCCTATCACTCGCGCCGCCCCTGAGGAGAGAAAGGGTCGCCAGGCTCCATCTTCAGCTTATCGTCCTCTCCGGCCCGGATGGGAGGGGGTAAGGGTCAGACCAGGTCACCACCCTCCATCAACAGCTCGCCGCCGTCGCCGCTCACCCTGATCGGTGAAGGCGGGTCATCGAACCCCACCAACAACGACGCATGCTGGTCCCAGCCATGTCTAGAACGGGTGGTCCGTAAATGCGGCAAGACCAGAAACCGCCACCGGCGTCGTTAAGGTAAGCGTGTTAGCAATGCAGCCACACCATACACATTTTACATACATGCGACGGGCGTACATGACAGCCGACCTGTCACACATGGATCTGTCACATGTTGCTGAACCTGCCTACAGACAGATCTGTCACAGACCATCCAACGACGCACGAACACAGCATAGGCAGCCTGCGAACACGGCACAGCTATCCGACGACACACCGGAGGTCCACGGACTCGATGGTGTCGCTCGGGGTGTTGGGGCACGCCGACGGCTCCGCGGACTCGTGACAGAGGCATGCAGCGGGCGGCCGCGTCCGGCCGCTGCCACGGGCCGACGGGCCGGCGCCAGCCGCCGCCTGACCCGCCGCCACTCACAGCATGGGCAGGCTGGCCGAGACGTGGTCGCCGTCGGCCGACCGGCCCCCCTCGCCGTCCGGCAGGTAGAGCGAGGCGCACATGGCGTCGCCGGCGCTCAGCACCGAGTCGTCGAGCAGGTGGCGCGGGGCGGCGCCCGACGGCAGGCTGCCGGACCGCGCCGCATCGGTCGTTAGTACGCGGGGAGCGACGGCCCCGGGCAGGCTGGGCAGCGCGGCGCGGCAGCGGTCCGGGACACGCTGCGGTCGCAGGGAGCCCGCGCGCACGGGCTGCGGAGATGCTAAGCGACGTCACAGGATCTCAGGCACCAGCTGGCCGGATTGGCTGATGGATGTCTGAGTGTTGGAGAGCATGGGCGTAAGTTGTCCGGAGACAGGAAGGGGAAAAGCCGAGGGAGAAACGGAGAGAGGGAGCGAGAAAACAGGAGAGAGAGAGAAAACGGGGAAAGGGAGCGAGAAAACGGAGAAAGGGAGCGAGAAAACGGAGAAAGGGAGTGAGAAAATGCGTCAGCGGCGTACCTGTGACGTGTCAGAATTAGTCGGTAAATTCGACAGCGTGGATTACAGTTGGCTATGAGCAGGCAGTAAGGCGGCGATTTAATGGAGAAATATGAAAGTGCGTCAAAAGCAAAGCTCAGTACAAAATTAATAGTCATGCACAAAGAAAACACGGAAAGCATGGACAACGTATTAGCTAATACAGTCTAGCATAGCATGAATCAGTGAGCAACACATGCTGGCCGCTAGGATGGGCCGTCGAGCTGAATTTCATAATGACTGTTTTCGAAACCTACCGATTCCGTTCTGGTCACGAAATCCCATGAAAGTTCTAAGACAACTTTGCGTTTGGTTCGAAAGCCGACCTTTAAAATATCGCCTCTTTTCGGTCCGACCAACTGGCCACGCTGTACTAGCACACACTAGCCAGTCATTACAGCTACTGGGTTTGGATTTCCATACTCCGGCCACGAGTGCACATCGAAAGCAGCGGCCATCGTCTCAGTGCACTCCACGCCATCCGCACCAGACGTGGATGGCGACCTCGGTCGGGGCACGCCAGCCTCCTCGGCCGGGTCACACCCGCCCCTGGCCGGGGTCGCGCCCGCCACGCGTGCGCCGCCTCCTACGCACGACACTCGAGCCAGAGAAGAGTGAAGAGCTGGGCAGCGG
This sequence comes from Pollicipes pollicipes, assembly GCF_011947565.3. NCBI lineage: Eukaryota > Metazoa > Arthropoda > Thecostraca > Pollicipedomorpha > Pollicipedidae > Pollicipes > Pollicipes pollicipes. The sequence continues at coordinate 51,152,992 of NW_023596576.1, forward strand.
CCCCGCTCGGGGGCGCGGCCAACCGGCGGGGGCGCGGCCAACCGGCGGGGCCGGCCGGCCGCCGGAGGGCGCGCGCCACTCACCCGGGGCCCACGTGGTGATTCTGGCCGCACACACAGGGGGGCAGGCGACAGGAGCCGGCGCGAGGCAGGCTCATGCTGCGCGTCCTGCGGCCGGCCGCGCGCCACCCGTCACACGCGCGCTCGCGCCGCCCCAACACACCAGTCAGACGGCAAGAGCGACGGTCCGCCGGGCGAGTACGCTTACTACGTCATGGGACCAGACGCCGCTCTAACGTTCCTAATGTGATCATACACAAGTCAAGACGTCTTAGAGCCCTTGTATACATGGCGCATTCTTGCTTAGCAGAGGCATGTAGGTGGTTGTAACCGGTTATAACTGGATTCAACTAGTTGACCACTTCTGGGTTTCACTGTGAACCCGGGTGGATATTTGTGTATGTGACTCTAATGTGAAGGATCCTAGCTCATTCCAGGAAATTTAACACTGCGTGGAAAATGCTGTTCGTAAATTGGAGATGAGATCTTGTCCACACAATACAGAAGGCACCATCATAAAGGATTGTGTATACTAAGGAGTGTTTGAGTTAAGCATTAAGAAAGGTGCTTAATACAGTACAAGTCGTTAAGTTACATGACATTTTTCTTTTCACGAGTTTTCTTCGTACGTTGCAATGTTTTCGTGCAGCTTTGAAGTTAGCTTTAAGGCGAATCGGCAGCTCAGTCATTTGGAAGGTCTTATCCTGCAATGACAATTATTTGAGGATTCAAAGGGTCACGCAATGTGACATAACACGAAGGTAACACAATGCAACATAAAATGTAAACATCATTCAGGCAAAATTGCCTTACTTTATCACGCTCAACAAAAATTGTTTTGCATGTCAACAGTCACATATACCGAACTTAACCAGAAAAGATCCAAACCCCGCAAAGTCCTGCCCCAGTCTCTATTGAGGTGCGTTTTCTTCTTTTAGTAACGTTGAACTGCCACTTTTCCGGTCCAGTAATGGCCTTGCGTCGTTAAATTCCAAGTCGTCCCACTGCATGTTGTGCTGGAAGTTTCTGCATGTTCGGACATGGCCGATCTCTTGTGATCCTGTTCCCGTGGCGACTGGACAGCCCGTTTCGCCAAGGTCAGCGGCGCTACATTCGCAACTCATGCTGCGGACTATCAACCTTAGTTTGACTTTTGGTGCCGCATCCTTCTCGTCACGCCTGCCTGCTCTGCGAAGCAGCGCTGGGCGAGTGGCCAACGATACTTGACGCTGCTTCTCCCACCTCTCCGCGCTCGACGCAGGCTCCTCGCCTGGCGCTACTTAGCGGAACACGCTGCGCGTGCAGCCGAAACATTTGGCATCGCAAAGTCAAACTGAAGGGGAGTCCATGACACCACTTGTAAGTGTAACACTGGTTATGTTGGCGAGACGGGCTGTCCCAACGCCACAAGAACGAACAGACATCGGACCGTCTTCACATCCGCATCATGGACGACTCCTACGAAAGGTACATGTAAACAAATCCGCCGTCATCGGACGCGCAGCAAACACGCCGCACGACATCCCGTGGGATGGCTTCAATGTTCTCCCGCGCGATGAAAATTATCGAAAAAAAACTACTGAATCCGGCATGATCAAAAGGAACTCCCAGATCAGGGAGTGGGCCTGAAATGGGTAGCAGTGGGGACCTTTGAATTTCGAATAGCTTACGTGGGTTCTGATGTGCGCTAAAAAGTGATGTTTTCCGGCTTAAATGACATAGCATATAGAAGCTCAATCACGATAACACGCGAATCTTACTTCTTACTGAATGGCTTGGACGAAGGAATGTGTTCAGACTGTTTGATGGGCAGTTAACTGCTGAAAGTTTGGCCGTGCCGTGATACCAAAGCCCGTTTTAAATGCCGTGCGTTTTTGTCTCCGCCCACGAACAGACACCGTGTTAAAATGCCGCTCATGCATGAATGCCTAAATGGGCGTTTTGACAGTAGTGAGGCAGCTAATCAACATGCGCTTGCCTGCTTCAGCTGACTTTCATTTAACGTTCCTTCACTGCATGTCAACGGGCGTTTGGGGAGATTGGCACGAGGGATTGTAAATTGACCCGGCCCGTCATGCTAATTTCCAAACGCAATTCGAGAAAGGGGTCGCCAGGGCCCAGAAAGGTAGTTATAAATATATCTTATTTACTTCTTGGGTATGCTACAATCTACTGACCATTTGTACATTTCACGGTTAGAAAATGTCCCACAACCAGACTACCTTGCACTGAACTATAGCCGTGATCTCCGTAGCAAAGGCCAACGTCGTCGGTGGAGCAGCCGCACGACACACCGGCTCCGGCCCCCCAGTCCGCACGCACGTGTCCGCCGGAAGCGACGCGCATTCCCTCCTCCGGCGCCAAGGCCGCCCCACCGCAGCACGCGTGCCCGCACACGGGCGGCCGCCGACCGCAGAGGCGAGCCAAACGCGCGCGGCGCCGGCCCACAATGGCTCGCACGGCGGTGACGCACGGCGCGCGGGGCGGCGGGACCGCAGCGGGGACCGAGGCGGCGGACTGCAGCTCGGGGGACACCGGGGTCGCTGCACTGCGGCCCAGAGGGGAGGAGGGGGGAGGGGTGATACGCCTACGCGAGCGCGAACGCGAAGGTTCACAGTAATTGACCAGGCGGGTATTGAACCAGTGAGCGGCGGACCTGTCTGCACGTGGGGCTGTCGGCTGCCTTTGGTCGCCGCGCCTGTTAAGACGGGCCTATATGACGCCATCTCAATATCGCTCTTGCGACACAGGGGTGGCCGTGCGGACCACCGCGGCGGCTTCTGCAAAACTTGAGCTAGACCCCATTCATCGACGCTGTGTAAATATGAACGATCGGAGACAAACTGAGTTAGTGCTAGTGTGAGCATCACAGGGCATCATCCTGGCAGCTCAGACACAAGACATACACATCTCACCGGCGTGACATCCCCGCATGAGGAGGTGGGGTGACTGCCGGGTGTCGCAAGACACAATATGCCTTCAAACTTCACGGATGGCAGACTAAGGGGTCTCCCGTGTTTCCCGAAAAGATGCGCCCTCCACCAGGAAGCTTCGCAATGACCAGCAGCGCACCCAGCTCAAAATTAAGCAGGGCAGGCAAATCACAGCATCGCGCACTCCAGGAGCTCCGGGCCCGCTCACTTTGCGGGGACTGCTGAGTAGCACAGCGCCCAGCCATGCCGCGGTCGGGCGTCACTCACTTGACGCCGAGGCTGCAGGCGCGCCGGTGGGCCTGCGCGGCCACCTGACGAGCCGGCGAGGACGGCGCGGCGCCCAGCCGCTCGCGCTCCTCCACCGACTCGCGACTGGAGCTCGACTGCGCCGGAGACTGGGTCTGCGGCTCCAGCTGCAGCGACAGTCTGCCCGACACGTGCAGAGACACATCATCATCAGACCTAACAGACTAGGTCTGCCGCTCCAGCTGCAGCGACAGTCTGCCCAATACGTGAACAGACACATCATCCGACCTAACAGACTGGGTCTGCCGCTCCAGCTGCAGCGACAGTCCGCCCGACACGTACGCAGACACATCATCATCAGACCTAACAGACTGGGTCTACCGCTCCAGCTGCAGCGACAGTCTGCCCGATACGTGCACAGACACATCATCATCAGACCTAACAGACTGGGTCTGCCGCTCCAGCTGCAGCGACAGTCTGCCCGACACGTACACAGACACATCATCATCAGACCTAACAGACTGGGCCTGCCGCTCCAGCTGCAGCGACAGTCTGCCCGACACGTGCACAGACACATCATCATCAGACCTCGAATGAGCTGTAGCACACAACGAAAGGGTCGGACTAGGGACGCGGCCAAAGCAACAGTCCGCACAACACCAGGAGCCAGCCAGACGGCAGCCCGAAGCCAACTCGTGGACGGACGCGAAGAACGTAAACCGGGCCAAGGTGTGGACGCAGCTGCAGTGACACCCCCCCCCCCCCTCCCCTAACGTACAGCGCGTCGCGCCAGCGTGGGTCCACAGTTCCATACTCCGGCGGCTCAAGTGTAACAGCACAGGAACGTTCGAAGGCATTCAATGGCGCTGAGAACCTCCTCCGTCATCCGCTCATCCTCGTCCGCCCACGGTCGACGTGCCGGTCCAGCTCCAGCGGTCTGACGAGTCTCAGCTCACGCAAGGCACGCCGCACCCCAGCTCTTACGAGCACCCGCCCCGCACCCCCCCCCCCCCCCTCCCTCCCCGCTCATCCGACAGCAGCCGCACGCGCCAACACCAGGCTCACTTGTAGTTGTCCTCGTCGATGAACTTCTGGAGCTCGTCGATGTAGCGGATGGCGGCCAGGTAGCTGCTGACGCGCGGGTTGAACGGCAGGTGCGAGTAGTCCGACTGCTGGAACTCGGAGATGGTGCGCAGGATGTTGTTCATCAGGTTGCGCCGCTGCGACGACTCGAGGCCGCCCGACTGCGGGTGTGCCATGTCCACGTACACGAGGTCCGTCAGGTACAGACCTGAAACGAACAGCGCGCCCGTCACGTACGGGCCGGTACTGTAGGGTAAGTGACACGCACGCCGCTGGACCAGTTCAGAGGCTGGGCGCTGGAAAATTCATCTGGACAAGAACTAGCTGTACGTGTGGTGGTGCCTGATCCAGCGGAACATTTTCTGACAGCATGGCCTTGCGTCAGTAAGCTGCGCTATTTAATTTCACCGACCTGAGACACCAAGGTAAGCCTAACGAGTGGTGCGCAATATCCAGCATAACACCGAGTGCATAATGTGCCTGAGTAGCCTGCCAAACCGCAACAGAGTGGAAGCGCCCGACAGCTCGCATAACGGACTTCGCCCTGACAGCTCCGGACCGCCGGCTCGTGATCTTCATTTATAGGGGACATCGCTCGAACATCGCATGGAGGATCTCGGACGGGTTTTTATTAATGTCGAGGTCGTAGGTTCTCTGAAAACAAAGCCATGAACTGACTGGGACTTCAGCAAAATTTTCCGCAAAGTTTTCACGAAGCAACGTTTAATTTTCACTTCAGTCATCAAATTCAAGTACGACAAGCGGCGCATTAGCGAAGACTAGCCCGGGGTTTGTCCGGCTTGCGAGCCAACGGCCGGATGTGCGACTCCTCCTCCTTCCTGTCCGCCATGCGTCCTGGTGCGCGACTCCTCGTCACTCTCCTACTCTGCAGCGGGACCAGGCGGAGCACCGCCAAGCGCAAGGCCTTCTACTGTTTTCAGTGCACGGGCGAATCTACTGACCCGGACGACCACTGCACCGACAGCGGCTGGGTGTCCATCCCGCGGGGCAGGCGGCTCGACTACAAGTTCCTCTGCCCCGAACAGCTGAGTTTCTTCTGCATGAAAACCGTCGAGGTGTGGGAGAGCGACCAGCCCGGCGTGCCAAACAAGTACCGCACGCGCCGCGGCTGCAGCGGCAGCACGCGCTTCAGGTACCGTGAGCCCACAGCACACACGCACGCACATGCACACGTATACACGCCCAGTGCCTTGCCCTATATCACGCCGCGATAAAAGCACGTTGACCATTGGAATTCGCATGGCCTTCGTTCGACGTAGAAGCATGGGCGCTTATATTTGACCAAGACCGTTCCCAGGCTAATGGTAGCACTGGAGACCGCATTCCCAATGCAATTGGCCACCCTGTCTGCCAAGGCAAATTGTGTGCAGTCTGTGACGTCATCAACAGCTCCAACTGACACCCTGTATTGCCTTGTTAGATAGCATTCCTTATTTACGACGATATTACTGAAAGCTTTGCAAGAAAGGGTCACCGCTGATGTAAGCCGGCACCGCGCAACACAACTGGGTCCCAGTCCCTCCTCAATCCTTCAACACATGTCAGAGCCACTATATCGATATGTATTGCCAAAACATCGTAACTACACCAAATATCGACCCGGAGGCAAATTCCTATGGAGCGATGTCACGTACCGCTGTACTCTCCGCAGTTTTGTGCCGGCTACTCGCTCTGTTGTTAGTTGACTCTCGCGCTAACGGGGGGGGGGGGGGGGGGTCCAGAGCTATCCTCCTGATGTTGTTATTAGCTTCTTAGGTCTAATTAATTCATGTCAGGTTAATAGTCTAGATTGGTTTCAGACCTCCACATTGCAGTCTGGCGTTATCATGGGTTGCTGACCTAAGCTAATCTTTACCTGCCGGCTTTTCAGAAGCATGCTCCTAATTGCATAATGCACATATTTTTCTGATTTTTAGTACTATCAGCTTCGTTCTTCTAACCACGACTAACATTTATCCCGAAAGGTTGTTATAGGTCACTGGTCTCAGTTGACCTCTACCCCACAGGTGTTGGAGTACAAGTCTTGTACGCCGTCATTCGCCTTTAGCCTTGCTAGTGTTGCCCCCTCATCATCACGTGACCTTTGCTGAGAAAGGTCAACATACAAGACATGCCTACACTGACCCTAAAATGGGAGCTGTCTTGACATTTGATTGGCATACGAGACAAAACCAGCAGCATATGCTTATATGATGAACATAACATTTTGGCCTACCAAGGCGTTACTGAGAGCTCCCAAGAGACTCCCCAAACAGACGATTTCCGGGCTAGCTGCATTCAAATTAGAAGAACAATGTTTGATGACCAAATACTATCTTGGCTTTGGCCTTGGCTTAGAAATGGCCTGCATCAAAGTTGATCAGGATTGCAAAGCATGCTTAATGTTTTACTCGCCGCTTGAAATCTCCTCTGCAACCAGATAACCATGAACGCCGTAAACCATGCTTCACAAGTTTCAAAACACGTTGGTTTATGACGGCGTGCCGCCCCTCTTTACAACACGTCCACATCCCCCTACCGGCTGTTAAAGTTTCCGAATTTCGACGTATTTTTATCTCATACCGCCCAGCGCGTCGCTTTAGGATGCTCTGCTCTAAAAACCCGGTCAATGGAGCGCTCGTCATCTTCCCCAACAGCTTGCAGACTGATGAGTGATGAGTGATGAGTGATGGGGTGAGCGCAGCGGGCCGATGACGCGGCGGATGCGTCCCAGTCGCGGCGGCGTGCAGCGGCGCCGGCCGGCTCCGTCACAGCCAGCCGGCTGTTTGCGCCGGACATAAACAGGAGCCGGGGTGCGCAGGCGCCGGTGACGCCCCGTGCCGGGCACCGCGGCCAGAGCGCCGTGACGTCACGGCCAGCCGCGGGCACGGCGGGGGAGTCCGCGCCGAGATACGGCCAGCACATGCGCCGACGGGTGCCGAGTTGCTGATTAGTCTGAAGGAGCCGCCAGGCGCCGACACTTATCTGGGCGCGGGGCAAAAGCCCACCAGTTCTGAAGCTGGCGCCTGCTCTGAGGGCAGCTCCTCTTCAGAGCAGCGACAAACAGACAAGCAGAGCACCCCTTCCCCGCGCTCGCATGGGAATACGTCCAGACGGTTCTATCGTACACAGAACAAGCCACTGATCACTTACATCGCTGACTCGTAGGGCCCTCGACTCGCCATTCCCCACTAATCGGGCTTGAAATCTTGGGAACTTTGTTCAGGACTGGACGGCCTGGAGTTGTGTTTTGAAAATGTCGCACCAGTGATTACCATTACCCGCCGCTAGGTACACAAGTCTTTCATGTACATTTCATGAAGATTCAGATCATCAGGTTTGCTGAACAAATGGACAGCGCATGGATGACAAATGCTGGAGTATAGACGCGTGTCCCATGCCAATCAGCTGGTACTGCGGCATTTTCTGTGGCTGGTTCATGTTACAAAGAGGTCAATCCAAGACTTGGGGGTTGTTCTCACCACTCCCCCTAGCTTAGTAGACGAAACTTAACTCGACGTGTGCGTATGCACTTGTAACAGTGGTAATATTTGCGTCAATGATCTGGTCTGGTGTCCTCGAACATATATTTCCTTCATCAATTTGGGGTTCTCAAACACTACGATTCTGACTTCAACTATGGTCGAGATAGTTGTGAGCTCTATGTCGTGCTCATTTATGTTCTTCGAATTTGTGTTGATGGCTGTAAAAGTGCTTTTCACATATGCTACAAATAATCCTGAATGCATGGCTCCACATAAGTCTAGGAACTCAACCTACGTGAAAACCGCTGTTTTTCTGAAGCCTGTGTATGGGTTGATAAACATTCATATATGTGTATATTACGGCCCATGTGGAATGAAATTTAGTTCAGGAAAGGGCTGTACATGTACAGAGTATGCGGGGCGTGGATTGGTGCCGATGGGAATACGCCGGTTCAATAGTATCATGTGTGTGCCTAGTTTATGCTCAGATTACATGTGTCAAGATTTTGTATTTCTTTTCAGAACACGCAAGCTTGTAAACCAAACTTCATTTTTAAAGCGTGTATATGTGCTTGTAATTCCGGAAATGTGAAAAAACTCAGTTGTGTCCCCAATTTTGCGTTTTGTTGTCATCGACCTTTGGCTCTAAAAACTGGCTTCTGATTCTGCGCCGCCTGGGCGGATCTCCCCCGGCTGCCGCCTGGTAACCGGTGTGTCTCCTCAGCCAGCAGGAGGGCACCGAGGAGGACGCAGGGGCCACCCGGTTCACCGTGACCAACGGCTGCACAGACTTCGTCGAGAATCCCTCCACTGGAGGGTAAGAGCGCCCCCAAACTCGCTTCCCGGCGGGCCCGGCCACGCCGTGTTCCGTCCTCGATGTCTGGCCGTTCAGTGGTGGATGCTCGCTCGATGCCAGCCGAGCCGTTCCTGTAGGCCCGGCAGCGGTGCTTCGGACACCGCGCGAGACGCGTCAGCCAGCCCGCTGAGCGCTGCGCCGCCCTCCTGCTTCCGCGTCCGGCGCCGCTCCACATCGCCCTCGCCCTCCCCTCTGACTCTCCGCCCCTCTGCCGGCAGGCTGGTGCAGATGTGCTTCTGCGATCAGAGCATGTGTAACGGAGCGGGCCGACCAGGCGCCGGCGGCGTCTGCTGCCTGCTGGCGCTGCCAGCGCTGCTGGCACTGATGAGCGCGGGGCGCTGAGCGGACCCAGGCCCGCCGGCGGTGGCCCTGCAGTCGCCCTGACGCCGGGCGCGCGGGCCCCGACCGCCGAGCGCGCCCACAGCCGGCGCGAACGTCACGGGCGCGTGCCGAGCACCAGCCGGCACCAGCGTCACACGCGTCACATAGCCAGACGGCGCGCAGTTTTCCGGAGACGGCCCGTCCGGCCGCCACCAGCACGGCACATGCTCGCCGACGGTGACGCGGCCGGCAGCCCTGTTTATCATGCTCGAGCCGCGCTAAAAACATCTGTGCAAGAGTAATGACATCTGCGCAACGTACGGCAGTGTTATAAACACAGGGAATACCACCCCGGATGTCGGGAAGAAGCCATTCGTCGCCGCCCACTTGAGCGCCAGCCGCTGGGTCCAGCCCCAAGGTCGCCGGTCCACTGTGTTCTTCATGCTGCTTGGGACGAGCGGCACATCTACAAATGGCTTACCTAAGTAGGGTATGCATGGCAGCTTCGTCCGCGATAGATTATCGCGAAGCTTTTCCCAGTTGTTCACGTCCAAAAACAACTCGCGTTGTTTGTCAAACTTCTGCACCAAATTCTTCGGTAGATGTGCCCACATCTTTTGCAACCTGTAAATCGAGACGAGTAAATATATAAATAGCGAAGTATGGTATCTTACATCAAAGATAGAGCATCTCAGGGAAACCAAGGCCCACCCACACGGCAACAGGCAACAGTTCAACGCTGTTCCGAAGCAGACTATGATATCCATTTCCACGAAACTTCGTGCCGGCGAATAACGCAGGCTATTCAGTTTCATCAAGCTTGAGGACAAGCGTCGAAGAAGCCAGGCAGGGAGCATGTAAAGGAAAGCCAACGCCTGGGATCATATTTCATTCACACGATGGCATAAGCGTATTGCCAGCTAAGGAGCGCAGCACATCTAGTCCACCACGCTAAACACAGTGACGTCAATACGAAATTGTCCTAAGAACTACACATGTCGGTCATTTAACGCTCCGGCGACATCATTGCACGCGTTTGGTTTTATGTCCGTGCTCAGGCTGTCGAGCACAACACAGCGCAGTCAGCCGCGCTGCAGAGGGACGCTATTGTTCATCCCAGAGACGCTGACAATATGGACCTCACAGCGCGGGGTCGAACCCGGACCTTTGACTGGCGCGTCCACGCCCTACCGCCCAGCTAATGAAGACCCGACCTGGCAGCGTACCGCTGACGGAATGGCTGATGGAAGCGAACTATTGCCGACTTGCAGCGCGGCCGCGCAAACCGGCTATCCACAGGCGGAGCGCCGAGATCAAACAACGCACGCCTTGGGCTGCTGGCTAGGAATCTTAACATTCGCCGTTACAGACACACGCGCTCCACCTTTCAACAAACCGTTCCGACTCTAGTACTCTCACCGTGACCAGCCCGGGGCCTCGTGCCGGTGCGGAAACCGACCGCGACCTGACCCACCTGTATATGGGCGCCGTCTGCAGGGCCGAGATGATGGCGAACTGGGCGTGCAGGTTGTTCAGCTCCTGCAGCCGCTTGGCCACGCGGATGAAGAGGCCCAGCACCTCGGCGCGCTGCTTCACGCTCCGCACGTTCAGGATCTCCTTCACCGTCCAGAAGCTCACCTGGCGGCGGCGATCGAGCCTTACGCGTGCGGTATTCGCAAGCCGATCAAGTCATCGCCTGGCTCCCAAGCCGAGCTGGCGTCCTGCAGCCTACACAGCAGCAGAGCCGACCGCCGCCCCATTACCGCCGCCCGCTAAACGGCGGTTAGGACAACCGCTGTCACCGCGCCACAGCCGGTCATCCGGCTATCGCGGTCGGAGGAGGCCACTGACGGCCGGAGCCCGTCCCCGGTCTCACCACGCTGACCAGGCAAAACAGCCACTCCCTGGGGTTTGGGGCCACCCTTCCCGCCCCACTGAGCCGGCCAGGACTTTAACGGTCAAAGCCAGGTCCACTGCCAGCCACCTGCCGCCTGGCACTGGCCGAGAACCCGAACCAGGTTCGCCACTGTCCACCCGCAGCGCACTCACAGTGCTCGCACGTGATCCGCCGCTGGCCGAGTCTGGCAACGCCGACCTCAGCCAGTCCCAGCCCGACGCCAGCCAGTCCCAGCCAGTCCCAGCCCGACGCCAGCCAGTTCCAACCCGACGCCAGCCAGTCCCAGCCCGACGCCAGCCAGTCCCAGCCCGACGCTAGCCAGTCCCAACCCGATGCCAGCCAGTCCCAGCCAGTCCCAGCCCGACGCCAGCCAGTTCCAACCCGACGCCAGCCAGTCCCAGCCCGACGCCAGCCCAGTCCAGCCAGTCCCAGCCCGACGCAGTCAGTCCCAGCCCGACCTCAGCCAGGCCCAGCCCGATGCCAGCCGTCCCAGCCCGACGCCAGCCAGTCCCGGCCCGACGCCAGCCGCTCCCAGCCCGCTCCCAGCCATCGCCCACCTGGTGAAGCGGCGCGTGAAGGCGACCACGTTGGGCGAGAGCCGATGCTTGTCGCGCCGGTTCCAGCCGAGGCAGGCGAGCTCTTCGGGCCCCGATGCGCCGGAACACCTCCCAGTCGGCGCCGCGTGATCTGCGAGGCGAACTCCTCCGGTGGGATGGTGAGCACCTCCAGGAAGGTGGGCCGACCGCCACCGCCCGCTCGCGGTAAACTGCCGACCGAGGGCCGCCGTCAGTCGCACGGCCAACGCGGCGTCGAACGCACGCGGCACGCGCTGGAGCAGCGTTACACCGGCCACCTGAGGAACACCGTCGCACGCATACACACCGGTTTTCTGGGGCTCCAGATAATGGGAGACATTACACGCATGGCCATACGTCCGAGCACACCATGTTCCACACACTTGTAACGCCCGCTTACTCCCACGAAAATCGGGTAAAATTACGATCCTCCGTTGTGAGCCGGATGCCAAGTTCGTGATGCCGACACGACTCGACGGACAACACTGCGACATGCCCGAGAAGACTGCAACCTGCGTGTATGTCATAAAGAGGCCATCAAAGAAAACCTTGCCGTATTTCCAGGTCTATATCGAAAGGCCGATGGCAAGAAACTAAAATACACTGACCGTGGTCCAACACCACCACCTTCTGTGTTTGTTTGTGTGACGTGAACATGCGCCACACAGCGGCAATTTAGCGAGACCACATATCGCGACATTCAAGAAATGACTCGGCCGGCACCGTCACCCCATTGTCCTCGATTCATAGCCTCGCCGGCTATTGGTTAGCCTGGTCCTCTCTCCGGACATTGTCGATAAAAGCGACACACAGACGGCGGCGGCGTAGTTAATTTCACCGCCGAGAGAGACCGCGGTCATACGGAACGACCGCCAACACTCCGGTCGTGCCTGCCTCGAGGGCAAGGCAGGCGGCGGACAGCAGTCGGTGTGCCCCGGACACCTCGAGACGGGGAACGACCCGTGCACCGGCCAGGCTCAAAACGACACTACCGTCCGACGGCAACTGATTTCACGATGCAACTGTCCGTTTGCCGTTCCCTGTTGCCGTACGGTCCGTCTTTGGTCAATGCCATTAACTACATGCAGAGCGTCTGATGAAAATTACAGCATATGAGATACGTGTGCATTCACGAATCCGGCTCGAGTGGTCCGCCAGATAGCAAACACAATGAAACAGGGCTCACGGCCACTAACATCGACTAATCCACTGTTTTTATCCCGACCTGACCAACAATGAGGCCATAAAGTTTCACCACCCACTCAACCGTGCACAAGGGCGCCAGTGCTGGCCTTGTTCCACCACGCGGCCGGGTGCGGCTGCTTGACCCCCCAGTCACAGAGCTGACCTGGTGCTGAAGCAGGTGGTGACCTTCTCCTCAGAGGACTGGCGGCAGCTGGCGCGACGCGAGTTGTTCCTCGACAGGCCATATCGACCACCTGAAAAACGCGACCGATGTCATCACAGCGCATCCATTGCCGTGCTACAAAGCAGGCAATGTGTGACACTTCCAACCAGGGTTTGTGTGCGCCCCCATGTGTGAGTGTGTGCGGAGTGAGCGACAACTGCTGACGAGGTGACACCCGCCGCAAACCAGCGTCTCTGTCTGTCATGACTCAAGGCATCTCGTTGACGCCACGGCGTGTGGCCCTGTGCCGAATATGCACCCGCAGCGGTTCGGCGCGCGCAGCAGCCTCACGCGTGCACCGGTCGCCGTGTGTGCACCAATATGACGTGCATGAGTGTCAGCGCGTACTTTGTCAACATGACAGCAATGTCTGCGATAATACGTCAGCGCGGCCCTCACCGGCCTGGCCGACCGAGGCACAACGGCGGCGAGCCGCTCTCGGAGCAGCGGCTTTGCGGACGGCTTTATCGCTGGTTATGATACCGATTAGGGTCGCGACAGGGTCTGACCGACACCACCACCCGCACCTTTACCCGGGGAGGGGAGCGACTGCCCGGGACGCCAGGGTCTGACCGACACCCCCACCCGCACCTTTACCCGGGGAAAGATACGGCTGCCTGGCAGAAAAGCGTCGGAAAATGGACAAGGGCACGGTTACCGCTGAGGGTCTCAAATCAAAACTCTGGGGTATTAGAGCATGAAGCAACCACCTTGCATTAGTAGGTACATTACAGCAACACATCGGCATGGGCAACAAGCGCTGGAGTGAGGGCTTTATATACAATATGTACCGCGGTAAAATGCGGAGGGTGTTGTGTGAAACCTAGGAGCTTCAGACTAATTAAGGATGTGTGCTTATTTGAAAGATGCTGATGGCTTTCCTAAATTGTCATGGAAATTGGGACCTATTTCAAATTAACCTAATACAGCCATCGCAACAGCGCGTCAAACTTAAATCGGCATGAAAAGAATATACAGATAACGGTTCAAAGACTTATTGTTAAGGTAGCAATCTTCACTCCAAGGTGATCAATGTAAAAACACCTAAAAAGCAGCTCTGTTTTCCACAGGAAGAGCTAAACGACTGAATTGTAGGCACAAGTGGACAGAAGACATTTCTTGGAGGAAGGAACACTACGATCCCATGCTAATTTTGTCCGGGAGGAACTTCGGGTGGCGAATGAGCAAATTTAAGTGAAGTACACAAGTATACAATCACGTTCGAGCAAAATTCAAGGTCATCACCGGCCATCATCACTGTCAGCGCTAGAGGTGCTCGTATGGAGCGACCCCCTCTGCCTGACATCAAACCTTACGTGAATTCACGGTCACCAGATCGACAATCATCGTGCACGGCTCCGGTCACTGCCTGTCCGCCGGAGGTGCCCACAGGGGCTTTGGTCACTGCCTGTCCGCCGGAGGTGCCCACAGAGGCTCCAGTCACTGCCTGTCCGCCGGATGTGCCCACAGAGGCTCCGGTCTTTGCCTGTTTGCCGGATGTGCCCACAGAGGCTCCGGTCTTCGCCTGTTTGCCGGATGTGCCCACAGAGGCTCCAGTCACTGCCTGTCCGCCGGAGGTGCCCACGATACGGAGCGCCCGGGCGAGCTCGGACGCGACGTCCGTCCGGGGGCACGGCAGCAGCCACACTGAGCTGGCCGGCACGGTGGAGCGCCGGGAGAGCCCGGTTGGCACGGCGGCAGCCACACTGAGCTGGCCGGCACGGTGGAGCGTCGAGGCGGTACGGGCGGCACGGCAGCAGCTACACTCGACTGGAGCGCCGCACACAGCTAATTCTGCTTCAAAACTGGCAGAAGCCTCAATCGATTCCTGACATGCGCGAAACTGTCTATTTTTGTTGGTCTCCAGTGCCGCATTGATCAGGCCATATGAAAGCACCTTCAGAAGTCACTCGAGCCCTTGGTGTCGGTTTTGCAAGCGTAAGAAGCTGGACATTTTTGTTGTCACTTGATGCTTCTACTTTACCATAAATTGATAGGATGTTTGTCACGCATTCATGAATGACAAATATTCCGAAAACAAACTTCAGAAATAAAAACGTGTCTTGAAAAGGACTGTCAAGCCGTGCTTTATCATCTGCTGGCATTGCATTTGACACGAACGGCCTTTAAAGCCATAATAATACATGATTTTGAGACATATGTGTGGTACTTAAAACAGTAAAAGAGCAGAACAGTTGTGGAGAGCGACGGAACAGGCTACGCCTGTGTCCACTTTTGACTATAGTCAGGGCGCTTCCCAGTGTGTTGGGAACAATTTGGACAAAGGTTATGACGGCAGAACAGATCGAAAAAAATACGAAGGCTTTAATAAGCCGGCCGCCGGAAGCCGCGTCCCACCGGCTAGCTGGTCGGGCACCGGGTGGTGCGGCGGCCGTCCGTCCGCGCGATCTCGTAATCACCAACAGACAGCAGGAGCAGTGCAATGGTGCGGCGGCCGGCCGTCCACGCGATCCCGTAAGGTTATCGTCCACAGACCCCAGCAGCAGTGCGATGGTGCGGCGGCCGGCCGTCCACGCAATCCCGTAATCACCAACAGACACCAGGAGCAGCGCGTCGCACTGCGTGCGGGGCAACAGGGAAGCCAACGAATGGCCTAAACGTGTTATCAGCTCGCATTGCACGCACGGAGAATTGCCAATTTGGTCTTTCGATGACGCCACGCTTGGATCGCTGTTCTCGAGGGCCCATTCGCATATCGTGCGGGCTGCCCGTGAAGACCTGAGAGGTGGCTTCAAAACACAAAGCGGTCGTAAATGAGCGAAAGAAAATGATACAACGGTCACAACGGACAGTGGATGAGCTTGGTGGCCGAGATCACGGGGAAGGACCTATCTGGCGAAGTGACACGCGAGGCTTCGAGGCTTCTTCAAAGAAAAGTTGTTATATTGCCTGCCATGTCTTCATTCTTGCTTTCTGAAAACCTGAGCGCGCACAATACGCCATGGAAACGGCTCGGTTGTTAGTGTCACTGTGTCAGCGGTACTCTATGCCCCCGCCCGTGCATGAAGTGATGGTTAATGGAGCGGACGTGATCGAGTCACTGTCACCGTCCATCGACATCTGGAGCCAGGAAGTGCGTGAAGCCAGAAACAAACGCAGCCGGTTGTGGACCAGTTACGCCATCTGCTGGTGGCCTGTCATTCCCTCATCGCTATAGTGATCGAACTCGACATCGACAAACCCAGACGCCGACGACGGCCGACGCAGGCCAGTCCGAGCACAGTGAGCAAAAGCGTAATTCTCAAGGACGTCCTGAGGTGAAAAGGCGATACGGATGAAGGCGAGGGGAAATGTGTCACGGTCCAGATATATCTCTTACAACTGGATGTGAAAAGCTGACGCACATTTTTGCTTGTTTTGCTTGGCTTTTGCGTATTTTGTGCTTAAAGTCCAACTCATTATTGCGACTCAAATTAAAGACATCGCGTTACTTCAAGCTGGCGTGTGGCCAGCTATGTTACGAACAAGTTAAAGTGTCGCGTAAATGAGACCAAGGCAAATGTACCAGACGACACTACGTCATAGCATTGAGCTTGCGCTCAGCTTTACACAGCAAGACGTGCGCTTTCATGCATGTGATGCGTAGTTTGTATGACTTCTCTTCCACGTATCCTGGCCTGTGCTTGTTTATGTAACACGCTGGCTTCCAGGATGTTAAGGAGCATGTCTCAATGACACAACGAAGCGCCACACACACACCCGGAATAACGTGAGCCGATCTTACTTCCTTGTGCCAATTATCGCTCTTAATCAACACTTCAATAAGCATCTGTAAGATCTACATATGCTGACTCCTTCCGACTCTCAAAGGGAGTATCCCACCTTTTTGTACTTTTTATTCATTGAGAGATCAGACGCGTGCGATTCTATCAGTAATACCGGTTTTCTCGAAATCCTGAACAGCTCAAAATTCCGATTTGAGGCAGCTGCTCCCGCGGGAAAAATCTCACCTGACTCTCTGCTCACCTCTACGAAAATAATACATTTCATTTGTTTTCCTTTTCCAACATCAGTGTCCTGTATCATTTGCAGCACACTAATTTGTCACAAGATTTGTGTGCTAAACGCGAATAGATGTAAAAGTTCGCGTAAAATGCTAATGCCAAGAAAGCTTAAAGCACTGCTGAGACAAAAAGGAATACGAACATGAAGCCATTATCCCGCGAATTCAATGAAACGTTATATCATGGCTTTGATTTCTCCCTCACGGCGTTTATCACGATGGGTGGTCCTTTTCGAGGAGCACGTAGACATTGGTATTGGGAGCATCACGTGGTCACAGACGCACTGGTTCAAATTTTAACAAGTGCACTTCCCGGTAGCAGGCCCTTGCCGCCCGCTAGGCCAATTACAAACGTTCTTTTATTCGCACCAATAGAGGTGCTCAGGACAGTTGTCATGACGACGGTGGTCGCGACTACAAGGAAGAAATGTAGTGCTGTTACAATGCGTCGACAGCGTTATTTGAGTCCGAAAATTGTTCAACTGCTATCTTTATTATCTTGACAATGCTGCAGTGGCCTTACCCAGTGTTATGATTAGACGTGACATGTCCTGAGCTTTCACTACATTGTGTTTTTGTCACATGCCCCAAAGGTGGGATATTCCCCTTAACTTAGCGATGACATCCACGGTAACACATTTCGCGACATGTGACAAAGGGGTGTATGATACTAACTTTGCCAGAGAAAAAGAGAAATACAATCCTGGCTTTCATATAACCCATATATAATGTTTCCATGTTGGTTGATAAATGAGCTAGATTTTCGATTGCCGATTGCTCTCTTCCAACGATTGTCCAATACTCCCCTTCGAAAGTATTCGTTGCCTCATGTCGCCCGCCGCAGTCACGGGTCACCGAGCTCTGGGCCCGCGTTTGATCTGCGCTGCTCAGCGTCTTCCAATTTTAGAAGTTTTTCCTCACCCATGGTCACCAAACCGGGAGGCGACAACGTGGCAATGATACAATATTCGGGGAAAATAACCATCTCATCAACCACGCCGAATTAAAATCCTCACGATTTGCACAGCAAAACTTTCAGAAAAATACGCTTCTTGTCGCCAAACTTGCGTGGGCCTACAATCAGTGGATGCAGAGAGCGTTGACTTCTAGAAGGCATCGCGGCCGCGCGGGTCGCAATCATCGCCATCACCATGGCCGACTGGTCCCGCTCTGCGGCTCGCTGCTCAGTTGGCGGCTGGCCGGCCAATCGACAACCAAAGGCGATAATTACAGGCTAGCCCTGCAAATCGCCAACGTCGTACCAGCTCATCGTCGCTGCACCTCCGGGGCAGCTCCAGGTGACCCTCCGGCTGCCGGCTGATCTCGTAATGGGAAAACCTTCGGGTGCGTGATGACCCCGAGACGGCTGTCTCTGCGCCCCGGCGCTTTGCGGGGGATCTCCGGGTGCCCACTGCCCTCAGGCCTCATGGCGCTCAAGAGTCATGCGTGGGCAGCTCCTGTCCCCCACCATCCCGACATCTCCGAGCGCCGCTGACCTCCCACGTGCGGGGAATCCAGATACCAACTGACCTTTGACCCCAGCTGACCCTGTTGCGCAACTCACTGACCCCCAGCTGACCCGCTGTGCAGTTTCTTGACTCCCAGCTGACTCTGCTGCGCAGCTCCCGGACCCCCAGCTGACCACGCTGCAACTCCCTGACTCCTAGCTGACCCCTCCGCGCAGCTCCCTGGCCCCAAACTGACGTGTGACAGTGGTGCCGGGGCGCCAGCTGACCTTGTGCGGCTGCAGCGCGGTCGGCGGGCGGGCTGAGCCGCGCCTCAGCTGCCTGGCGGGCCGACAGGTGGCGCGGCGTCGGCAGCGTCTGCGAGAGCGTCGTGCCCGCCAGCAGCGCGTCCTCCTCCCTCTGCGCGCC
Organism: Pollicipes pollicipes; assembly: GCF_011947565.3. NCBI lineage: Eukaryota > Metazoa > Arthropoda > Thecostraca > Pollicipedomorpha > Pollicipedidae > Pollicipes > Pollicipes pollicipes. The sequence continues at coordinate 51,171,753 of NW_023596576.1, forward strand.
GGTCCGGCGGCGGTTACCGGCACGGTCACCAAAGCAAACACCACGCAAACGCTAACATACGGCGCACGGCACGGTGCACTTGCCGCGGAAATTGCGCCAAAAACAAGGTTACGAAGCACAGGAAGACAGAAAGCCAACTCAGCGAACACGAAAAAGGAACGCGAAGGAGATCTCACAAATCACAGTCAAAACCAGCGCCAGAGCGGTTGCGCAGCGACTGCCGGACATTACCTCGCATAGCTTGAGCGTGGCTAGACTGTCGCAGGACGGCTCGCGGGCGAAATCCGAGTGCCACATGCCGCCCGGTCAGCGGCACCGCATGGTGATCGGGCCGGGGACGATGGTCGGCGCGCAGCCAGCGGAGCGGCCTGCAACAGCCACACGCGCCCGTGTCAGCGACGCACGCGGCGCCGGGCCGCGCCAGGCGGTCTCATCTCACGCCGTCGGCGCGCCTGCCCGCTCAGCTGCCACCGGCGCGCCGCGGCCCGCCACGCGCGCAGCCGCGTACCACACATCAACGACACAGACGGTTAACTGGAGTTGTGTGTGAGGCGAGGGAGAGTGCAGCTGAGAGCGTGCCCGCCCAGCAGTCGCGCGTCGAGACGCCGGCTGAATCTGGTGCCGATCGTGATCACGATCCACCCCACGCCCCCAGCTGCGATGGACGTGTGTGATGGAGACGCTAGATGGCCTCAAATGTTGAATGCGTCGATAAGACCCGAGCCAACATGCATTTTGACCCCGTAATGACCCTGTTGAGCTCCCAGGCACAATAGTGCGGCAGCCGTGCAAGGTTCTTCCATCTTCTCTTTCAATGCAGTGATCACCTCATTGGTGTCTGGTTCGTCCATGCAACACTTGGCCAACACACAACATTACAGACAGTATTCGTGTAGTGCGAGATGCTGTTCAGATGAGTGAGCTTGGGCTCACTTTTGTCAGAAATATAAAATGACTGAAGTAATGCTCACAAAAATGCTCGCCACAGCAGGAAATCCGGCCTTGGGTGTCGACAAAGAAAGGGCCATGAGCGCAGACAAAGAAAAAGGGCCATGAGCGTCGACAAAGAAAGGGCAAGGCTTCGCGTTCCCCACCCTTGCTTGACAAGAGAGGTGGTTGCCCTATATTCAGAGTGGTCTACCAACCAAACGTCACACTTTCTATTAGCCAGAGGTACATGATAGGCCAGGCGACTGATCATGTTCTGTTGAAAGGTATGGTAGAAAGGTGTGGGGGGGGGGGGGGGCTCCAGAACCCACTCATGCTCCCCATCACGCAGCTGAGCCCATCCAATTTACATTCTGTGCTCATATAGTTGTCAGAATGCAGCATGCCCGACATATGTCTGTCCCATTAACAAACTGCTTGCTTACTGGGAACATGCCATGAGCCAGTCATTTATAACAGTCACAGAGATGAAACAGCATAAAGTCATTTTTCCAGGATATCATACAAAATACTCTGAAATTAATGCATGGCAGTAGTGAACACTGTGCCAAGTCTACATTACACCAGAAGGGCATCCAGGTCACACTACACATATACTACCTTCATTTATTAAATTTCAATCATATCAAAGCTGGTCAAAATAACGAGCATTATCTTGTATCCAGTAAGTCACCAGCTATAAGTATTCATGCTGAAAGCAAATATTATTGAAAAAATCAACAGATTTGCTATGCAATTAGCACAGAAGTTTTAGCACTTTTAGGGTAGACAGAAAAGGTAACCAAGCTGACAAGGGTGTTTTTCATTGTGAAGAAATCTTGGTACATTCCACAACAAATCGACAGGGCCACAACACCCAATGCTTCGCATTTTCATGAGCATCTTGTCAGGGTGCTGTCTTATGCCTAAATTCAAATGTGTAATTTTAAGAAAAGTCCGAGCAATGGTCGAAGACCTATAGCCTCGGGCATTGTTAAGAGGTAAGCTAACAAAGACATCGTTGAGAGCCTATAACGCGATTAACAATTAGTTAGATTCCTGAATACGATTTACCGCTCACCTTGCGATAACGCAGTGCATCTATTGTGTATTTCCCAATTTTTCTTGACTTCATTTTCAAAACCGTGATAGCGTGACCAAAAGTCACGCGAATTATTTTGAACTTTCGGACGTTCGCAACGCTATTTTGTTGAATGCAAATCTCACACAAAATTATTTTTCACAATAAAAAGGTAAAAAGGCATGTTTCTTCAAAAACGCTGCACGGTCGTTCCAAACCCGGCACGCACGACTGTCTTCGCGATAGTTTCAAGCATACTTGGTTGTGATATGTGTAACGGATGTAACATCGTTGAAAAGTCAACAAAGTCAGTGTCGTCAAGCATGTCAGTGGGTGTAAGGATGTATCATTCAACCGCATTTTTGTCACAAAAGTGTACAATAGTGTCGGGATGAAGGGAGGGGGAGGGGGAGGGGTGGCTGCCGGCAAAATTGAGCATAAATTTGATCGCGGTAAGACAAAAGTACGCAAGTAAAAGCCTGGCCAGGCAAAAACAGAGGAACAATCACGTCTATCATCTCCACAGAGGCCGTGTGACGATGGCAGCGTCACAGGGTTGGGGAGGAGGGGGGCAAGCAAGGCAGTCTGGCGACGCTGCTGCGGAGGACAGAAAAGGTGTTGCAAGGTTGTATCTTTGATGATTTGAAAGGAAACTATATGTCAGCATTTTCCCAACCACAAATGGATGGTCAATGAACTAATAAACTGTTTTTAAGCCAACTTCTCATGCCGCGCAAACAAAAATTTACGACGGCAAAAGGTTGCTATCTTATCTGGCGGGACGCAAACAAAGAGTGGTCGCGTGTACATGGTCATTTGGTCTCTCGCCAGAAGTCCCTAAAGCGAGGATGGGCATTCCTGACAGTCACAAGAAGGTGAAGTTGTTTTACTAGTCGGACCGGGACAGCCAGATGTGTCCGGGCAAGGGCGACTGTGTCACGGTCCCACAGCTCGATGCAACCACGAGTAGAGTGCAGAAAGACTTGTTCTAGGAATCTTGCATAAAGCATACGACGTTAACAAGCGGGAATAAAAAGCCCTGCCAGTCTCTCGACATTTGCTGCACTTTGTCCGAAGCACTACATCTCGGCAGCCAGCAGTGGTACGCATTCGGTATGCGTGCACATATATCATCAAAATCCCAAATTGCTCACATCCACTCCTTGCCATCCTGATATGAATACTGGAGGATTGTGATGGCTGTTACGGTGAGGGGGAGTAATGGACTTTGTAAGTCATATCTCCTTGGACAAGTCGGAGGGTAGTGACAAGGGTGGTACAACCTTTGATGATGATGGGATGGTGAGATTCAGTACCAACAATGGGTGAGCATAGATCGCTGTGCACTGGTGGAAATCATGGGGACAAAGGAAGACTGCATGAGATCTCTTAGCCAGCGAATCACAAAACTGACCAGACGCCACTTCAAAGCTGATAAGAAGGGGCAGTACTTTGCCCACTCCAAAAAGCTACTGCCAATGAAGACAAAGTGGTGGTTCAAGGCAACTTCTCAGAGAATTATTTATTTGTGGTAAAAAAAAACTCTGCCATTGGCTTCTACTGGGGCTACTCATAATGCACTCTGCACCCATTTGTAGCATACTGACGAAGGTGGACTGTCAGCTGTCGGTCAAGGTGGAGAAACAAAACATGGTGCTGCACATGGTCTTCAAGCCGAGGGAGGACATTACTGGATGCAGATTATGATAAGGAAGGGGCTTGGCCAGACAAGTAACAGTTTAGTGGCTGATGAGAAATCTGTGCTGCACTTCGACAAACTCTGCTGTATTAGAATTAGTTCTGCCCACAATGATCATGTCACAATAAGACAGATCAAACATTCTGAAACTAAGCTGCCAGCAGAACTCTTCAGTAGAATTGATGGTCTGTGGCTCACTTTAACAAAACAACATGAGGGGCCACATGCTGGATCAGCATGACTGACAGCATCATAGATTGAGGTACAAGAATGCATTTGAATCAAGAGTAATGCACATATATAATTTGAGTACAATATTGAGGCTGGTTACACTGTGTGTGTAAATAAAATTGTCGCAATGAGACTAGGACATGTACTTTTTAGTCCTTTAAGTAGAGGCTTTGCATGTTACCAGAAACAAATGAAAACAGGTTCAAAACTTCTAAAAGCTACCAGTCTGGATACCAGATTCATGTGCCCATTGAAGCAGAGGCAGAAATGGAAAGTGGACATCACTGGTAGTGCACATGGAACTGATAGCATGTAATAACCCCGTGTTGAATGCCATCTTCTTTTTTCTTCAATTGCAAACTTCAGCCTACCAGTCATTATGTGGTGCATGCTATCTAAACATATAGCAGAAATTTGTGGATGTGGTGTAAGTGACCCTATTTCCAGCTGTCATTAGGAATAGCAGCAATGGAACTTAATACAGATCATTGTGCCTACCCTGCAATGGAAGGCATCACCTTCAACTGTCATGGTGCCATGCAGTGCTGCAGCTTACGTTCATTTACCGCAATCTGGTGAATCAGATAGTTCATCATGGCCATCCAATAATCATGTTGCACAAGGAAATGAGGGGGTGGCCAGTGGAGCACTTGGGGAGGGTGGCAATGGAGAGAGGGAAACAATTTTCAGTCCGAGTAATACTACACTCAGGTGTGGTTACAAGTCATACTGATGTGCTTCAAAAACACCTTAAAATGTACTCCAGAGTCCAGCCACTGTTGGCTTCCTCTGATGACAAGGAATGGCCCTTTGAATTGTTACACATCCCTTGCTACATCAGGGACCAAATGGATAATCAGAGGGAGAAAAGGTTGAACAATGGCCTAAACTGTACCAAGGAATTAATTGATAGTTTCTCAAATAATCAGTGGTGTTGCATCACGCAATGCAGCTCAGGTGTGTCTTCATCACTGATTTGGCGTGAAACAATGCAATGATGTGATGTGCATGAAAAGGAGTCCACACTCTGGCTAAATACCATCATTTTATCATGACATGCCAATCAGCTGCAAAGGTGTGAGTTTCCCAAAAGGTTCAGGATAAGGACAGGTGGGGCCACTCATTCAAAAAACCACCTCCCTCCAACATATATAAAATTTGCTAAGCCCTCCACAGCTATTCACAAACATTATCTCATATTTCCCAGCAGAAAAATACGTTTTGGTCTGGCTTATTACCCAAACAATATACAAGGAAATTTTGAACCATTTGACAAAACTTGATGTAGACAGCACTGACTTTGAGCCAAACAATTCGCAAAATTGCAGTTTATAGCCTCCAACCACCCACATTATGTGTTCTTAGCCCTTATGGCTTCTGGGATCATAGCGGTTTGGTCACCACTATCTTTTTCAAGTATGTGCGGAGAGCAGCAACTAAGCACCTAGCGACGACGCAGATCTGTGCATCTCACTCAGACATAGCCCCACACGAAAATCGTTATAACAGTGGTATTCAAAGGCACCTCATACAACAAAGAGTGTCATACTGATTATATATGTGCATACCTGCAGATACCATGAATAGGTATATAATATCCTGGAATCACGCCGCCGCCCACAACCCCACAACGAAACTTGCATTCGGTCCTTTTTCATTTCTCAGGTTCCAACCTGGCACTGCTGTTCCGCTGCAGACAGCTCATGCATGGTATGACGTCATTGGATCATCAGTTTATCCGCATCGCTGTTTGTGATGGCTTACTTGAAGATGTCGAAACGGACAAAACACAGAAATGGAGAGAAACAGATCTTTCTCAACTGTGTGTTTTCAAGAAGGACACGACCAACTCGGTGAAGCGGGTCTTTTGTGTAGCGGGCTGTCGATAAATAACGTACGTTATGCATTTCCTGGCAAGAATGTCTTACGAGACCCTCTTTTATCATGCTTTCTTGTTCTGTGGTTAATAAGGGTTGTTGGGCGCACCGACTGCATAGGTCATATTGCGCCCATAACGTTGTCATTTAGCTACGAGGTGCCTATATACAGCAAAATCAGATTTCCGCAAGGAATGAAAACAGTCAGCCATCTTCAAGAAGTTGCGAGTGATCACAAAGAATGTCACTTAGCGTAAGGGGGGTAGCATTTCGTCCAAAGTAAAGCGATTGCTCCCGGGCGAAATGTGGACAAAGCATTACTACGTGGTGCACGGTAAGAAACGCGGAACAATGAGGGCATCGGGGTCTCTCACCTCCACACAACAAATATCTGTGAGCTTCGTACGTATGGCCAATACGCAGCCTGCAAAGTACAACTTTTTGCCTCGAATCGCGGAAGCTGGAAGACCACAGGCCCAATTTGGGTTTTATGTGTTTCAATTTGCTATTTGTGTCATGATCCCAACAGAGCTGCCACTTGTGTTGCAAGAAAGGTAAAATGGATGGATACAAATTTCGAGCTGGAAGAGGCAATCTGTGCGTACATGGTGCATGTGATGCCCGTTTTGCGGCTGCGTCAGCGAGCTCATTTCCAACGATACCTACATGACTAGGAATCCAACAAAGTATCACGTTCTTTCCAACTCGGTCCAATGCAGTGAGCCGCATCAAAATGTCCTGTAAAAGGGGACAATGGGTTGAAAGTTCTCAAAGCCAAGAGGCCGCTCAAAAAGCCTGTTAAAACAAGGTGCAAGGACTCATTCCCAACTTCAATAAAACAGAGCGCCTTGATTATAGCTACCAGTTCGGAGGTGGATACCGACGCGTGCTTTGACAGTGTAAATGGTCGAGTGACGGTTCCACTTACAAATGTACAGCCGACACCACCACGCTGCAAAGAGGAATGCCACTGGCATCAAGCAGAAGCCTTATCCTGGCGCAACAAGGGGTGTAATGTTGATCCAGACCACCAAGAAACACAGCCGTTGTTCGACGAGAGAAAACTGCAGTAATATGTCGGGTGAGAAGGGAATTGCCGCAGCTTTAGAGCATATCTCTTGCCAAGCATTTCCCGCCTAGCCGACAGCGGCGGCTCGTTGACCTCAACAAGAAAGCTTGCGACAGGTGACGTTCGAAACGTTCCTGTGGTGATGTGGAGCGCTGTGTGTTAGACAGTGCCCAACGGACGCTTGCTTGACTCACTTGCGCTGTCATATACAAAACATGCGTAATCAAGCTTAGAACGGATAAGTGAACGGTATAAAAGCATGAGCGCTTTCATATCCGCACCATATGACGTACGTGCCACACATTTTAAAATGTTCAAAGCTTTAAAGCATCTGTCTCGTAGCGTTTTAAAATGCGCCTTATATGTGAGACGGCTGTCGACATATACCCCAAGGTATCTGGTTACCGAATCAGTAGGAATGGGTTGGTCGTAAAGACGGAGAGCCAGGCCACCGCATTGACGACGGCGACAGAAGCGCGTGGCGACCGTTTTCACGGTGGAAAACCGAAACCCATTAACGGTGCCCCACCTTTCCAGATGGTCAACAGCCAAATGGACCTGGCGTTCCATTACATGCGTCCTTGATGCGCTGGTTCATATGGTGAAATCATCTACGAAGAGAGCGCGGCCGACTGACTGCGGTATGACGTCAACGATGTCGTTTATCATGATAGCAAAAAGCGCCGCACGTAAACGCTTCCCTGAGGCACACCATTCACCTGATGAAAAGGTGCTGACATCTCATTACCCACACGCACACGGAAGACGCGTTCAACCAACAAATTCTTCAAAAAGGTGCCCATATGACCACGTATGCCATGCTTGAAAAGTTTTAAGAGGATACCACGTCGCCACGTGGTATAGTAAGCGGCTTCAAGATTGAAAAATACAACACCTACATGACCTTTCCCTTTGAAACCTTGCTGAATCATAGCATCGAGTGTTGAAAGGTGGTCCACCGTGCTACGATTCTTCCTAAAACCGCACTGTGCGTAAGTAAAGACGTCATGCTGTTCTAAGAACCATGTGAGTCGGACGTTTACCATTTTCTCCATCAACTTACAGAGTGACGATGTAAGTGCGGTGGGTTGATAATGTCGGGGATTTAAACCACTCTTCACTGGTTTCAGAAGAGGGGCCAGAGTAGCCTGACGCCATGAGAACGGAAAGTCGCCGCTGACCCAAAGTGATTTAAGATTGTTAGCAAAATTGTCAACAGGCTACCAGGAAGATGCTGAAGCATGTTGTTATGCACACCATCAGGGCCCTCTGACACGCACCGCAGCATGTCGATAGCATGCTTTAATTCGACCATGGTAAAGAGATCGTTATATGCCATGTCTTTGGTGGAAGCAAAGTCTATATGTGTTTCTTCGTGTCGCATTCTATCGCAAGCAAACTGCCGTTGCGTACTGACACCACGGCTGCGCCCCGAGATTGCTCGGTCAATCTCGTTTGCAACATCCACTGGATGTATGACGTCGTGACCATTTACGTGTAGTACGGGGCGTAGGGTAGAGCAGAACTGATCGGAAGTTCGCTTGATCCGTGACCAGACCTGGGCAGTAGGTGTGAGACGGGTAAGTGTGCGGACGTAATCACGCCACGAATTGCGCTTCGCCCCCCCCCCCCCCCCTGATCGTTCGACGCGCGAACGCCCTTGCTTTCTTAAACGCAATCAGATTGGCCGTGCTGCCCCTTAGATCGAAAGCTCGAAAAGCGCGTTTGCGAGCACGGATGGCGTCACGACACTCATCCGTCCACCACGAAACGGGCGTGCGGCGTGGATTACATGAAGTGCGGGGGATGCACCCGTCAGCACATTTCAAAAGCAGGGCATTGAAATTCTCTGCAGAGGTAGGCACACTCACAACACGTGTGGAAACCGACGCTTCCAGTCGAGCTTCAAAGCTCTTCCAATCAGCCTTTTTGAAATCCCAACGCTGGGTCCTGGTGCCTGGCACCCCAGGACTTCGGAATCTCAACCACACCGGAAAATGGTCACTGCCTAGTGGATCGTCGGCCACTGTCCACTCCAGGTGCGGCATAAGCTGTGGGCTACAAAGGCTGAGATCAAGGGTTGATGTCCGCCCGGAAGGAAGAATAAAATGCGTTGGCTGTCCGGTGTTTAGAATGCACAGGGAAGCACCGTGTATAATGCTCTCGCACGACCTCCTGCGAGTGTTTGTTTCATCACAGCCCCGGGCGGTGTGATGGGCGTTAAGGTCTCCTAATACTAAGATTGGCGGAAGAATCCCAACCATCAGGCGCCTGAGCCCCAATGATGGAAAACTGGCGCCAGGTGGCAGGTACAGAGGGCAGACTGTGATGATGCGACCGTTGAAATGAACACGTGCTGCTACAACCTGAAGCGACGATTTCAAGTCAAGCCTTCGAGCTGGCAGGCTGTGGTGAATGGCCAGGAGGACACCGCCGTGCGTAACAGTGTCAGCAGGCACGTCACTGCGGAATACTGCGTAGCCTTTTAACGCAAAGAAGGAGTTCGGCGCCAGTTTTGTTTCTTGCAGAGCAACAGCTGCGGGACACTTCTGGCCAATCTCAGCCTGGAGGTTGAGCGCATTAGCCCTTACTCCCCTGCAGTTCCACTGTAAAAACATCTGTAAAAGGACGTGCTAAAAAGACGTAAAATATCTCACGCTAAAAAGATGAGATTTAAAGGGATTGCACCGGTCCAGATGAAGAGCCAGATTTCTCAGATTTGGAGCCCAGTTCCACAGACTGGTACCCCAGCCTGAGGCGGGACCTTGGGTTACCCCGTCACTTGAGGATAAGGGCCCAGATGGGACACGCTTGGAGCCAGCATATCCCGTGCGTGGTGGTGGCGGAGGAGGGGCCATCACTGAGTCCCTGCTTACCACCTGGTGCCGAGGTGGAGCCTCAACCGGTCTTCGCGGTGAGGGAATATTGCTCCGGGGAGCAGGCTCCTTGCCCGCTCCTGACAGCCTGTTGGCTGCTTTGGCCGGCTCCAGCTCAGCCAGGCGCGCCCCCTTAGCCTCACGGGCGCGCCTGTCTGCCTCGTGACGCTCTAGGGCTTCAAGCGCTCTTCGAGAAGTGCTCGCGACCGGTGTCACTGGAGATGACGACAACTGGGTGCCGGATGGTGAGGCCGGTGAAGTCCGCAGGCCCCGGCCACGCTGAACGACCATCCATCCCTCTCCCTCCGCCGGCGCGTCAGATGGTGCCGCGGAGGTCGGCACCATGGCGGGCACCGGGCGCTCCGGCACCGGGGAGGGGTGACACGGCAAGGTAACAACTGGCGAGCTGGCCTGCGCCTCAGAAGGGGCGCAGGGTGCCAACGACACGGGGGACGATGATGTTGCCGATACGGTGGTGTGCACCTGGGACGCCGGTACAACAGATAGCCCGAATGATATAAGTAGTTTAATTAGTTGCGTTCCAGTCAGCTGATCTAAGGAGATTTCATGTGCCACAGGAACTTGGGCTGCTGTGGCATATGATGTCTTAGGATGGCTCAGTTCATCTGTACCCTCGCTTCAAGAAATGAGATGTTTTTCGTGGTTTTCAGTGCAACAATCCCCTTCTCTCTGGCGTACGGCGGACAGGCACGATCGAAAGTAGAATGAGGTTTTTGGTTTTTCCCACAGTTCACACACCATGGACTCGCTGCATTGCACTGATCACTCGGGTGCTCTGGAGAAGCACACTTACCACATGCTGGCTGGTTATGGCAGAAATCCCTCGTATGTCCAAACATCTGGCACTTAAAACATATCATGTGGTTCGGAATAAAAAGGCGCACCTTCACCTTCACATAGCCTACCCTTACTTCAGATGGTATGTCAGGACGGTTAAAAGTCAGTACGATGATGTTGGCGGGGACCAACTCCGCACCCCTGCGCACCTTGATGCGGCGAGTATTTGTTACCCTGAACTCGGCGAGGCCGTCGACTATTCCAGCATCACTGACACCTTTCAGGTCAAAACAGTTGATGATACCCTTTGACGAGTTTTCTGTCCTATGAACCTCGACGGTCATCGCCACTGACAGGCCCTTCTTCCCTTCCGCATCTCGCACACAGTACACAAACCTATCCGAAGTCATGGCCCGTTTCGCCTCCTCTCCGTTCTGAAACTCGACCTCGATCCCACCGTCCTTGAGCTTATCGCATCGGAGCCCTTTCCAAACCGATCACACCCATTTCGCCTTTGAAAGGGCGAAAGGCACGATAGCGCCTTCTCGGCGCTTCGGATAATTAAGATTCGAGGGGTAGGCGCTGGCGCACTACCACCTGTACTCTCTGTCCGCCCCCTTTTCGGGGTGCGAGTTTTTTATTGAAGTTGTCATGCATGTATGGTTTAAGTATCCGGCACCGAGGCTCCTAACCCACCCCGGAGCCCAACTGGGGGACGGTCCAACACTCCCTCGGGGGGGGGGGGGGGGAGGTCGCCGCCAGAGCTACCCCAATGCCATACAGGGCGAACGACGCCTCCCGCACGGCCAGGCGTAAACGTGGAGACCCCTTCCCGTCTTGACCGTGGTTCAGCGCCGAAGCCCCTTGACCCCTTAAGCCGCTGAGCACAGCCGGGCGCCCCAAGCGGAGACTCGCATGGAGCACCCAGCCGCAGCGCGAGCGACAAGCCGCTAGACCCGTGCTGGGCCCCACGAGCCCCCCGCGCACCTGGATTTCCTGGCCGAAGTGGAGTGTTGGGACGCGCCGTGACTGACCTGCACGACACGCCCCTCAGCCGCCAGGATCCGATCAACCCGGGGACGCGGGCGATGGGGCACGGCGACCCCGATAAAACGAGGAGTAATAGTGATGAGTGGGCCGGATGTGGGAAAGCGGGTAATGGGAAGGGAGCGGGCGGGACAAGGAGCAGGAGGTCACGTACCGGCAGCGTCGCTACGCCCTGAGAGGAGCAGCTTGCGCTGTCCGCCCGTTACCGGAGCTGGGACCCGACGGGGCGCTAGACCCCTACACCGACCGAAGCCGGTGCCTCCGCGGGGTCTACCATGCTTTCGTAGGCAATGAAATGTGTTGCGCTTTTTGAGACAAAAATACCAAATTATACTAATCCATTTTTCAATATGACGTGACATTGAACATCAAATTCACTGGCATGTGAAAGGGGGCCTTATATCAGCTGATTTTCTATATCAAGCTCCATGCCGATTTCAGATTGCCAACGTGCGTCCGGTTGGCCGGCTAAATACCCTTCGCTCGGGGGGGGGGGGGGTAATTTGACCCTCTGAGACCTCGAAAAACAAGATAGCTAGAAACGCCAAACTTACAGGGCAGCTTGACCCGTACGTTAACTCACTTGTTTTAAACTTGAAGTTCCCAAGTCATGAACTAAAGGTCAAATAAGGTCAAACCATGTCAAGCTCCAGATTGGTGTATCAAGTGCCCCCCGAACTCCTCATGCAACCGTCGTGAAGCTAAATACCTGTTCTATGCAAAAGTTCAATGAGGTCAGTGACCTTGCTATGGGAGTCCAAACGTGCCGAGTCGAACGCTTTACGTTATCCGGCTAATAGGCTGATCATTTGACTCCTCGTAAGTCGTTAAGCATATTTGCGAGAAACATTATGCACATAGATAAGACAGAAGTAATAGCCTCATTTTTCCTGGTTAAGCGCAGGATAATGGAGACACAGATGCGTTGAGATTTCGAGAGCATGTCTTTATGGAATCGAATGGTAGAAGTAAACCTGAAATTGCCTGCCGATGATCTGACTCGGCTTAAATCGAGCCGGTGATCCTACTTGATTCAAAGTGAGCAGCATCATTGGTCAGCAATGTTGAATCCACTGATGCTAATCGTTTCGATAAAGGCATATTGCCGAACTATCAACGCACCTATATATCCACCCTCCAGGTTTGTCTACAAGGCATAAGGTTTTTACTATTGTCTTATCAGTGGACTCCTCATATAAATATTATCCTTGAGTGGTGGCGGCGCCACAGGCGTCCCCAGCAAATCCAGGAATGGGATCCTACTAAGAACGCGTGGTGGAAGCCGGTTACGCAAACCGATTTATAGGGAATGAATTGCTCTGAAGCGACAACGAAGTGTTAGACGGTCATACGTCTCTGAGATAGTTTCTCAGCCGATAAGACAGTTAAATTTAGGATAACGACGAGTTGAATGAACCTTCGACCAGGCGTAAGGGTCTAATGGAGGCCAACATTAACATGATTTGTACTGGAGACTTAAATGCATCAGGTGGTTTCTGATGCATCTTTCGGATATTTTGATAACAGGGGGCACAACAGACATTGTTCCCTGACTTTTTAACACATCACTGGCCTAAAATGATCCATACAAACATGCTACTTTTGGGAGCATACCACCTAGTGTAATCCTCCACGCTGATTCCGATACAAAATTCAAAAACGAAATGTTTGTTTTATGTCAACATGACTTTTAAAAGTCCACCAAGACGCGTGTGCTTAAGTAAACACCAATGGCCTTTGCTTCGAACAGATGTGTTGGTTGCGTGAGAAGGTCTGAGGCACGTTGGATGCTAATTTGGAGTTTGACATTGGTTTACTCTATATGACCCAATAGTCATGACCTCCGAACCTCAGGTTTGGACACGAATGAGTTTACATGCATTCCAATCCACCCTGTGAATTTGGGGTCTTCAGCTTACTTATATTCTCAGATATCAGGAGAAGGCAGGTGATTCCCCACCCGAAAGTATGATTTACACCTCGCCCTGATGGGGAGGAGGGGGGGGGGGGGGCTCAAAATCCAGAATGGAGCACATCTTACAGTGAAACGTTGGTGGCCTGACCAGCCGTTTAAATCAACTCAAAGCAGCTTTTCTCAACCGGCTGCCTTTGCTTACAGTCATTCAGGAAACATACTTTAAAACAGCAACACACACTGGACACTTATATCCGGCTATACTCTGCACCTGTACGACGTAAGTGACGCCAACATACGACGAGGGAGCGCAGCCATCCTCAAATCCAACAGTGCACCCTACTGGCCGGCAGACTGTTCAGTCACACTTCGATTGCGTTCCATTCAGACTTAGAATACACCACATCGAGACGTTGGTCATCTTACTGCATCTTACCCGGCATGCAGACTGAGCTCGATCACCTCCTGCAACAAATTCCACAGGCACACATTCTCCGAGGTGGCTTTGACGCCAAACACCCAGCCTGAGGGAGGGGGAGGGGGGCCACACAGCAGACACCCGCGGCTACCCCATTTACGACCTTTTACATGCACACATGCTGAGTCTGCTCAACACCAGCGCCTGCACCCGGTATAACTCGTTTTGGTGGCACAGACGCAGCCATAGACCTTTCGTGCTGCACCTCAGGACTCGTGCACTTCTCTGACTGGGCTATTGACTCACACCCAGAGTTAAGCAATCGCTATCCAATTGCAATGCACTCGGCTCTGAGTCAATATACCACGTTAACACTCACACACTCTCCTGGAGTTTGAAATGGACGGACCGGCCAAAATCTTAGTGAGTGGTAGACCTGACTTTAGTTGTCTCGCAAAACCGCAACATCAGCACAGTTTTAGGAGCCATCAGCTCAGCAGCATAAGCCAGCATCACTAAGCGTAAGCAACCACGAGAAAAGGCACCAGCGCCTTGGTGGTCACAGGCCTGCCAGGAGGCAGTTGTAAAACCCGCAAAACTCTTAGAGTATGCACAAGATGTGAGTGCAAACGAACTACATAGCCTACAATCAGGCCAGAGTTCGCTGCGAACTATCAGAACACAACGTACCCGATCATGCCAGCAGCTTGCGGTGAGGTTTAGCCGTTTAACGCCCCTAACACAAATCTGGAAGCTCATGAGATGCTTTTAACTCGAACGCATTCCCCCAGGGCCGTTCCCACAGCTCACCATCCAGAACCAACACACTGCAGACCCAATACTGGCAATGAACGCATTTGCCCCACATTTGCGACACCGTGTCTGCCGACCACACCTTTTGCGTCGATCTTAAGTCCAGACTAAATGGCCTTGCGTCCAGCTGTGACTTCAGTTCAGCTAACCCGGATGTTTATACGTACCCTCCGTCAAGCAAGCACTTGGCAGTTGTGCAGACTATGTGCAGGCTGTGCAGTGTCTGCGAAATGTGCAGATTATTGCGGGGAAACTATTTCAAGGTCACCCAGACATCCACAACACCATCATGACGTCATTCAAACCCTGCCGCTTCATTAGCCACGCGGCGATGAAGGCCAACATTGATAATTTTCGAGTCGTTCATGCCTAGCATTCGTGTGCACAATTTCCAGGTAAAACGGCCATCAATTGGCTCTTGATCAATGTCGAGTAAGGCCCGATGCCGTAACCAAACAACGACGGATTAAGGAGCATTATCACAAAAGAGGAGCATTGTAACAGAGAAATTGTTTTGCCAAGAGCCGCCTTTTTCACTTAAAACCATGACAAAAGTTATGAGTGAACTTATTTCATGACATCTGACGCTTGCCTAAATATCTTCAGATGGCGAACACTCCCTTTAGTTATTCACTTTTTCCGGACGATGTGGCCGTTGGGACAACACAAAACTGCCTCATTAGGGCTGAAAATATTGTACAATGAAGCCTAAATCACACTGAATCGTGGTGTCCCTAGTAGGGTTTCACCCTGTCGGCAGACACATCAGCCAGTCACTTACTCCAGGTCGACCTTCCCTACCTCTCAACATCAACCGAACGGCAAAGGTATGAAACAGTTCAAAGCTTGAAATTCCTCGGTGTCAACCTGGAAAAAAGCACTCATATTCAACGCGTACATTAGAGAAATTTCCACCAGGTGTGAAAAGCGCGCCAACATCCTCTGTGCGTTCAGAGACACGAACTGGGAAGGCGACCGCAAAACAATTCTTCAGGTTTCGACAGCAATTATTAGAGGCATTATTCAGTACAACGCATTTATTTACGGCTCCATTGCACACCAACTCAGCAAACGCACCGACTCCATCCAAACACATGCATAAGGGTCGCCATCGGAGCGTTACGGATCACACCCACATCAAGCCTTAAAGCAGACACACAGGTGCCGTCCCGCCAAATGAGGCGGACGCCACAGCTTTGCCGTCACTGTATGAAAATGCACCCACTGGAGATCACCCGTCCAAGACCTGCTTCACGAACGACGTACTTTCAAAGAGCCGGACAGCGCGACAAAACCGCCCTTTACCATGCAACTTCAAACGACTCTCACAAGTCTGAACCTGGCGCTGTCAACACAGCTCCAGCTCCAGGAACTAAGCCCTTCTGGCAGCACGGCACTCCAAAAGTAGAGAACCCTCTATCTGAATAGAAAAGCAACGTAACGCTCACAGAATATCAAGCCATGTTTACGAGCATCGTGCACTTCATGCACACACACACGGCTGATTTTCACTTGCAGGTCGAAGCGCAGCCACACAGTAGGCATGACACTCCACGGATCAGGCCCTAAGCCTTACAATCGTCTCCCAGACAAAACATCTAGTTTCATGCCCGAGGCATAGCCTCGGGCATGAAACTTCTTACCGCACTTAAGCTGGCCTTGCGGCAAAAACGCACCAACGTAATCATTTGCTCCGAATCCAAGTCGGTCTGACAGTTGATCAGTGGCACAGCTGATCAAAAGCACTGCATCGTTGACGTCATCCAGAAAGTGGTGCTCCGTCATGTACAGCACATTCCATTCCTTTGTGTTCCGGGGCGCACCGACATAGGCGGCAGCGATAAGGTCGATAAACTGTCCAAAAAGACCCTCCAACTCTAGACCGCCTTCGGCATAGAACCGTCTCTGGACGATTGAAAAGCTTTTCTGCACCTCAACCTGAAAACCTATCAACCAACACTCCGGACAAAGCAGCACTCCAACCACTCTATGAAGCCAGCATTCGCCAAATTGTCATCTAGCCATCAGAATTGTCGTCGCGAGGGGTTTTTGTTCACTAGACTCAGGACCGGCTTTATCAGGTTCGCAGCACCAGCCCTCCAAAATAACGCTTGGACACGGCCAGCTGCGATATTTGCCGCACCCGACATAACATAAAGCACAACCCTACTGAAGAACAAATAACTTCAAAGCCAACAACGCCACCTCCAAGGTTATTGGCGGGGTTGTAAACGTAGAGCATACTCTGCTAATGCTTCCCGGTGACGAGCACTCGGAGCTGCTCAATCTAATCAAGTATTTAAGTTACACACAACTAGCAGGTAAACTCTAGGCTTAGCACACTGCACACACACACAAATACAATCATTCACACGCACATACGCGCACACACGTAACACACGCTCATGACTACGTCACCCCTCCCTAAGCTCTTCCTCCCTCGTGGAGCGCTGCTCCTAAGCTGCGCGTTAACACGGGCCCGGGTGACCCGGCCGGGATACCCCTCCTCCCGCGTGGGGGTGATTTTGACCCCCTGAGATCTCGGAACTAAGAAAGCTAGAGGCACCAAATTCACAGGGTGTGTTGGACCAGCACACAACTCACTTAGGTCAAAGTTTATAAGATTCTTAAGTCATGAACTTCGCGTCAAATAAGGTTAAATAAGGTCAAATTATACGCTGTCTCCAAAGTGCCCCCGAGAATCTAAAAAGCTGTTTTAAACAAAAGGTAACCAGCTATTTAAGGTCAGTGACCTTGTCTGGCCTTTTGAAGGTCATGATGACCAAAATCATACAAGACTGCTCTGAGCTTTGCATTTGAAAAAGCGGCAAAGATTACGCAAGGCAGCATGCTCCTAAAAACAAATAGGCGACCTGGGTTTAAGGTCGATGAGCTACTATGACTTCTAAGAAGTCCATGGAAAATGCATACTGCGGTCCTGCTATCAGTAAGTTCGAAATGAACACCAGAAACTATCCGGTACAGCCAGCTCTAGAATAATAAAACAGGTGGGTTTTGACCTTGGTCTGACCGTCGTGCCTGACCTGAGGTCACCGTTATTCGCTCACCTCATATTTGTGTTGCCTAAGAAAGCATCTCAGAGATGTATGGCTTCGTATAACACTCCGTTGTTGGATTAGATTGAACAACTCCCTAGAAATTGCCTTCGCTGAAATCATGGCCTGATTTTGACCTGCCATAGGTCAACGGCCTTACGAGGTACATATAAATTATTTATGCCGAGCGATCCGTTGTTCAATTGTCTACAGGTATGCAAAATCAAGCGCGGCTGCGCTGCGCTCTTCGAAAATTATTTTGGAAAACACTTTGAGGGCGTCAATTTGACGCCCCACCCGAGCACGTGTTAAAGAACTCACTAAGCCAACCCATTGCTGGGAAGTTGGCAGAATGTGTAACGTCACACAACCCTCCCAAACGCAATAAATTTGCTGCTGTAAATGCGGAGAACTAAGAAACGTAAACGTTAACACTCAATATAACGTAGATGTAAATGTTGAGGACTAAAGCAGTCCTCTAGCCTCTCGCAGCCACCCCCGGAGACACTCTGGTGCACTCGGCGGAGTTGCGGGCTCAAGGCAACCGATCGAAGGTCGGACACCTGAGGTCTGGTGTCTCAGCGCACTTTGCAGACTTGCTGCTCGGTTTGTGCTGCAGCACCCCATCGTTTTGCTGCTGGGTAAAGTCACCACCGTGCGGCCCACCTACTCGTCTTACGCGAATTCATAGCCTCCCATCAACACTTCATGAGGCTGCGTTTATCTACACTTAAACAGGGTGTTCAACAGTTACATGGGTTTTGAACAGAAGTATCCATCTTGACGATCTTTCAGTGGCGCTCATAGCCCTACCCT
>NW_023596576.1:51191375-51222178 GCF_011947565.3 Pollicipes pollicipes
GAAGGCGTCGTTAATTGTGTTCTATGTCGCCTTCTGAAGTATGTGACAGAGCTTGTCTTCAACGGATTTACACAAGTGTGCACATCCCATCAGCCAAGCAATGTTGACCCGTAACTGTTGGCTGCTGCTTCAGCCGTTCATCCCCAACTTCGAACGGCTTCAGTCCATCATGGCGTCTGCCAAATTGCTGTCGGAAATTACCTATCTTCTTGTTTTGGTATGCATTCCCTCGGCGGCACGCCACAACGAAACATGGGCCTTCTCGCTGTTACCTACCTTATAGCTCAGACGTTGGGAAGTTAGCGATTTACTTAGCGCTTTATTTGGCGATCAGTTTTGATTTCTATGAGAGCACGTGAGAATCAATTGTCACGCGAACATCAAACCCGACACTTGTTTTTCAATACCATGTGACCTTCAAGTTCAGGTTTAAGATGAAATGACGAGGACTACATATCGCCCAAAAGTTATGGATCTATTTGGGAATTTTAAGCGTCAGATTCATCTTCAGCACACAAACCAGCGTCCGGCAAAAAATCCTGATCTTCCGAGGTCACGCTTAAAGGTCAAATTTAAGGTGATTGGTGGTATATAGGTGAATAAGGTGATAATATCATCCAAAAATTTCAGGTCCATTTTTGTTTTTTACGCATCGGAAAGGTCAAGAATGTTCATGAGAGCATTAAGTATGAAAAATGCTTGTGTGTGACTCTGTTTTAGCATTGGTTGTCAGGATAGCACTGCCAGGGGCACGTCCGTCAGGATGATTGACGACCGAGTTTCCGAATCAATCGCAAAATCGGCTCGCGAATGAAAGGAAGGTGTTTTCAGCATAAATGTATTGCTAGCAATAGTATCAGACAACGCAAGGTCGATCCATAACAATTACTATGCGTGATAAATGGCCAACAATCCACAGCAATTCATACAGGGGAAATGGGTCACTAGTCCAAACAGCGGTGAAGCAATCCAAAACGACGAGCGATAGAGAAATGCAAAACACGTGATTGGTATGGGTAACATAATACTGGCGGCTAAAAATGACTTCAGAACAGGCCGAATTGCTGGAGAAAATCAAAATTTACACTGTCAAAACCATGGTCGATTTTTGCCTACCGTTTAACGTATCAATAAACACGCGTCACGAGAAGCGCAAGCTAACACACTACCTGAACCACCCGATAAACATACACGTCACGATACGCACAACCTATTCACAAGATACACATCCTCCGGACCCACCAATCTATTCTCACGTACCGGCACATACCCAAACTACTGATCTATCCGCATTGGGACAGCATTAACCAGCATAAGTCGCCATTAACAGCGATTTGAAAAACTTGTGTTATTCAACCTGACTTTTGTGGGCGCCATTCCATGCGAAGTCCTTTCAGCAGTGAGCTCACCGTTTAGCTGGATGATGTGCACATGAACAACGATTATTTTACCCGATGTACGCGTCAACTCACTGGATTAAGCCGAGGGCTTCCGCAGTTAAGTACACGCTGGATGGTGCGAGTTATCGTGTTATCGACACAAGCCGCCGAATCGAATACGCACGCCGAGCCCACATTTAAAGGCCTTTGGTGAACTACAATGCCAGCGCGCATAGTTCAGAGCCATTAGATAGCCTTGGTTCAGAGGACATCCAGGCGTAAGTAATGCAACGGTTTTTTTTTTAGAAATGACGTAGAGCTAGCTAAAATGAGTACACTGAGATCGTCGGTTTAATCAAACGCGCTGAGACCATTAATAACACACGAACATTATTTAGTGAAATAGCGGACGTCGACACTGCGCAGTAAAATCAACACAGGCACGCCGCCCAGCAATGTAGGCAACCACAGCAACAGACAACCTAAAAAAAATACACAGAGAGGCTGCCTGGTAAAACAAATGCACAGGGACCGCTCAGTTAAATTGTCACATATCTCATCACATATCATGTTATATCAATGGCCAGCCCGGCACACTAAAATCAGCATAGTATAACTGGGCCAATTAAAATAAAGGCATTTTGCACATGACTCGACCATATATACCCAACCATCTGCACTCTCCAGGGTAGCCAAAACGCACACATGGACAAATACGGTAAGGGCCAACGCTCGCTTCGGGGATGACTCCGGCTAGTTCACATAGGCGGATCCTGGGGGGGGGGGGGCACGGGGTCATGGCCCCCCAAAACCGCTGAGAGTATGTTTTCCCCCAAAACATTCCCAGAACTTCATAAAAGTTTCTTCTACTTACCGTCTGTTTTAACTTTTAACTGTTTTAACTGTTTGTTTTAACTTCTGTTTAAGATTCAAAAACATTTCGGTGTTTTTCCAGTTTTGAATGGTGTCCCTACTACGTACTCGCGAGGGGCACCACACACTGGATCTCGGATCCCACACCAGTCAGTTGGCGACGAACGGTTGCCCCCCCCCCCCCCCTCCCCCAAAACTTCAGACTAGATCCGCCCCTGCTAGTTCATGGGGTGAAACCGGCTTAGTTTAAGGGGTAAATCGAATTAGTTCAAAGGGTAATGCTGAGCAGTTAAAAGGGCGAAATCGGCTTGTTAATAATCAGACACCCCGCCCGGACAGCATAAGCCGGGCTGGGCATGGACTTTTAGGCTTCGAGGGCCTCGAAGCTATCCGACACAAACGTCAGTCAGCAGTGTGCGAGCGTTGTGGACGTTATGAATGCTGGATGGTGTGATTTGGGATATTCCGAACACTGAGCGCGGCGAAATTGGACGTTTAGATGATCCTCCATGCGACTGCACTTCAAGGGAAATGAACTAACGCACCGTACGTACCTTTGACGTCAGAAGTTGCAACTTGCGGCCGGCGCAGGCCCGAGACCAATATCGGAAAATAGATTTGCCACTTATGGCGCATGAGACGAAACCGGCGGAAAATTTACATAATGATGCTACTGCCTTGACTGATGCCTGATTTAGATTGAAAAGTGAGATGATAGTGTTACAAGTGCGTTTTTATCGGTAGACGTTTCACGGTAACAGCCCTTGTTTCTAGATGTGAGTACAGAAGTCATGCAATTAGTGGTTGTCGGTAGATCGCTAGCGTGGGTGAGTTCTGTGGAATTAATTATGTATACTCAAATACCAGAATGATACGCGCGCATTGCTCGGACTGTTAACATTTTATAACTCGTACCTGCAATCCTATTTGCCTACATAGTATTTTTTGGCCAGAGCTTGGGCACACATTGTTAACGTGAAAGTAAGTAATGGACACCAGGGGAAAGATCATTACCTTGATTATCTTGTATGTTCACTCGTCTTCTACACTCAGCCAGATTTGCCAAGTAAGTCAGATTTACATCAACACCATCTGTCATTAGGTCTTTGTATCTTTGGACATGCAGATTTTGCATGTGAATCAGTGTTGCTGTGCACCTCCCACAGCTGCAAGGCAAATAATCCCACCACCTACAAGTTTCAACAATGGGAAGTCAATGTTCATTCTAAGAAGAGGCGAAGATCTTCTATGTCAGATGCTGAAGCACGCTCAATGGCTGCAGAGAAAAATTTGTCTTGTGAGTCTCTTCTTCAGATTATAAGATATTGTCAAATGCTTCAAACAAAATTGCAGCATGGTCTCCACTGGCAGATCAATATCATGTTTTTTCATTGGAAGACTAAAAAGTCAAGCAGTAAGTCCTGGGCTCATTCACTGCCATTCATTTGTGATGGTTCATGATAAGATTCGGGAACCATGCTGCTAAGATTTGAGCTTCTTGTTTATGGAGTCAACAGCCACAGAGCAACAACTGCCATCAAACAGATCCAACTTGGGATAGATCTAACATATCTTAATGATCTGGCATGATCTTGCAGATTTGACAGATCTGACTAGTCTTCATCCCATATGGAATAGTTGGTTTGGCTGTATCCCTTGTCCTTGTATGGTAGCATCTACACTGCCAATGCATTTTCTGGCTGTCAACAGATGTGTATAGATGGAATGCATGGTGTGAAGGAGAAACTCATGAGGAACATTGGATTGGGTATAGCTTTCAGCCATGTATAGAACACAACCAAAATTTGTGTATATGTGGTTGTGGATGAAAGTTACACACCATGCGAATCATATCATGCACTATTGATGTTTTGGTTTCAGGCAGAGGAAACACCAGAGCCTGTCTATGACCTTTCAAACTGCTTGTTGCGCACCATACCTCCAGGAACATACGCCAAGTGCAAAGTGCTCCGCAAGCTGCAGCTTCTTTTGCAGGCAAGTTCCAGGTGTTTGGTATGAAATGTGTAATACTATTATCTATATGATTTATTTATGTTTTTTCAAACAGCAGAAAGAAGAAATTGTTCTGTGATCTAAATGAGTACATGCCTTTATGCTCCCAGTAACTTCTGGTCATTATGGAGTTGAATAAATACATTTACCATCCTTGACACAGCTACAGGTACTGATTATCTGCTTGTCTGCTTGCACACAACTTTGCTGTCATGTCTATAAAGGTAGCCTCCATAATTTAGGCCTTACAAGAACACATGAGGGATGGGTTTCAGTGGGTATATTTTCTGCAAATAAGACAAATATCTAACTGTGCCCACATGTTCTTGTCTCACTTTCTCAGGATAACCTGCTAACATCGCTAGAGTCAGGTGGTCAGCTCTCCGATCTGCACTTGCTGCAGGTGCTCCACTTGGAGTTCAACTGCCTGATCCACCTGCCCCACAGCATTTCATCCCTTGCCAGCCTCCAGGTATGTCAAAAGACTAATCTGCATCATTGTAACCATACCGCACAAATACCCACACTCCAGCCTGATTGATGTGAAGTAGGTGTGGTCTTTTCTCAGCTGTGATGTATATGTGCACTCTAACTGGATTGTCAGAACTGCTGGTGCACATAAACACACAATCAACAAAACACAGCTTCCGGCCCCAGCTGCTGCTGATGTTCATCTCATGCCACATGCACACCATCGACAGGTGCTCGACCTATCCAACAATGCACTGAAGGAACTGCCGGCGTCGATCGGCGAGCTGCACCGGCTACGGCGGCTTCTCTGCCGCGGCAACGGCCTGCGCAGCTTGCCGGCGGCGGTGGGCCGACTGCCGCGGCTGGCCACGCTTGATCTGCGCAACAACCAGCTCCACGAGCTGGCACCCCTCGCCAATATCAGGTGCGGCTCCTGCCAGGGCCGCGGGATGGCTTCATTTTTCACGCCTTTCACGTGACGGTCACGTCAGCTGGCCGGCTGGGGTGGTTTGCCAGCGCAGTGCTGCGCGCTGCCGGGCGCCGGTCCTTTGTGATCCTGTCAGCTCTGACTGTCCGTGACCTCGTCCCCCCTTCCGCAGTCGGATGGAAGAGGTCCGCTTGGAGGACAATAAGGCGCTGTTGTGCCCGCCGCCAGAGGTGGTGAGCGCAGGCTCGGACGCCGTGATCACGTACCTCTGCCGCGGTGAGACCCGCCAGCTCTCTTCCGAAGCTGGAATCCATCAGGGTGGATGGGTCTCTGGCTGGGATGGTCCAGAGGCCCCACTCTGCATGGAAGAGATCTGCTCTGGGTGGAGGGGCTCTGCTCTGGGCTAGAGAGGCTCGCTCGGTCAGAACAGGGCCTGCTCTGGCAGAACGGGCCTGCTCTGGCAGAATGGGGGCCGGGTCTGGCAGGACAGGGGCCGGTCTGGCAGAACAGAGGCCGATCTGGCAGAACAGGACCTGCCCTGGCTAGAAATTTGGATACTTGATCTGTGGGCACCTGAGTTGATTTCATTGCATTACTTAGCATCGTGTTTGCATACGGCATGAAGGTTTCAGGTTTCGGGCCCTGACCTTTTGGGCCTTCATGGTCTGACCCCTTTCAAGCCATGTCAAGCCATGTCGCTGACAGCGTGCTCATAAGCAACAAGAAATGCTTACTTCTCACATTAAATGCACTCCAAAGAGGTTTCCTATGTTCCAATTGTTTGTAACACTGAAGTGTGTTTCTATCATGCTTTTGGCCTTTGTAAAGTTGGTCACCAAAGGCTAACCTCGCTCAATTTAAATATGTCGCCGGATTTTCATACTAAGGTCATGCTTAAAGCTCAATGGCAGGCACGTTACAGCCCTAGAAGGCCTTTCTAACACTGTTTCTTTGATTGATGATGCTTGCTTAGTTTACAATACACCCCCTCATTTGCCAACGTTGGAGCGCGCGTCGTGTTGGTGTACGTGAATTTGACGGGTTGACGAGCGTTGCGCAGTCTTCGGCGCCTGTTGGTTGGCTCGGTCGGTGGGCGCGGCCCAGGGTAAGGCCTGGCTGGCCGCTGGCGGGCGTCGCGCTGACCGCTCGCCCCGCTCGCCCCGCCGCCAGAGGCCCGTGTGCGGCATACGGGACCCGCCGCCGAGGACGAGGAGGACAGCGTGGCGCCCACCGTATCGCGCTCCGTCCCAGACAGCCTGGACGCCGTGAAGGTGGGCGCGGCCCGGCGACGGCGCCGGTCTCCGGCCCCTAGGGCGGGGTGGCAGCGTTAGCGGCGCCAGCGCAACGCTGCGGTGCGCCGCGCGCGCGTGTGGGTGGGGGTGTGGATGCGTGTTGGCTTGTGCGTGTGTGGTGGGATAGGGGGGAGGGGGGAGGGTAGGTGGACGAGCGAGTTGGCAAGGTTGTGTGAATGGTATGAGCGTACAGATGCCGCAGACTTCATGTTTTTGACGACAGTCAGCGGAGTTCATCGTTGTTGTGTGACTCCGACCAGTGCTGATGTATTCACCTAGGCTGTGTTGTAACATTCACTGTCTGGTGCAGCTGCATGACTATTCACAGTCGACGCGTCCTAAAACACCAAACCACTGTCTGGCGTAGACAATGTGCAATGCGTGTTAGATTGCGACGGTCTTCATGCGTTGTTTTCTGCATTATGGGTTATGCACGCTTTGTTGCTGCTGACCACATGGGACGCAGGTGACGCGGCTGTCACAACATGGGTCTGATTGCGGTATACCTTTTGTTAACTTTAAAGGCCTGCTTATCCGACCCACCAATCCACCATGCGGGCTTGTAGTTGGGTACGCATCGCATGCCTGCACATAAGGATGTCATTGTACAGTTGATTGCATGCGCCCTCGTCTTTTGCAGGACGAGATCCATCGGTATGATCAACTGAAGGTGAGTAGTGAGTTGAAAGTCCGTGCGGATTTTGACCTGGTATGTAAGGGTTGTGCCGCCGTTCATTGTCCTAGATCAGTCATCTGGCCTTACAACGAAAGTGCTGCTGCTGCTAACAGGTCTCAGCTCTATTTATGCACGCGCCATGCCTCAAACTCTTCTAAAAAGCGTAGCTGCGGTCGTGTGCACGCGCCGCGAGAAATGCCGGAGACGGCCGCGGCGGGGCGCCCTCAAGTGTCTGCTCTTAAGCGCCGGCGACCGCCTGCTCTGCCGCACGCGCCGCTTGGCTTCAGGAGAGCCGGCGTCTGGAGATGCTCCAGATCGAGCAGCAGCTGTCCATGTCCAAGTCGCAGGAGGGCCGCGAGCTCAGCAAGCAGGAGGAGTTTAAGAAACAGGTGAGCGGGCAGCCAGCCAGCGTCGGCGGCTGCAGCGGTGTGTCTACAGGGCGAGACGCATGCCGGGAGTGGAGTCTTCGGGCCGGCGGTGGAGGCCGCCTCTCGGAGCGGAGGTGGGCCGCGCCAGGATGCCGCCTCTCGGAGCGGAGGTGGGCCGCGCCAGGAGGCCGCCTCTCGGAGCGGCTGCCCGTGACCGCGCCGGGATTGGCGGCTCACACCACTGCCATCAGCTGGAAGGCCGATGTCTGTGTGTGGTCTGGATGCGTGGATATCGGAGCACTCTGAGCGCGCATGTAATCCGCATGGCCTGCTGGGGTGCATGCTGCAGCCTCCTGGTGGATACAGCCTGGAGGGGGGCTGCTGCCGGGACTCACGCCCACCGCGGTGACCGATAGTGCTCCCGTGGACCCCGCCCGCACTCTGATTTCCACCACTCCTCAACTTCCATTCTTGCCCGTTTTGGCTCGGTATGAGTATTGCGTCGTGAAGCCCCGCCGACCCACACCCCGCAGAATTACCCGCGCCAAGTACTCGTGCCCGTTTTTGTCCGTTCTCAGCTATGAACGGCGCGTTGCGTGGTGTACAAACCTTATGCTGTAAGGGTTTACTCCACGTGAATTTGAGCACAAGTTTAAGTGAAATAGCGTCCAGGAGCAACCTGGAAAAAGGGATAGAAATAAGCCGGCTCATTCCGGCTTGAATGGTCGCTATTTAGGCACCAACTTGTACTTATAACCGTTGCGACCTTCCACACATCGATCTGTCATCACTCCCCTTATGTTAACCGTGCACCGTTATGTCCCCTGAAGCTTGCCACGCTGTGTCGGCCGTGTCCCGTCGTCCCACTCTACCATCTGGCATGTGATCTCGACGCCGTCTGACCGTCCCGGCCGTCGCCCCGGCAGCTGCTGGACGAGCTGGTTGAGGAGCAGGCGCGACTGGACGGCCGAACGTGGCGCGCGTCGCCGAACAGCGTGAGCGCGACCACCGCCGCCTGCTGGGCACGGTGGCGCAGCTGGAGCAGGAGGCTGACCGCAGCGCAGCGCAGGTGGCGGCCGCCGCCGCCCGGCTGCGCGACCCCAGCGCCGTGCTGGCGCGGCTGGCGCTCGATCGGCGCGAGCTCGAGCAGCTGGTGATCGTGCGTCAGGAGGAGTGCGACGCGCTGCGCGAACACGAGGTGAGGCGCTGCCGTGGGCACAGTGCACGCTGCTCGTCGGAACTCCTCCAGAGGGGGCTCAGGCGGAACACCTCAGGCGGAACAACGGAACACGGAACACCGCTATTGTACTCGCCGTTGGTAATTCCCCTCGTCCGTCAGCATCCGTATATTGTAAATCAAGCTTTCGCGAGATTCCCAAGTTCAGCCAGCTGAGTGGCGATGCATAGATTTTAATTCATGCCGTTAAAGGGACTCATACTGCAACTCGGAGCGGCGTCTCCGGTTATTGTTTACCACTCGGCATGACATTGGATGGTGGTGCAGTGACCTGCAGTGACCTGCTCTTCCAATATGTCAGACTCCTGGAAACCCGGTTAGCCCGGTCGTCTATGCCGGTTGTTTGATCTCTTGGGAGAGGAGGGGCAGCCTGTTATGGAGACCGAACAGAGAGCTCCAGTTGCGTTGCCTACCTGAAGTCAGCATCCTTACATCGATGGATGGATTGGGAGAGCGCTGAGTTATGGGGGCATCGTTATTTGGCCCGATATCTCTTGATCATATGCCGAACACCTTTGATCACCTTGTCGCGCATGCGGTAGCCGTCTTCACGCACACTGCCCTTGCAATGTCCGTGCGTCTTGCGAGCGGACGGTGTCGGTCGACTGACTGCTGTCGACCGGCGCAGGTGATGGAGTCAATGCAGCAGCTGATGCGCGAGTCTCTGGCTATGCAGAACCAGCTGCAGGAGTACCAGGAGGGACGCGACCGCGCCCTGCAGCAGGCCCTCTCGCAGTGAGTTCTCCAGCTCTCTGTCCGCCGGGCCCGGCTCGGTCCGGCGGTCTGTGGGCGCGCCGCTCAGCTCCCGCCGGCGTGACTGGAATGGGACGTAGGCCGGGCCGACTGAGTACCGGCTGAAGGCTGGCGCGGATGGGGCGATGGAGGCTGTTGGAAAGGGAGCGAACGCTTGTTTTAGACTGACACCAAGCGTCTCCGAACGCTCCACGCTTCAGCAATGTTTCATGAACGACAGGATGATGCGTTCTGCGTGAGCGCTTTTTTAGTTTTGGGCGCATCTGAATCGAACCTACGTGAGTGTAGCGCGGCCGGAGCTTCGTCACCAGGCATCGAGGCGGCTCGAAGTCTGACGCTAGCAGTCGTGTGTCCAGCACGTACCGGCGCTTCAGCGATGTTTGCTGCCTCGCCGGTCGGGTCGACTTCCCTCAGGTCTGACTCCAGCCCCGTTTCCAGGGACCAGCAAACTGACGCGCAGCTGAGGCGGCTGCTGGAGGTGAAGGGCTCTGAGCAGGAGGCACGGATCCAGCAGCTGCTGAAGGATGAGGCGTTCCAGCGGCAGGCCTTCTTCAACCTCTATCTTCAGCAGGTCAGTGCCCCGGGGTTCCGCCTTCCACCATGTAACAGTGCCTGTAAGAATTTTCACACAATTTCACGCCTTCACGCAATCCGATGTGCAAGCAAGTGAAACGTGCGGTCGTGGGCGCATGTCTACGACGGCAGCAGCTCACTGAAGCACACCGTGTGCCTGTGATAACACGCGTTCGCATTTCTTCCGGATGGGCCACTCCCGGCTAATGTTATGTTCAATCCGCGATGTGTTGGGCCCTCAGTGGGCCGATGAGCCCTCAGTCCGATGTATAGCGTGTTCTGGCGCTTTCGCAGGACGCCAGCCGTCTGCAGATCCTGCACCAGATCTCTGAGGCGGAGGACGCACTCCGGCTCACGCTGGTGGAGGCCAACCAACGCGACGTCAGCAAAGACTCCGAGCTGGTGAGTGCGGGGCCGGAGCTGCCCACGGCCGGCCGGGCAGGCGGAAGTCGTGGGGTCATGTCCGGGGTGAATAGGCACCGCTTGCCGCGACAGACACGGCCAAGGCTGCCTTTGCGAGGCGTCAGCGACGGCGGGTGTGCCATGCCGCCGTCAGCGAGACAGCTGGCGCTGCTGGCGGGCCGGGCTCTGCTAGCTGGCGGACCGCCTCAGTGGCGTGTCGGGCGACGGTCACTGCTCGTGACTCCGCCTATGCGGCCGGCCCGCTGACCGCCGTCTCAGTGCGTGTCGGGGTGGCGGTCACTGCTCGTGACTCTGCCTATGCAGCCGGCCCGCTGACCGCCGTCTCAGTGGCGTGTCGGGGTGGCGGTCACTGCTGGTGTCTCCGTCTCCGCGGCCGGTCACTGACCGCCGTCTCAGTGGCGTGTCGGGGTGGCGGTCACTGCTGGTGTCTCCGCCTCTGCGGCCGGCCGCTGACCGCCGTCTCAGTGGCGTGTCGGGGTGGCGGTCACTGCTGGTGTCTCCGTCTCCGCGGCCGGTCACTGCTGGTGTCTCCGTCTCCGCGGCCGGCCGCTGACCCCCATCTCAGTGGCGTGTCGGGGTGGCGGTCACTGCTCGTGTCTCCGTCTCCGCGGCCGGTCACTGCTGGTGTGTCCGTCTCTGCGGCCGACCGCTGACCGCCGTCCACCGCCCCAGGAGCGGCTCACGGAGAAGCGGCGCCACTGGCGCAGCTGCTGGTGCAGTTGATGGAGCGCGGGCCACCCGCGAGCGCGAGCGCTGCAGCGGCGGCTGGCCGAGATGGACGAGCAGCGGCGCGGCGAGGTGCAGCACTACTGGCTCGTCCAAGTGAGAGCTGACGCCAGATGTCTCACCGACGCACGTGCCAGCCACGCTGCTGACTAGACCAGATGTGAACACTCCGCCGCCACCAGCTTACTAAGTGATACACCCATTAGCAGCACTGCCAGCCGATCGCGGCAGCACTACCAGCCGATCGTGCAGCAGCACTACCAGCCGATCGTGGCAGCACTACCAGCCGATCGCGGTACAGACACTTCACCAGCTCACTGATGAGCATGCCGTCCTCGGCTGCTCAGCCGGTTCCGATATAAACACTCACCACTAGCGCATTGCCGACATGTGCGTCTCCAGCAGTACGACTGGCTGTTTCATGCACAAACTCTCGCCACGGGCTGTTTGATTGACACAGCTCCTCAGCGGAATGCCACTGACTAGTTCAGGTGCAGACACTCGCTCCCAGATGGCCTACTCCAGCGGAATGCCACTGACTAGTTCAGGTGCGGACACCTGCTCCCAGATCGCTTACCTTAGTGAAATGCCACGGGCTGATTCAGATGCAGACACTCGCGCTCAGGTGGCTTACCTTGGCGGAATGCCACTGGCTGGTTCAGGTGCGGACACTAGCTCTCAGATCGCTTACCAACACGCTGCTCCGAACAGCACTGGCTGGGTGAAGTACAAACACTCCAGGTTCTGCCAACTCATCACAGACATGCATTGTGTCAAAAGTGCTCCTGGGTTCAGTAACTGAACTCGGAGCACTACTGGTTGGTTATGACCCATTCAAATGTTGTATAGCACGTAACACATTACCTCTATTCGGACTAGAACGGCAGCCAGTCACAGCGCAGTTGCCTTGCCGTGATACAAATCGCTGACTCAACGTATGAGGAGTCTCGTAGAATCGGTTGGCACGTAGTCGACCTCGGGTGGCCGGTCCGCCGCCCGCGCCGCCAGACCACAGCGTCCTTAGCGGCACCCGCGCCCGGGCGGCGCCGGTGACTGCGGTGGAACTGGCCGGCGGTGCAGCTGCGGACCAGCTCCAGCTCCCGGTGCTGGTGCTGGTGTGTTGGTGCTTGAATGCCCGGTCACGTGGGCAGCGCTGCACTCGTCAGCTCCGAACGACTTGTGCTCCGGGGTTTTTCATGGGTGTCATCCTCAGCCAGCGACCAGTAATGAACGCTGTCCAAGGGAAAGGAAAATACACTGGGTCCAATTTGTTTTGGAAAGGTGAAAAGAAGGCTGGAAAATTGAAGTCATCATTGTTTTATTTGAAGTGCTTTCCGCTGAAGTAGCGCGCATACAGGAGGAGAAGTTAGCTGTTTTTGCTTGTATCTTTGGCTAAAAACACACGTTTTATATTCAGAAGAAATGAATAAGTCTGAAAGACCGGGCTCATTGCGCCTGCAAACATCGATTCAGAGAAGATTAGATATGAGCATTTCTTGCTGGCCGTTTCAGAAGGGCGAATTCTGTGCAGGGTGCTTTCCAAGTGATGTTGCTAATTAGATAACAATTTGGCTAGCATCTACTTCACAAGTTCAGATAAGCAAGTTTTTTATTTCGGTTGGCTATAATTGTGTTCTACCAGTGTTCTATGTTCGCCGTCTCACCCCATTGACGTTTTCTCTGCAACTGGTGCAAAACGGGAATTGAAATTTCGGAGCTAAGAAAGAGGATTCTTGCAAGCCTACAGATTTCAGACCAGATCTTAAACGCGTTTCAACACACACACACACACACACACACACGCACAACACGCACCACCGCAACGCACACGCCACCCACGCACGCACACGCACGCACACGCACGCACCGCACGCACACGCACACACGACGCACACGCACGCACACGCACACACGCACGCACACGCACACACGCACGCACCACGCACACACGCGCACGCACACGCACACGCACACGCACACGCACACGCACCACGCACACGCACACGCACACGCACAACAACACACACGCACACACACACACACTCTCTCTCTCTCTCTGCTTCTCTCTCTCTCTCTCTCTCTCTCTCTCTCTCTCTCCTCTCTCTCTCCTCTTCTCTCTCTCTCTCTCTCTCTCTCTCTCTCTCTCTCTCTCTCTCTCTCTCTCTCTCTCTCTCTCTCTCTCTCTCTCTCTCTCTCTCTCTCTCTCTCTTCTCTCTCTCGCTCTCTTCTCTCTCTATCTCTCTTCTCTCTCTCTCTCTCTCTCTCTCTCTCTCTCTCTCTCTCTCTCTCTCTCTCTCTCTCTCTCTCTCTCTCTCTCTCTCTCTCTCTCTCTCTCTCTCTCTCTCTCTCTCTTCTCTCTATCTCTCTCTATCTCTCCCTTCGCTCTCTCTCTCTCTCTCTCTTCTCTCTCTCTCTCTCTCTCTCTTCTTCTCTCCTCTCTTCTCTCTCTCTCTCTCTCTCTTCCTCTCTCTCTCTCTCTCTCTCTCTCTCTCTCTTCTCTCTCTCTCTCTCTCTCTCTCTCTCTCTCTTCTCTCTCTCCTCTCTCTCTCTCTCTCTCTCTCTCTCTCTCTCTCTCTATCTCTCTCTCTCTCTTCTCTCTCTCTCTCTCCTCTCTCCTCTCTCTCTCTCTTCTCTCTCTCTCTCTCTCTCTCGCTCTCTATCTTCTCTCTCTCTCTCTCGCTCTCTCTCTCTCTCTCTATCTCTTCTCTCTCTCTCTCTCTCTCTCTCTCTCTCTCTCTCTCTCCTCTCTCTCTCTCTCTCTCTCTCTCTCTCTCTCTCTCTCTCTCTCTCCTCTCTCTCTCTATCTCTCTTCTCTCTCTCTCTCTCTCTCTCTCTCTCTCTCTCTCTCTCTCTCTCTCTCTCTTCTCTTTCCTCTCTCTCTTCTCTCTCTCTCTCTCTTCTCTCTCTCTCTCTCTCTCTCTCTCTCTCTTCCTCCTCTCTCGCCTCTCCTCTCTCTCTCTCTCTCTCTCTCTCTCTCTTCCGCACAAACATAACAGGAGGTTTCCGATTGTTGCCTGGGTTGAAATATACATGCAACCTGTCTTTTTTGCAAGTCAGCCATAGTCTCTTATCCTCTACTACATGTTCCAGAATGCATCCTGTCACTATCTCGAAACTGATTCTCGCTCGGTATTTTAAGGTTTAAGCCTCAGGATACTTTCCGCCACTACCATGGTCGCCATTGTACGCGGTTTATTCCTGCCGTAGCTTGTGTATGGAAAGCACGCCAAACTGATTACTTGTAGGCACGCAGTGTACGCCATGCGTATATTTCAGTGTTTCGGTCGCATGGTACAGTTAGGTCCCGTATTTCTCATGTTTTCGGGTCTGTAGGTGACTCTTTCCATTTCCGATGATACGCTTCTCTAATTGATGTCGGACTGGTATACTTATTTTTAAAACAAGGGAATTTCACAGCGTTGTTGACTTATACCTTCACACCATTTTGTACTGTTAAGACCTGCTCTTATCATTCGAAACGCGATATTTAGCAGTAAGCCAACACCAAATACTTGCGTATCGCGTATTTGCGTAGTTGCACTGCTTATGATTGCATATTGTCATCGCGCTTAAAACACCTGGACCACCGACGGATCACACAATTTGTGCAACACTGGAAGCCAAGACATCTAAGGGCCTGGGCCAACGCTTTCGCGGGGACCGGCACAACATGTACGTTAGCCATCACGTCCTGTGCATGTGTGACTGCCTTAGCGAAACTCAATCGTGCCGTAATGCCGCACTGTTGGAGCCGATAGCCACCTGCGTGCCTGTGCCGGGTGCTGCTTACTACAACCTGTCTGTGTCTTTCTCTCCCATTCCTTGCGCGCTAGTCGGCGAGCAGGACGTGCGCTACTATTGGCTGGTCCAGGTACGCTATGACCCCGCCACGTCTCGCTCGCCAAGCACGCTCTCACTGCCAAGCGTCCGGTCACGCTTTGAGGCGTCGTCGCCATGCCACACCGACACGCGTTTTGACTGCGCAATGTACCCGTCTCAGTGTCTGGACATATGCCTGGGTCTCGGGTAAATCACGGGATCGGGGGCTCGCGTTGCGTCTCTCGAGGACTACGAGATGCGGAATCCTTCCGTAGGACGCAGCCACATGTCCACGAAGCATGCGCTCAGTCTTCCTGGAGCCGTGCCCATCTTCGCATTCTGGTCTGTTGATGTAGGCGCTGCCTCATTCATTAGATTCACGTCTCCTGCCGCACGGTGCTGTAAACAGGCAGCATGTGATGCGTAGCTCCAGTTGGCATGTCTCACTTTACCTCTGCGTCAATTGGTCAATGCTCCGGATGCCAGTTCACCTTATTACGCACAA
The DNA here is from genome assembly GCF_011947565.3 of Pollicipes pollicipes. Lineage (NCBI taxonomy): Eukaryota > Metazoa > Arthropoda > Thecostraca > Pollicipedomorpha > Pollicipedidae > Pollicipes > Pollicipes pollicipes. Next base: position 51,206,911 of record NW_023596576.1, read on the forward strand.
TGCTAACTGTGATTCTGTGTTTTCAGTATCAGCGGCTTCTGGACAGCAAACCTGAGCGGGTCAGGTACGTCATTTCTGCATTAGCTGTGTCACTGTCCACCTGGCTTCTTAAGGTCCAACAACTTGTGTACCTTTTCTGATAACGACCCTTAGCTACGGTGCTCCATGGGCCATTTTGCCGTGACATTCGAAGCAGCACAAGTTTAATAACAGTTCTGGAGTTTACCGTACCATACGTGTACTTGCTGTGCTAATCAAGAGTCTGCCTTAATTAGCCTGTCTGCATTGTGCTGCTCCTTTCGTATACGTGCATGCAAAGACAGCTGCTTTCAAGTGTTTGAGCTCCATTTCGGAGATCATTGACCGAGACGTGGGCAGAACACAGCGGCGTTTTTCATTCTCACTTTTGTTGCAGTCATTGTAAGGTTTCTTTAACATATATTGACCACATACAGGCAATTGTTTGCCCGCTCTTAAGCTGCCATAAAAAGTAGGTGGGAGCGGGTCGGCAGGCGCCGAATGGTGGTAAGGAAAACTGCGTGCCGTTGAAAGGGACTTTTTGTGCAAAATTGTCCCAACAGCTTCAACAAGTGCGCCCCCATCTAGCGTCAAAACATTTGCATGGCCACAGCGACCACGCATTGCGGTGATTATATATATATATATATATATATATATATATATATATATAAAAAACATGACTACCGTTGCTGGGCAACACACGTTTTTCATGCGTCAAATCACGTAGGATATCGAGTGGAATATTATTTTGTCTGGTGCTGTTTGCATTCCTGTTTCAGTGGCTGTAGATTGGCCGCACATTGTAGTCCAGTTGGGCGTCATTTCTACCCGCGGCAGAAGTGTTTGGATCATGATTTAATAGGCAGTCCACTCCGTCACACATTTTTGAAAGTTAGGACAAAAATATCATGCTGTGTTTCATTTTGTGTTGAGAACGTCTGCATAGGGGTTTTCTGCGCTCTGGATTTAGGTGCACAATATCTTGGGACAAGTGGAAGGGACGGCCAAGACCTTGGGCATTTTGGAAGGTAACCGGGCGAGGGTGTTCTTGATGGTCTGCAACTGAATAAAGAGTAATACGCATGATCAAAACGCATCGCTGACTCGTGATGCCCCATTTATTGGTGGTTTTATATTTTTGTTAATACGCACTTTGAAATAATTACCTGGCCGTCTTGTCACGATACCTATTTTGCCTTCGCGATGCCGGCTTTTTGGTTTTAAAGGCTTGAAACGGAGAATGGTGATCGTTTTGCTTCAGAAAATAAATAAGCTTTCTCCTAATGCTCGTGATTTGTGTTCGACACGCGAAATCAGCCTTACCGTCACTTCACAGACAGTGAGTTCTGTGACGTTAAACTTTCTATATTTTTTAACTGTGTATACCTTAACTTTTTAATTTGTTTTGGTTCATTCCGTTTGTGCGAAAATTATTTAATGAGTACTCATTTAATTGATTATTTTTTTAATTGGGTAAACTATCCACATAAATTATTTACAATTATTTTATTATCAAATTAATTATTTTGAGTATTCGTTTATTCGTTTATTCGTCCAGACAACAGAGCAATGCCTACCTTCTCTAAGTGAGCACATCATGAAGCTGACTAGACACCACGTGATCTACCAAACAAGGTCTGTGCTTCCTCGCGCGATGGCTTTTGCCAGACGGCACAAGTATTTGCTCTGGGTATTTTCGACGTAAATAATCTATATGCGGTGCTGGACTTAGTCCATGGCTGTTGCGGATACTCGTCCCAGCATGCGGTGCACCCGTTGGCAGTTTGCGGCCGGAACATGGCGTGCTACTACACCATCAGAGGTCCATCAGAGCCCCGGATGTGTGTCTGAGGACACGAATCACGCCTGCTGTCCGCAGAGACGCATGGGCGTTGCATGACCTTCAGCAGTCGATGCGTCCTAAAACCCCAAATCATCGTCATCATCATCCGCAGAGACGCCACTTACGCATCCGAGGTCATTGCCGCGCACAGAGTAGCGACCCTTAGTCCGTCCCCTATTCCTTGGGCGAACTCGAGTCATCAGTGTTCAGTAACGCGCTCCACCAGGCTCAGCATGTGACATGAGTGCTGCAAGTTCATTGCCTTTTTGCGCGGAATAAGAACACCTGTGCGCCTCGACCCGCCAAACCCGTTAAGGATGGATGTTGCATGCAACGCAGTGATGAAACGCCATCTTTATGTTTCCGAGGTCAGCAGCTTCATTTTCTTAGGTTTTGGTGTCGCCTACAAGGCCGTAACACTCGACCGATCACCGTTATATGGTAACATTTCGCTCGTCCCATGCCGTGGGAGGCATGTTGCGGGTTGTGAAGATCAGACGGCGAGCGCGACCTGGCCTTTTTGAGTGAGGACGACTTTTAGGACAGGCTAACACCCAAAACAACATGGGTCTGTACTCGTTTGGCTCGGTTCTGACGGATCGTTAAGAGGCGTTGTGGAAAGATCTTACCGAAAAACCGCGGGACTATAAAAACGGTACAAGGCTCAAAATTGATTCAAGTCCTGAATCTTGTTTGGATCTACTTTGAATCGGCTTGGCCGAACTAACTCGTGGCTGTGCTAAAAGGCTGGTGAACACGATTCTTATGTTATCATCGATTTAAGCCCGCATTTTTGTTTTACGTTTTCAAACTATACCATTTTGCGGGAACTTTCGCTCCCACCCTCAAAGAAAAAAGCGTGCGGGACCTTGGACTCTGGCTCCGTACGAAGAGCCACAAGCCTGTTGTGCTCTTGCAGGCAGCTGGAGGAGACGCTGGATGATAAGGTGAAGGAGCTGCTGCAGAGCGCCGGCGCCGAGGACTACCTCACCATGTTCGCCACCAGCGGTGTCCAGTACAAGATGCTGCTGTATATGGACGACGCTGAACTGATCGAGGTGCTGTTCGGCTGCAGCGTTTGGCTGCTGGGGACCGGCTGGGCGGGCTCGTCCGCTGACGCTGCATAGACTGCCCTGTCAGAGGCCGCGCGGCCACGGGAGCGGGTGTTGTAGAGATGTTGAGCCGTTGGGAAGAGGGTGAAGTACAGTCCAGCAACGGAGAAATACTCAATATTAAGTCTGATGATGCATGGAAAGAAACAAACGGAAGACATTCGCTTGTGTGTCCTTCCTGCTATAGTAACTCACGCAGCCGGATGTCCTGCTGCTGGCTGACGTGGGGTTGAGCCGGCCGCTGTCCACTGAAGTGTGCCGCACGGCGCGGCCGCTGTTGCAGCTGGGAGTCAGTGACCTGTCGACGCGAGCAGCCATCCTGCGCCAGACGGCGCTGGCCAGGGACGAAGACGAGCTGAAGCCTCGCGCGCCGTCCGCGCCGCCGGCCGAGACGCCGCCGTCGGCCCCGACCTGCGACGGGGCGTCCGCCGTTGCGGCCGGGGAGGCCCCGTCCACCGACGCAGGGGTGCGTCCCGCGCGCATGGCCGCCGCCGGCTGCTGCGCGCCGCTGAACACTCCCGGACGCGGCGGCCGGCGCGTGGCGAGCATATCAAGAATCCCTAGTGTGGTCTGCCACTCTCAGTTCTGAGAAGTGCGCGCTTTCCAGGGTCGGCTCGGTCCTGTGTTGAGACGTGGTCGCTGGGGCCATCCGCAGTGCGTGACGGCCGGTAGGCGCGTGCCATGTGACCTATGACCGTGCTGAGCGTCGCCGTTCCCGCAGGGTGCGGCGGCCGCTACCGACCGGACGTGTCAGTACCGCACCGCCCACACGGAGCTCGAGTGTGTGGTCTGCATGGACCACAAGGTGAGCGCGGCGCACCAGCAGGATCTCCGGCCGCACCGGCTGACCAGCACACCTGTGCCGACGGTGGCAGTGCTCGTCTGCCAGCGAGAGCGCGGCGACGCTGGCGTGCTCGCCGACGTCGACGTGTGTCAGACGTGCTCCGGATGCGTGTCAGACGTGCTCCGGTTGTATGTCAGACATGCTTCGGACATGTGTCAGATGTGCTCCGGACGTGTGTTAGACATGCTCTGGATGTGTGCCAGACGTGCTCCGGATGTGTGTCAGACGTGCTCCGGATGTGTTACAGACGTGCTCCGGACATTTGCCAGACGTGCTCCGGATGTGTGTCAGACTTGCTCCGTAGCGGGCGGGTCAGACTGCTGGATGCGTGAGCAGGCGCGAGCGCGGAGTCTGAATCACCCATCGGTTTCACGCAGTGCGAGCTCGCACTAGCATGATGTATGGACAACCGCAGTGCGTGCGTACAGCGCAACTGAGGCGTGCGATTGAACCATAGGACGGAAAATGGTAGCAGGCTTCGGTGGGGTTGGCTTGAAGCTAACGGTAAATATTTAGTCGACCCTTCTAGGTGTCAGAATGGTGACGATTGACCTGGAACGTTTTCAACTGCAGCCGTCGGCGGCCACCTGTGTCACTGAGCCGGCGTCTCTGTTTCAGACCGAGGTGATATTCCTCAACTGCGGTCATCTGTGCGTGTGTCGCCAGTGCAGCGAACCGCTGCACCAGTGCCCGATGTGCCGGCAGCAGGTGCTGCAGAAGCTGGTCATCACCACCGCCTTCTGACGCCGCCGGGCCTGGCCGACGGCGGCGCAGGGCTGGCCAGGCGCCTCCGCCGGCGCGCGGCTCGAACGCGCGGCGCCTCCGCTAGAGGTCGAGAGCGAGCGGGGAGGCGGCTTGAGAGACCCGTCTGGGGCGCCAGAGACATGAGCCGGGTGTCGGGTTTGATTTAGGCCCATTCGTAGCACAGTCGGTATCGTTCTCTCCATTCGAAGGATAGGCTTATTCGAAAGGATTGTGGGGGGGGGGGGGGGAGCGGGAGCCAGCGAACCGGCATTTTCAGACCACGAGGACGGATCCACGTGCGGAATCGCTACGTCTGCTGTTTATGATAGCCATTTGGTGCAATATATCATTTGTCACGCTTGGGGCAACTATGCTTTTCCAGGAACAAATGCATTGGGAGCATTGACTGAACTATTCAAGTGCGTTATATATTTTGATACTTTGAGCGAAGCTGATGAAATGACGCAGGACTGGGATTAAGCGCACATTGGGGGTGCAAAAAGGTCAGCGTTGATTGAAAACGACAAGAACGAGAGACGATAAAGGGCAGGTGTAGTAAGGCTGTTGCCTCATGTGTATTACTTTACACGCGAGAATTCTCTCGCGGTATCCAGCATTTGTTGAGATGTGATATAGCACGTTTATAGCGTACGGCAAACGCAGCGGTTTCGCCCGTGGATCAATTTTCACACTGTACATTGGAGTCGCGCCTCGCTCGCTAGAACCGTGGGTCGGCCAACGGGGTTAAGGTTATCATGCTCGATGTGCAATATGCGTCTGACCTCATGAGTCTGGAGGCAAGTAATTCCTTGCGCGATCCCGGGGCTTCACGCAGGTTGTCAGCTGTCTGGGCTCGACAATGTGTCTTGTACCCACGTCGGTCGGAGATCCGTGCTATTGGACCGTGACTGGAACAGAATGCTAATCCCGTAGGATACAATGTTTAGTGTTTACGCCATTGGTCCTGTGTTAATTACTCATTTGCAGGCGTTCTGGTTCTGTCATACATTTGTGTTTGGTTGTTGTCTGGCTGTTGCACTAGTCACAGCGCTACAGGCACCACGATACCTGCGTCAACGGCCAGTTTAACGGTAGCAGGGGTATATATGTGTACGCATATTTTATGCTCGTGCTTTGATGCCTGCTACGGCCAGTGTGACTCGCGTAACTAGCCTTTTTATGTATTTGATGTATGTGGATTATCTGTTGCTGTCATTATATTTGCCTTTACAGTATGTAAAATAACTGCATGCTGGCCTGTCATGCACGATTGGTATGCCAGCATCCCACACACCTGTAATCCAGTATGTGTGCTTTTAGTGCACAACAGTTATTCGTTGAGTCTGGTGCCAGCAAATTCACGCCTGCTACTGTGGTTTGCGCATATTGCTTCGTCCTCGGACATTACATTCCACAAACTGGGGGTGTCGTTTTCATATTAATTTAGGGTGGATGGAGGCGCCTTGACCGCCTTCCCCACCAACCTTGAAAAGAAAGTTGGCCTCGTTCGGGGAGGAACCCCGTGTTTGGCGCATTTTGGAGGCAGGCTCAGCTGTTTCCTTGCTCAGCCCGACTTATTTTGTGGAACTCCTTCTCGGGGTCAACCTGCTTAGATAGAGACGTGTCTCAAAGCTATCTGGATGTGATCGCTGGGGGTGATCAAGCGCATGCAGCCCTGTTTCCAGTGCCCCACCAGCCCCCTGCCACTCGGCCTGCAACGAAGTGTCGGTATCGTGGGTTTGCCATCGGAGAGCGCTAGCTAGCCTTTTCTACGGCGTTAGTTGTAGATAGCCGGGTGGGTAGAGGGGGGAGGGAGGTACGCTACATCAGTCCTTAATACTCGCCAGCACCGCCGGGAAGCCGCCAGTGAGGTGTAGACAGTCGGTTGGACGGGGGGACGGGGGAGGTCACTATGGCTGCTTCAGTCCCAACACCCGCCACCATCACTGGGAGGGCTGCCGGTGACGCGCTCTGGTCGGCGCGTGGGATGGCGGCAGAGTCTGGCATTAGCCCGCTATCGTGTCTGTTCAGGATGCGGACGACCATCACCACGCCGAGGCGTGACGCACTGCCGCCAGCCCGGCGCCGGCCCCCGGCCGCGCGGTTGACTGTGGCGTGCGTGCGACGGCCGCCGTACCGGCTGATGTGGGCGGCAGCGGCTGGTGAACGCCGTTCAGGCGCTTTACGCCCCTCCTCGTCGGTGACGATCAACGCGCCTAAGTGGGTCGGCGACGTCCAGTGAACATTATTCAGGGACGTGATGCCCTTTCCTATTGGTTTTCTTGAACGTATCAGCACTGTTCGCCACATCCGGGCACGAAAGGCTGCATGATCGGGCGGCGTTCACAGCGAGTCTATGGGACAGCACAGGTCCTCCGCGCTCTGGTGGAGAGCCGCTGTAGTGGAAGGGGTCGCAGTCAACGAACAAGTCAGCGTGACTTCATGCCTAGTGCGATCCGAGCTACCGTGGTGTGCTGGACTCGCTAGTCGTCCAGCTTGCGATCGTAGTGTGTAATTCTGATGCTCTCGTCTCTTCTAAGTGGCGTGTGCGATTTCGGATGTTCAGGCCCAGTGGCGGGTGCAGTCGCACCATGTTAAGCGTGTCCGGTTCGCATATCACCCTGCGGCGTGACGCGTCCCGCGTGCAATACGCTCGAATGTCTTGGCCTGTGTGTGATGTCGGATCATGACGTGCCAGAATAGTAACCGAGCTCGGGTTTATCGGTGATCAGGAAGGCTCTGAGGGGTTGTAAAATAGGAAATCAAGGCTTCGGTGATGTTGGAGCCGGTGGTGTTTGATCGCCCTTTGGACCTCTTGGTCGGCGCGGTTTTCTGTATTGGTGCTTGCGCTTTTGCTGCACACCTTTGTGTATCATTTGATGTTGTGCCGTTATGATAAAGTAGAGGACACGGATTGGCCGTAGTCAGGAGGCGCACGTCAGGGCGCGTCAGTACGCGTGTGTTAACCTATCTGCCCGGTTGCTCTGATGCATTCTTTAAATGTGTGGCCTGGCTTTGATATATCCACGCTATGCGTGCGTGTTGAAACTGGTAGGGTTTACGCCCATAGAGTTCGACCAGTTCGTGGCCGTGGTGGACCTACTCTAACACCATCCCTCCCACGTTCCACTATTTGTGCGGGCACAGGCGCTAGCGAGTTCAGCCACGAGCCGCCGTCCTGCTGGCCCCGCGTTTCCTCCGCGTTTTGTCCTCCAGCCTTCGTTGCCCCCTGTTTGGCGCTTGCGTGAACGCCATGCTCAGGTGCGCTTGCTTCTGTAGCGGGTCCAGGACAGGGGCCGCAGCCTCCGACGGCGTGCCTTGCGTGATGACGCGTGCAGTGGGGTGCAGAGGCCCCCACTGCACGTGTGCCGTAGCCCCTCCGCTCCGCAGCTGATCGCCTCGGGGGGGCGTCGCTGTGACCTCGGGGCGGTCACGACCGTGATGTCCGCCATGTTCCGATTTCTATGTGGACAATACACCCGGTACACTTCACACCTTCCATGTGGACAATACACCTCTCGACCTATGGTGGTGCGGCCCAGCTGACGTTCAGTCCTTCAGGAGCTTCAGGGAAAGAAGGGACTATCCTCGGGCGGCATGCCGAGACCCCGTCAGACCGCCGGAGCCCCGCGTCCGCTCAGAGCGCGGCCGTGCCCCGGCCAAGCCAGGCACTGGCAGACAGCATGTGTATTCCCAGTAAAAACGAGAATACGGTCGTTCATGGTTTAGTAGGTGGGCATGTTAACAGCGGCGAGCCCACCGCCCCTCCCCGGACACGCACCACACACCGCCCGCAACGTCCGTGATCACGCGCGTACGTCGCCGCCTCCATGAAGCCAGCCAGGTTCTACAGCTAGGGCAGACGAGGCGGCGGCACGAAGGCACGTCGAATATACAGCAAACAATCGGCAAGACGATTCGCAATGGTAAAATGAGATCATACAAATATCGTTAGGCGGCAGACCGTACGAACACGTGTAAACTGGTAGTGGGTGTACCACGAACGCGGGGCATGGGGAGGGGGCACACGGCATCCTCACGTGACGTGACCGGCACTCCATCAGGGTGGGCCGTCGGCGGGCGCATCCACGGATCCGGACAGCGCCGACAGATACCGCTATCCGCCAAAGGAAGGAGCGGTGGGGGGGGGGGGGACAACAGGCGCGTTAGCACGCGCCACCGTCATGGGCGGCACTCGGCAAGCGGGCGGAGCGCAGCGCGGGGAAGATTATTGCGCACAATCTCGGGGGCGCGGGGCGCGGCACGGCATCGTCTTGGCAATAGGCAAGGACTGCAGAAGGGCGGCCCGGCCAGGCCGCTCGCTCCGCACACATACACACCCGTCCACGCAAGCACATAGACTGCATCCAGTCCCGCATTCACGGCACCTCAGACTTGTGCTCCTTTGAGCATTGCTGCCATGGACTAGAATAGCGTACCCCGTTAGGCTCGTGGGCCCCGCTGTACTCCTGGCTTCGTCGGTATTCCCCGCGCGCCCGTGCAGCTGCGGGGGCCCGGTCACGTTTTCAGCTCCGCTGCGAGTGCTTCTCTCCCCGCGGCAGGTCCACGGCGCCCAACACCCGATGGTGATGACCCAGGACGCCTCCAAGTCCCGGGACAGTACGGGACACCCGAACATTCGCAAGGACGGGATGGGATGCTTACACACCTCCACGGGGCGTCCCGGGCGCCGAGCACCTCCGGGGAGCACCTATCACCCAGGCCTGTCCTCCATGTCGTCGGTCCAGCGCTCCTGCACGTCTGGCGGGAGACCTCAGGCTCTTATCCGCTGGCCGCCCGGAGCGCTGCGCTGTCCGTCAGGCCGGCGTGGGGCGCCTTCGTCCCCAGAGAGGCGCCGCTCTCCAGGCCGCTGGCACGCTGGGGCGCCGCCCACGGCCCGGGCGCCGCTGTGAACCCTTCGGCACCGCTGGCTTCGGGGGCCTCTCGTCCCTTCGGTACCGCCGGCTTCGGGGACACCCCTCGCCCGTTCGGCACCACCAGCCTCGGGGCCACCCCTCGCTCCTTCGGCACCGCCAGCCTCGGGGCCACCCCTCGCTCCTTCGGCACCGCCGGCTTCGGGGCCACCCCTCGCTCCTTCGGTACCGCCAGCCTCGGGGGCACCCCTCACTAATTCGGCACCACCGGCCTCGGGGGCAACCCTCGCCTCTTCGGCACCGCCAGCCTCGGGGGTACCCCTCGCCCGTTCGGCAACACCGGCCGCGGGGATACCCCTCGCCTCTTCGGCACCGCCGATCGCAGGGGCACCCCTCGCCCGGTGTCATTCGAAGCTGATGAGGTTGGCCGGCAGGGGCTGCGCGCGCAGTCCGATGGCCGCGTCGTGCAGCTGCTTCACCCACTCCTCGGCCTTGCCCTGACTAGACGCGCGGAATTTGTACATGTCACCTGCCGGACGAGACAGTTAACGCGCGGGTTACGGTGGGCCCCGACAGGCGGCAGCACTGCACTGCGCGCGTCGTGCAAGTCGCTACAATGTGGATCTCGTCCGCGTCCGGTAGTACGATAGTGCGCACCACACAGCGGCCGAGCAGTTCGTGACGTATCAGTTACTCACCTGAGGCGGGGTTCTGCAGGATGAAGGTGTCCTTCAGCCACGACACGTCGTCCACGTGCACGGACCAGTGGCGGATCGTGTGCATCTTGCTCGGCTCTGATTTGAAGTCGCTCCGCTCCGTGCTGCGAGGAAGGGCGTGTTACGTGAGGGGAGAGGGCTGCTGCCGATGACTTGTGGTTGTCAGGTAGCGGTTTGGGATTGACGACGGCATACGGAACCAATGTTAATTAACCATTTAGTGCGCTAGTAGCGCTGTGTGAAGCAAACGCCATTCTATGATTTAATGCTCTCGCCTTGCAGACGAGTTTCAACAATGTATGGAACCAATCTTTATTAACCATTTAGTCTGCTAGTAGCGCTGTGTGAAGCGAACACCATTCTATGATTCAATGATCTGGCCTTGCAGACGAGTTTCAACAATGTACATCACTTAGCAGTCTTTGGATCAGAACCTAGTTTTCCCGCGTACCGACGCCAGTCCGACACCCTTAATATCTAAACACGCAACGTCTCCTGAAGATTCATCGTATACACTCAACGTGAGCAAGGACCATGGCACATTTCAAAATTGCAATCGGGGGCGACGATCCATCCCCGCCGCCTGCACCTGCAGCGCCCACAATGCCAGCCGTAAAAGACGGCGTCCAGGGCACGTACCACTTGATTTTTTTGCAGCTGAAGTAGACGAGACTGTCGGCCCACAGCTGGACCCAGTAGCGTTGCCAGGTGGCCACGGGCGGGCGGCGGCCCGACTTGAGCAGCGTCTTGCGGCGCAGGCAGCCCTGCAGCGTGCAAACGGCGCCAGCCTCCATCACCAGCTCGTCACACTCGCCGTCCCTGCGCACGAGAGAGTATGCCATCAGCTTCCATCACCAGCTCGTCACACTCGCCCTGAATGTGAGAACGACGGTCGAGGATATATATATATATATATATATATATATATATATACCAAATTCCTCCTGAACAACCGTCTCTGAACCAGAATAACATTAGGCTCTATTCGCTTTTATTCGGGTTCGGAATCGATTCCGCTCAAATGGAATCAAGTGCAAGTCTAGCAATTAGGGCCGCATCCCCAGCCTATCACTCGCGCCGCCCCTGAGGAGAGAAAGGGTCGCCAGGCTCCATCTTCAGCTTATCGTCCTCTCCGGCCCGGATGGCAGGGGGTAGGGGTCAGACCAGGTCACCACCCTCCATCAACAGCTCGCCGCCGTCGCCGCTCACCCTGATCGGTGAAGGCGGGTCATCGAACCCCACCAACAACGACGCATGCTGGTCCCAGCCATGTCTAGAACGGGTGGTCCGTAAATGCGGCAAGACCAGAAACCGCCACCGGCGTCGTTAAGGTAAGCGTGTTAGCAATGCAGCCACACCATACACATTTTACATACATGCGACGGGCGTACATGACAGCCGACCTGTCACACACGGATCTGTCACATGTTGCTGAACCTGCCTACAGACAGATCTGTCACAGACCATCCAACGACGCACGAACACGGCATAGGCAGCCTGCGAACACGGCACAGCTATCCGACGACACACCGGAGGTCCACGGACTCGATGGTGTCGCTCGGGGTGTTGGGGCACGCCGACGGCTCCGCGGACTCGTGACAGAGGCATGCAGCGGGCGGCCGCGTCCGGCCGCTGCCACGGGCCGACGGGCCGGCGCCAGCCGCCGCCTGACCCGCCGCCACTCACAGCATGGGCAGGCTGGCCGAGACGTGGTCGCCGTCGGCCGACCGGCCCCCCTCGCCGTCCGGCAGGTAGAGCGAGGCGCACATGGCGTCGCCGGCGCTCAGCACCGAGTCGTCGAGCAGGTGGCGCGGGGCGGCGCCCGACGGCAGGCTGCCGGACCGCGCCGCATCGGTCGTTAGTACGCGGGGAGCGACGGCCCCGGGCAGGCTGGGCAGCGCGGCGCGGCAGCGGTCCGGGACACGCTGCGGTCGCAGGGAGCCCGCGCGCAGGGCTGCGGAGATGCTAAGCGACGTCACAGGATCTCAGGCACCAGCTGGCCGGATTGGCTGATGGATGTCTGAGTGTTGGAGAGCATGGGCGTAAGTTGTCCGGAGACAGGAAGGGGAAAAGCCCGAGGAGAAGAGAGAGAAAGAAGAGGAGGAGAGGAGCGAGAAACAGAGGAGGAGAGAGAAAACGGGGAAAGGGAGCGAGAAAACGGGGAGAAGGGGAGAAGGGGGGGAAAAAAAGGAGAAAGGGAGTGTGAGAAAATGCGTCAGCGGGGCCGTGTACCTTGTGACGTGTCAGAATTAGTCGGTAAATTCGACAGCGTGGATTACAGTTGGCTATGAGCAGGCAGTAAGGCGGCGATTAATGGAGAAATATGAAAGTGCGTCAAAAAGCAAAGCTCAGTACAAAATTAATAGTCATGCACAAAGAAAAAACACGGAAAGCATGGACAAAACGTATTAGCTAATACAGTTATAGCATAGCATGAATCAGTGAGCAAACATGCTGGCCGCTAGGATGGGGCCGTCGAGCTGAATTTCATAATGATGTTTTCGAAACCTACCGATTCCGTTCTGGTCACGAAATCCATTGAATTCTAAGAACAAACTTTGCGTTTGGTGAAAGCCGCCTTTAAAATCGCCTCTTTTCGGTCCGACCAACTGGCCACGGCTCTATAGCACACACTAGCCAGTCATTACAGCTACTGGGTTTGGATTCCATACTCCGGCCACGAGTGCACATCGAAAGCAGCGGCATCGTCCAGTGCACTCACGCAATCCGCACCAGACGTGGGATGGCGACCTCGGTCGGGGGCACGCCAGCCTCCTCGGCGGGTCACACCCGCCCCTCGGCCGGGGTCGCGCGCCACGCGTGCGCCGCCTCCTACGCACGACACTCGAGCCAGAGAAGAGGAAGAGCTGGGCAGCGGCCCGCTCGGGGGCGCGGCCCGGGGGGCGGGCCGGCCGCCGGGAGGGCGCGCCGCACTCACCGGGGCCCACGTGGGTGATGGTGATTTGGCCGCACAACAGGGGGGCAGGCGACAGGAGCCGGCGCGAGGCAGGCTCATGCTGCGCGTCCTGCGGCCGGCCGCGCGCCACCCGTCACACGCGCGTTCCGCGCCGCCCCAACACACCAGTCAGACGGCAAGAGCGACGGTCCGCCGGGCGAGTACGCTTACTACGTCATGGGACCAGACGCCGCTCTAACGTTCCTAATGTGATCATACACAAGTCAAGACGTCTTAGAGCCCTTGTATACATGGCGCATTCTTGCTTAGCAGAGGCATGTCGGTGGTTGTAACCGGTTATAACTGGATTCAACTAGTTGACCACTTCTGGGTTTCACTGTGAACCCGGGTGGATATTTGTGTACGTGACTCTAATGTGAAGGATCCTAGCTCATTCCAGGAAATTTAACACTGCGTGGAAAATGCTGTTCGTAAATTGGAGATGAGATCTTGTCCACACAATACAGAAGGCACCGTCATAAAGGATTGTGTATACTAAGGAGTGTTTGAGTTAAGCATTAAGAAAGGTGCTTAATACAGTACAAGTCGTTAAGTTACATGACATTTTTCTTTTCACGAGTTTTCTTCGTACGTTGCTATGTTTTCGTGCAGCTTTGAAGTTGGCTTTAAGGCGAATCAGCAGCTCAGTCATTTGGAAGGTCTTATCCTGCAATGACAATTATTTGAGGATTCAAAGGGTCACGCAATGTGACATAACACGAAGGTAACACAATGCAACATAAGATGTAAACATCATTCAGGCAAAATTGCCTTACTTTATCACGCTCAACAAAAATTGTTTTGCATTTCAACAGTCACATATACCGAACTTAACCAGAAAAGATCCAAACCCCGCAAAGTCCTGCCCCAGTCTCTATTGAGGTGCGTTTTCTTCTTTTAGTAACGTTGAACTGCCACTTTTCCGGTCCAGTAATGGCCTTGCGTCGTTAAATTCCAAGTCGTCCCACTGCATGTTGTGCTGGAAGTTTCTGCATGTTCGGACATGGCCGATCTCTTGTGATCCTGTTCCCGTGGCGACTGGACAGCCCGTTTCGCCAAGGTCAGCGGCGCTACATTCGCAACTCATGCTGCGGACTATCAGCCTTAGTTTGACTTTTGGTGCCGCATCCTTCTCGTCACGCCTGCCTGCTCCGCGAAGCAGCGCTGGGCGAGTGGCCAACGCTGCTTGACGCTGCTTCTCCCACCTCTCCGCGCTCGACGCAGGTTCCTCGCCTGGCGCTACTTAGCGGAACACGCTGCGCGTGCAGCCGAAACATTTGGCATCGCAAAGTCAAACTGAAGGGGAGTCCATGACACCACTTGTAAGTGTAACACTGGTTATGTTGGCGAGACGGGCTGTCCCAACGCCACAAGAACGAACAGACATCGGACCGTCTTCACATCCGCATCATGGACGACTCCTACGAAAGGTACATGTAAACAAATCCGCCGTCATCGGACGCGCAGCAAACACACCGCACAACATCCCGTGGGATGGCTTCAATGTTCTCCCGCACGATGAAAATTATCGAAAAAAACTACTGAATCCGGCATGATCAAAAGGAACTCCCAGATCAGGGAGTGGGCCTGAAATGGGTAGCAGTGGGGACCTTTGAATTTCGAATAGCTTACGTGGGTTCTGATGTGCGCTAAAAAGTGATGTTTTCCGGCTTAAATGACATAGCATATAGAAGCTCAATCACGATAACACGCGAATCTTACTTCTTACTGAATGGCTTGGACGAAGGAATGTGTTCAGACTGTTTGATGGGCAGTTAACTGCTGAAAGTTTGGCCGTGCCGTGATACCAAAGCCCGTTTTAAATGCCGTGCGTTTTTGTCTCCGCCCACGAACAGACACCGTGTTAAAATGCCGCTCATGCATGAATGCCTAAATGGGCGTTTTGACAGTAGTGAGGCAGCTAATCAACATGCGCTTGCCTGCTTCAGCTGACTTCCATTTAACGTTCCTTCACTGCATGTCAACGGGCGTTTGGGGAGATTGGCACGAGGGATTGTAAATTGACCCGGCCCGTCATGCTAATTTCCAAACGCAATTCGAGAAAGGGGTCGCCAGGGCCCAGAAAGGTAGTTATAAATATATCTTATTTACTTCTTGGGTATGCTACAATCTACTGACCATTTGTACATTTCACGGT